>NC_072428.2:80494736-80798157 GCF_028878055.3 Symphalangus syndactylus | reverse complement strand
TGTCCAGCCCCTGCTCAGGGGAGTCTAAGTTTCCCAGGAAAATCACAAAATGTATTTAATCTTTAATTCTATTACCCTCACTAGATTGTCCATATAAGCCATTGCTTGTGGTTTCAAAAGATGTTAGGTGGTTTCTGAAAATTCAAGCTATCATAGTATGGCAGTTACCAGGAGCTGGAGGGAGGGGGGAATGGGATTATTTAATGAGTACGGAGTTTCCACTTTGCATGGTGAAAAAAGATCTAAAGTTGGATGGTGGTGATGATTGCACAACAATATAAAAAAAGTTCATCTCCCAAGACTGCACATTTAAAAGTAATTAAAATCGTAAGTTTCATGTTATATATATTTTAAAATAAATAAATAAAACTCCAATTTTCCCTCCAAGGATGAAGGATTTTCATCATTCACTGTTCATAACAATGTGTGCACATCAAAAAGCTTATCCATCACGATCAAGCTGGCTTCATCCCTGGGATGCAAGGCTGGTTCAACATACACAAATCAATAAATGTAATCCATCATGTAAACAGAACCAAAGGCAAAAACCACAAACGTAATCCATCATGTAAACAGAACCAAAGGCAAAAACCACATGATTATCTCAATAGATGCAGAAAAGGCCTTCAACAAAATTCAACAGCACTTCATGCTAAAAACCCTCAATAAACTAGGTATTGATGGGACGTATCTCAAAATAATAAGAGCTATCTATGACAAACCCACAGCCAATAACATACTGAAGGGGCAAAAACTGGAAGCATTCCCTTTGAAAACTGGCACAAGACAGGGATGCCCTCTCTCACCACTCCTATTCAACATAGTGTTGGAAGTTCTGGGCAGGGCTATCAGGCAGGAGAAAGACATAAAGGGTATTCAGTTAGGAAAAGAGGAAGTCAAATTGTCTCTGTTTGCAGATGACATGATCGTATATTTAGAAAACCCCACTGTCTCAGCCCAAAATCTCCTTAAGCTGATAAGCAACTTCAGTGAAGTCTCAGGACACAAAATCAATGTGCAAAAATCACAAGCATTCCTATACACCAATAACAGATGAACAGAGAGCCAAATCATGAGTGAACTCCCACTCACAATTGCTTCAAAGGCAATAAAATACCTAGGAATCCAACTTACAGGGATGTGAAGGACCTCTTCAAGGAGAACTACAAACCACTGCTCAACGAAATAAAAGAGGACACAAATAAATGGAAGAACATTCCATGCTCATGGATAGGAAGACTCAATATCGTGAAAACGGCCATACTGCCCAAGGTAATTTATAGATTCAATGCCATCCCCATCAAGCTACCAATGCCTTTCTTCACAGAATTGGAAAAAACTACTTTATAGTTCATATGGAACCAAAAAAGCACCCACATTGCCAAGACAATCCTAAGCCAAAAGAACAAAGCTGGAGGCATCAGGCTACCTGACTTCAAACTATACTACAAGGCTACAGTAACCAAAACAGCATGGTACTGGTACCAAAACAGAGATATAGACCAATGGAACAGAACAGAGCCCTCAGAAATAACACCACACATCTACAACCATCTGATATTTGACAAACCTGACAAAAACAAGAAATGGGGAAAGGATTCCCTATTTAATAAATGGTGCTGGGAAAACTGGCTAGCCATATGTAGAAAGCTGCAACTGGATCCCTTCCTTACACCTTTTTTTTTTTTTTTTTTGTTTGAGATGGAGTCTCGCTCTGTCACCCAAGCTGGAGTGCAGTGGCGCAATCTCGGCTCACTGCAGGCTCCGCCTCCCGGGTTCACGCCATTCTCCTGCCTCAGCCTCTCCAAGTAGCTGGGACTACAGGCGCCCGCCACCACGCCCGGCTAATTTTTTGTATTTTTAGTAGAGACGGGGTTTCACTGTGGTCTCGATCTCCTGACCTCGTGATCCGCCCGCCTCGGCCTCCCAAAGTGCTGGGATTACAAGCGTGAGCCACCGCGCCCGGCCCTTACACCTTATACAAAAATTAATTCAAGATGGATTAAAGCCTTAAATGTTAGACCTAAAACCATAAAAACCCTAGAAGAAAACCTAGGCAATACCATTCAGGACATAGGCATGGGCAAGGACTTCATGTCTAAAACACCAAAAGCAATGGCAACAAAAGCCAAAATTGACAAATGGGATCTAATTAAACTAAAGAGCTTCTGCACAGCAAAAGAAACTACCAGCAGAGTGAACAGGCAATCTACAGAATGGGAGAAAATTTTTGCAATCTACCCATCTGACAAAGGGCTAATATCCAGAATCTACAAAGAACTTAGATAAATTTACAAGAAAAAATCAAACAACCCCATCAACAAGTGGGCAAAGGATATGAACAGACAATTCTCAAAAGAAGACATTTATGCAGCCAACAGACACATGAAAAAATGCTCATTATCACTGGCCATCAGAGAAATGCAAATCAAAACCACAGTGAGATACCATCTCACACCAGTTAGAATGGCGATCATTAAAAAGTCAGGAAACAACAGGTGCTGGAGAGGATGTGGAGAAATATAGGAACACTTTTACACTGTTGATGGGACTGTATACTGGTTCAACCATTGTGCAAGACAGTGTGGCAATTCGTCAAGGATGTAGAACTAGAAATACCATTTGACCCAGCCATCCCATTACTGGGTATATACCCAAAGGATTATGAATCATGCTACTATAAAGACACGTGCACATATAGGTTTATTGTGGCACTATTCACAATAGCAAAGACTTGGAACCAACCCAAATGTCCATCAATGATAGACTGGATTAAGAAAATGTGGCACATATACACCATGGAATACTATGCAGCCATGAAAAAGGATGAGTTCATGTCCTTTGTGGAGACATGGATGAAGCTAGAAACCGTCATTCTGAGCAAACTGTCCCAAGGACAGAAAACCAAACACCGCATGTTCTCACTCATAGGTGGGAATTAAACAATGAGAACACTTGGACACAGGGTGGGGAACATCACACACCAGGGCCTGCTGTGGGGTGGGGGGAGGTGGGGAGGGATAGCATTAGGAGATGTACCTAATGTAAATGACGAGTTAATGGGTGCAGCACTCCAACATGGCACATGTATACATATGTAACAAACCTGCACGTTGTGCACATGTATACATATGTAACAAACCTGCACGTTGTGCACATGTACCCTTGAACTTAAAGTATAATAAAAAATTAAAAAATGAAACAAAAAAACAAAAAAACAAAAACAAACAAACAAACAAAAAAAAAACAAAAAAACAAAAAAAATGTTTTTTAATCAAAAAAAAAAAAAACTAGTAACAAAAAAATGTGTGGCGGATGTGAAAAAACATTTGCAAGGATAGAATAATGTTTGAAAATAATGGAGGGCACTGGGCCTGTCAGTGTAGGGCTTCTGTGCTCACAGGCTGCACATTCATTTGTGTGTTTGGATCACAGGGGTAAATACACAGGACTGGAAAACTCCTAGTGAGGAACAGCAGAGTCAGACATGAGATGGGTGGGGGGACCAGACCCTCAGAGTCTGGGAGAACCTAATGCTTAGAGCTTCCACATTTATTAGAAATCAATTGCTTGTGAAAATAAAAAACACTGGGGTCAGAACAAAAGAGACTCTGGCTAAACTGTTTTTTTTGTTTGTTTGTTTTTGTTTTTTTTTTGAGATGGAATTTTGCTCTTGTTGCCCAAGCTGGAGTGCAAGGGCGCAATCTCGGCTTACTGCAACCTCCACCTCCCGGGTTCAAGTGATTCTTCTGCCTCAGCCTCCTGAGCAGCTGGGATTACAGGTGTGTGCCACCACGCCTGGCTAATTTTTTGTATTTTTAGTAGGAACGGGGTTTCACCATGTTAGCCAGGCTGGTCTCGAACTCCTGACCTCAGGTGATCCGTCTGCCTTGGCCTCTCAAAGTGCTGGGATTACAGGCGTGAGCCATCACGCCCGGCCTGGCTAACTGGTTTTATTCAGGGTCACGGGCTACACCGTGTTCCCCCAAAATTCATATGCTGATGTCTTAATCCTCAGTGCCTCAGAATGTGATCATATTTGGTGACAGGGTCTTTAAATAGGTGATTAAGTTAAAGTGAGGTCATTACGGTGGTTCTAATCCAGTATGACTGTTGTCATAATAAAGAGGAATTAGGTCATATAAGTGCAAAGAAAAGATCATGTGAACACAAGGGGAAGATGGCCATGTATAAACCAAGGAGAGGGTCCTCAGAAGAAACCAGCCCTGTCCCCACCTTGTCTCAGACTTTAAGCATCCAGATTTGTGAGAAAATAAATTTCTGCTGATTAAGCCTCCTAGTTGGTACTACTTTGTCAGGGCAGCCCTAGCAGACTAACACATGGGGCATGCCAACTCACAGTGTGTGACTGTGGTGACTTGGAGTTGCATGTTGACAAGTATCCTGAGACCAAATCTGGCTTTGCTGTGAAGAGAGCTACCATTGAATGGTGATGTTTACCACAGGAGGGGAAGAAAGAGAGCAGTGGCTACATGCATACCAGGTTTCTACCATCCTTCCAAGCAATGGCATTGGCATTTATATGCCATTCAGATTTTTTTTTTTTTGCTTTTTTAAAAATGCATATACATTTAAGGCATAAGAGCATATTGTTACATGGATATATTGCATAGTGTGACGTCTGAGCTTTTAGTGTAACCATCATCTGAATAATGTACATTGCAGCCATTAAGCAATTTCTCACTCCCCTCCCACACTCCCAATCTTCCGAGTCTCCAATGTCTATTATTCTACACTCCATGTCCATTTGTACATATTATTTAGCTTCCACTTACAAGTAAGAACATACAGTATTTGACTTTCTGTTTCTGAGTTATTTCAGTTAAGATAATGGCCGCCACCCGGGGGCGGTGGCTCATAGGCTCATACCTGTAATCCCAGCACTTTGGGAAGCTGAGGTGGGCAGATCACCTGAGGTCGGGAGTTCAAGACCAGCCTGACCAACATGGAGAAACCCCGTCTCTACTAAAAATACAAAATTAGCTGGGTGTGGTGGCACATGCCTGTAATCCCAGCTACTTGGGAGGCTGAGGCAGGAGAATCACTTGAACCCGGGAGGTGGAGGTTGCAGTGAGCCGAGATTGCGCCATTGCACTCCAGCCTGGGCAACAAGAGCGAAACTCCATCTCAAAAAAAAAAAAAAAAGATAATGGCCTCCAATTCCATCCATGTTGCTACAAGACATGCTTTCATTCTTTTTATGGCTGAGTAGTATTCTCTTATATATGCATACCACATTTTCTTTATCTAATTATCCATCGATGGATGCTTAAGTTGATTTTATATCTTTGCCATTGTGAATAGTGCTGCAATAAACATACAAGTGCAGATAAATTTTGGATATAATGATTTATTTTCCTTTGGGTAGATACCCAGCAGTGGGGTTGCTGGATCAAATGGTATTCGTATATAACACCATAAAGATTTTTAAAGTATTTTTTCAAAATTCTTCAGTGAATAGAAAGAAACAGAAACTGGCTTCCTATTATCTGTGAAGTCCCATCTACCAAACACTGTCAGGAAATTCAGCACACACTTCTATGTTAAAGAGTCCCAAAGGAACATGACAAAGGCGATCCTTCAGGGAAGGAAATCGGGATGTGCAAGAGGTGAGCCTACTGCTGTAAGGCTTGGCAGGGCTCCTCTTGCTCCATTCAGGTTAAATGGTACTAAATGAACAGGCTGAGCTGCACTTACCGTTGGTTGAAATCCTGCTTGTTCCCAAGAAGCCATTGCTAGAGGATGCTTCATTGTTACTAAGATCAACAGATCTAGGCTAAAATGGCAAAAAAAAAAGTTTTGTTCAGATTTACAATGGTAAGTCACAAACCAAAAGATTATCCTAAGAACAGTGTCAGGTCTTTAGATTACCATGAACTAGGCAAAGAAAATGTTAACAGGTAAAACCCTTCAGGGATGAGAAGAGAGTGCCCATTCTAGAAAAGAGGATAAGGACACGCTATAGTTTTCCTCACTCATCAAACTTTGATTTTAGTACCAACTGTCGCCAGATACAGCTGGAGGTGTAAAGAAGCAGAGATGAGATCCCTGTGCCCAGGGAGCTCACCAGAGGGCATGTGGCACAGATGCACATGGACCTCATGCTTCCATGGCCCACGGACATAAAATGAACAGAGGCCCCGGGTCAGCAGCTCAGATCATGACTCTGCATGAATAAACTGGGCCAAAACAGGTTCACAAAATAGTCCAAGGGAACCATTAGTATTTTCTCTTTTCATAGTAACTACTTCTCTTTGTTCAAGAAGTTACTCTATCTTGGCCTGCTAAAAAATGAACAAAGTCCAGAGAAGACCACTTCATGAGAATAAAGGCATAAGGACCACAAACTATTCATTTGAATATTTGCTCCAAATGCTAAGAATATGTAGTTGTATTAATAACATCACTCCAAAGTTGCTTATTGGCAGGTCAATCTAGTTGCCTAAATCCAGCAAGCTTTCTCTATAGTGGTTGCTCAAGAAACAGTAGTTTAATCTAAACCACATGTGTGAGAGTACTTATTTTTATATACTAATTAGCCAGAAAAACTGCATTAGATTATATGCCGTGTAATGTTATGAAAGCACATCACTTTTTACAAGGCAATTTAAAACGAAATCATGAAATTAAAACTCAGAAAGTAGAAGAGAATGACATATTTGTCCCCAGTCTTCAGTCCTCTTTACTGGCTAATACACCTACATTAATATCTTACTCAGACAAGGTCCCTAGAAGGAAAAAACTGTTAGAAGAAACCTTGGAAAGACTCAAACTTGAGAGAAAAGATAACGCACTACTTCGTAACAGAAAGGAGGAGATACATGCAGAGGAAGGCATTGTTCAGGCTAAAGAGAGAGGTAGGAGAAAACGCAACCATGCGCAATAAGCATTCTACACACCAATGGCGAGGCTTGGGTGCGCCCCACTTCTGTGGCACTGGGGCTGCGGGCGATGCCTCTGGCCTTCACTCGGGCCCTTCCACTCATGTTCCCGGTGAGCCCAGAGTGGCCACAAGAACTGCAAAGTCTCAGTTAGGATATGTTTTGCTTTGGCTACAGATGGCGAGGCTGTGACGGCGCAACTGCCTGTAGGCGGTGGATGTCCAGCATGCCCGACCTACGCAGGGGCTGGAAATGCGTCCGAGGGCCGTGCGTGGGTGGAGAAGGCGCGCTGGGGCGTAGGGGTTGGCGCGAGCACGTGGGTCTGTGCAGGACTTCCTTTTTCTTCCCATTACTTCCACCCCCACCCCCAAATTTGGCATTATCCAGCTTTTTCATTTTTGCCAATCTTATGTGTATTGGGTGGCATCAAACAATAATTTTTTTTTGTTTGTATTTTCTGCTCACCAATGAGGGTAAGTACCTCTTCATACATGTGATAGTTTTGGAGTTTTCCATTCTGCAAATTGCCTGTCGCATCCATTGCCCATTTTTAAAGTAGACTGTCTCATCTTTGTGATTTGGAAGAAAACTTTTTTAAAAAAATTGCAAATCTGCAAATATCTACTTCCAATCTATCACTTGTTAATTTTTACTATGAAATGCTTTAACCAAAATCCTAAATTTCGATGTTGTCAAATTCGGCCATTTTTAAATTTGTGCTTTTTGGGTCTTTTTAAAAGAAAATTCCACCTGTCCTAAGTTTACAAAGACAAGGATATTATATAATATTTTCTTTTTATTAACTTCGTAAGTTTACTGTTCACAACAAGTATCTTCTATCCTTCAGGAATTTACACTCACACGTATGTAAGTATACATACAATGTGAGTGAGATAGAAGTCCAACTTTATCTCCATATAGTGAGCCATTCTTCCTTGACATCATCTGTTAAATAGCATATACTTTCTCTAATACTTTGTGAAGCCACCTCCAGCAAATGACAGATTCCCATGTATAAATAGATCTAGTCTGTGCCTTCCATTTCCGCACCAAGACTTTAACACTTTGTATCATTATTTCTTTGTGTTATTCATAGAGTCTGGTGGGATAAGTCTTTGCTTTTTGATATTTTTTCCAACTGATTTATTTATTCACAAACTTTATTCTTCCATATAAATTTTAAAATAAGTTTGTCAAGTTTCTTTAAATATCTTGCTTGAATTTCAGTAGCATTGTATCCAATATATAGATCAATTTAGGAAGAACTTACATCTTTACAATGTTAGATTTCTCCATTTATTCAAGTCTTTCTTTTTATCTTTTAATAGAGTTTAATTTTTTTCATAAAAGTCTCATGTACTGGGGTGGAGCCAAGATGGCCGAATAGGAACAGCTCCGGTCTCCAGCTCCCAGCCCCAGCGACACAGAAGACGGGTGATTTCTGCATTTCTGCTTGAGGTACCGGTTTCATCTCACTAGGGAGTGCCTAACAGTGGGTTCAGGACAGTCCGTGAAGCGCACTGTGCACGAGCCGAAGCAGGGCGAGGCATTGCCTCACTCGGGAAGCGCAAGGGGTCAGGGAGTTCCCTTTCCTAGTCAAAGAAAGGGGAAACAGACGGCACCTGGAATATCGGGTCAGTCCTGTCCTAATACTGCGCTTTTCCAACGGGCCTGGAAAACGGCACACTAGGAGTTTGTGTCCCGCACCTGGCTCGGAGGGTCCTATGCCCACAGAGTCTTGCTGATTGCTAGCACAGCAGTCTGAGATCAAGCTGCAAGGCGGCAATGAGGCTGGGGGAGGGGCGCCCACCATTGCCCAGGCTTGCTTAGGTAAACAAAGCAGCCAGGAAGCTCGAACTGGGTGGAGCCCACCACAGCTCAAGGAGGCCTGCCTGCCTCTGTAGGCTCCACCTCTGGGGGCAGGGCACAGACAACCAAAAACTCAGCGAGAACCTCCACAGCCTTAAATGTCCCTGTCTGACTGACAGCTTTGAAGAGAGTAGTGGTTCTCCCAGCACGCAGCTGGAGATCTGAGAACGGACAGACTGCCTCCTAAAGTGGGTCCCTCACCCCTGAGCAGCCTAACTGGGAGGCACCCCCCCAGTAGGGACAGACTGACACCTCATTCAACCGGGTACTCCTCTGAGACAAAACTTTCAGAGGAACTATCAGACAGCTGAATTTGTGGTCTCACGAAAATCCGCTGTTCTGCAGCCACCGCTGCTGACACCCAGCCAAACAGGGTCTGGAGTGGACCTCTAGTAAACTCCAACAGACCTGCAGCTGAGGGTCTTGTCTGGTAGAAGGAAAATTAACAAACAGAAAGGACATCCACACCAAAAACCCATCTGTACATCACCATCATCGAAGACAAAAAGTAGACAAAACCACAAAGATGGGGAAAAAACAGACCAAAAAAACTGGAAACTCTAAAAAACAGAGCACCTCTCCTCCTCCAAAGGAACGCAGTTCCTCACCAGCAACGGAACAAAGCTGGATGGAGGATGACTTTGATGAGTTGAGAGAAGAAGGCTTCAGACGATCAAACTACTCTGAACTACGAGAGGAAATTCAAAACAATAGCAAAGAAGTTAAAAACTTTGAAAAAAAATTAGAAGAATGGATAACTAGAATAACCAATGGAGAGAAGGGCTTCAAGGAGCTGATGGAGCTGAAAGCCAAGTTTCGAGAACTACGTGAAGATTGCAGAAGCCTCAGTAGCAGATGCGATCAACTGGAAGAAAGGGTATCGCTGATGGAAGATGAAATGAATGAAATGAAGAGAGAAGGGAAGTTTAGAGAAAAAAGAATACCAAGAAATGAACAAAGCCTCCAAGAAATTTGGGACTATGTGAAAAGACCAAACCTACGTCTGATTGGTGTACCTGAAAATGATGGGGAGAATGGAACCAAGTTGGAAAACACTCTGCAAGATATTATCCAGGGGAACTTCCCCAATCTAGCAAGGCAGGCCAGCATTCAGATTCAGGAAATACAGAGAACGCCACAAAGATACTCCTCGAGAAGGGCAACTCCAAGACACATAATTGTCAGATTCACCAAAGTTGAAATGAAGGAAAAATGGTTAAGGGCAGCCAGAGAGAAAGGTCGGGTTACCCACAAAGGGAAGCCCATCAGACTAACAGCTGATCTCTCAGCAGAAACTCTACAAGCCAGAAGAGAGTGGGGGCCGATATTCAACATTCTTAAAGAAAAGAATTTTCAACCCAGAATTTCCTATCCCGCCAAACTAAGCTTCATAAGTGAAGGAGAAATAAAATACTTTACAGACAAGCAAACGCTGAGTGATTTTGTCACCACCAGGCCTGCCCTAAAAGAGCTCCTGAAGGAAGCACTAAACATGGAAAGGAACAACCGGTACCAGCCCCTGCAAAAACATGCCAAATTGTAAAGACCATCGAGGCTAGGAAGAAACTATAGCAACTAACGAGCAAAATAACCAACTAACATCATGATGACAGGATCAGATTCACACATAACAATATTCACGTTAAATGTAAATGGGCTAAATGCTCCAATCAAAAGACACAGACTGGCAAACTGGATAAGGAGTCAGGACCCATCAGTGTGCTGTATTCAGGAAACTCATCTCACGTGCAGAGACACACATAGACTCAAAATAAAGGGATGGAGGAAGATCTATCAAGCAACTGGAAAACAAAAAAAGGCAGGGGTTGCAATCCTAGTCTCTGATAAAATAGACTTTAAACCAACAAAGATCAAAAGAGACAAAGAAGGCCATTACATAATGGTAAAGGGATCAATTCAACAAGAAGAGCTAACTATCCTAAATATATATGCACCCAACACAGGAGCACCCAGATTCATAAAGCAAGTCCTCAGTGACCTACAAAGGGACTTAAACTCCCACACAATAATAATGGGAGATTTTAACACCCCACTGTCAGCATTAGACAGATCAACGAGACAGAAAGTTAACAAGGATATCCAGGAATTGAACTCAGCTCTACATAAAGTGGACCTAATAGACATCTACAGAACTCTCCACCCCAAATCAACAGAATATACATTTTTTTCAGCACCACACCACACCTATTCCAAAATTGACCACATAGTTGGAAGTAAAGCTCTTCTCAGCAAATGTAAAAGAACAGAGATTATAACAAACTGTCTCTCAGACCACAGTGCAATCAAACTAGAACTCAGGATTAAGAAACTCAGTCAAAACCGCTCAACTACATGGAAACTGAACAACCTGCTCCTGAATGACTATTGGGTACATAATGAAATGAAGGCAGAAATAAAGATGTTCTTTGAAACCAACGAGAACAAAGACACAACATACCAGAATCTCTGGGACACGTTCAAAGCAGTGTGTAGAGGGAAATTTATAGCACTAAATGCCCACAAGAGAAAGCAGGAAAGATCCAAAATTGACACCCTAACATCACAATTAAAAGAACTAGAAAAGCAAGAGCAAACACATTCAAAAGCTAGCAGAAGGCTAGAAATAACTAAAATCAGAGCAGAACTGAAGGAAATAGAGACACAAAAAACCCTTCAAAAAATTAATGAATCCAGGAGCTGGTTTTTTGAAAAGATCAACAAAATTGATGGACCGCTAGCAAGACTAATAAAGAAGAAAAGAGAGAAGAATCAAATAGATGCAATAAAAAACGAAAAAGGGGATATCACCACCGATCCCACAGAAATACAATCTACCATCAGAGAATACTACAAACACCTCTATGCAAACAAACTAGAAAATCTAGAAGAAATGGATAAATTCCTCGACAAATACACCCTCCCAAGACTAAACCAGGAAGAAGTTGAATCTCTGAATAGACCAATAACAGGTTCTGAAATTGTGGCAATAATCAATAGCTTACCAACCAAAAAGAGTCCAGGACCTGATGGATTCACAGCTGAATTCTACCAGAGGTACAAGGAAGAACTGGTACCATTCCTTCTGAAACTATTCCAATCGATAGAAAAAGAGGGAATCCTCCCTAACACATTTTACGAAGCCAGCATCGTCCTGATACCAAAACCTGGCAGAGACATAACCAAAAAAGAGAATTTCAGACCAATATCCTTGATGAACATTGATGCAAAAATCCTCAATAAAATACTGGCAAACCGAATCCAGCAGCACATCAAAAAGCTTATCCACCATGATCAAGTGGGCTTCATCCCTGGGATGCAAGGCTGGTTCAACATACGCAAATCAATAAATGTAATCCAGCATATAAACAGAACCAAAGACAAAAACCACATGATTATCTCAATAGATGCAGAAAAGGCCTTTGACAAAATTCAACAACCCTTCATGCTAAAAACTCTCAATAAATTAGGTATTGATGGGACGTATCTCAAAATAATAAGAGCTATCTACAACAAACCCACAGCCAATATCATACTGAATGGGCAAAAACTGGAAGCATTCCCTCGGAAAACTGGCACAAGACAGGGATGCCCTCTCTCACCGCTCCTATTCAACATAGTGCTGGAAGTTCTGGCCAGAGCAATCAGGCAGGAGAAGGAAATAAAGGGTATTCAATTAGGAAAAGAGGAAGTCAAATTGTCCCTGTTTGCAGATGACATGATTGTATATCTAGAAAACCCCATTGTCTCAGCCCAAAATCTCCTTAAGCTGATTAGCAACTTCAGCAAAGTCTCAGGATACAAAATTAATGTACAAAAATCACAAGCATTCTTGTACACCAATAACAGACAAACAGAGAGCCAAATCATGAGTGAACTCCCATTCACAATTGCTTCAAAGAGAATAAAATACCTAGGAATCCAACTTACAAGGGATGTGAAGGACCTCTTCAAGGAGAACTACAAACCACTGCTCAATGAAATAAAAGAGGATACAAACAAATGGAAGAACATTCCATGCTCATGGGTTGGAAGAATCAATATCGTGAAAATGGCCATACTGCCCAAGGTAATTTATAGATTCAATGCCATCCCCATCAAGCTACCAATGACTTTCTTCACAGAATTGGAAAAAACTACTTTAAAGTTCATATGGAACCAAAAAAGAGCCCGCATCGCCAAGTCAATCCTAAGCCAAAAGAACAAAGCTGGAGGCATCACGCTACCTGACTTCAAACTATACTACAAGGCTACAGTAACCAAAACAGCATGGTACTGGTACCACAACAGAGACATAGATCAATGGAACAGAACAGAGCCCTCAGAAATGATGCCGCATAGCTACAACTATCTGATCTTTGACAAACCTGACAAAAACAAGAAATGGGGAAAGGATTCCCTATTTAATAAATGGTGCTGGGAAAACTGGCTAGCCATATGTAGAAAGCTGCAACTGGATCCCTTCCTTACACCTTATACAAAAATTAATTCAAGATGGATTAAAGACTAATATGTTAGACCTAAAACCATTAAAATCCTACAAGAAAACCTAGGCAATACCATTCAGGACATAGGCGTGGGCAAGGACTTCATGTCTAAAACACCAAAAGCAATGGCAACAAAAGCCAAAATCGACAAATGGGATCTCATTAAACTAAAGAGCTTCTGCACAGCAAAAGAAACTATCATCAGAGTGAACAGGCAACCTACACAATGGGAGAAAATTTTTGCAACCTACTCATCTGACAAAGGGCTAATATCCAGAATCTACAATGAACTCAAACAAATTTACAAGAAAAAAACAAACAACCCCATCAAAAAGTGGGCAGAGGACATGAACAGACACTTCTCCAAAGAAGACATTTATGCAGCCAAAAAACACATGAAGAAATGCTCCTCATCACTGGCCATCAGAGAAATGCAAATCAAAACCACAGTGAGATACCATCTCACACCAGTTAGAATGGCCATCATTAAAAAATCAGGAAACAACAGGTGCTGGAGAGGATGTGGAGAAATAGGAACACTTTTACACTGTTGGTGGGACTGTAAACTAGTTCAACCATTGTGGAAGTCAGTGTGGCGATTCCTCAGGGATCTAGAACTAGAAATACCATTTGACCCAGCCATCCCATTACTGGGTATATACCCAAAGGACTATAAATCATGCTGCTATAAAGACACATGCACACGTATGTTTATTGCAGCACTATTCACAATAGCAAAGAGTTGGAACCAAGCCAAATGTCCAACAACGATAGACTGGATTAAGAAAATGTGGCACATATACACCATGGAATACTATGCAGCCATAAGAAATGATGAGTTCGTGTCCTTTGTAGAGACATGGATGAAACTGGAAAACATCATTCTCAGTAAACTATCGCAGGGACAAAAAACCAAACACCGCATGTTCTCACTCATAGGTGGGAATTGAACAATGAGAACTCATGGACACAGGAAGGGGAACATCACGCTCCTGGGACTGTTGTGGGGTGGGGGGAGGGGGGAGGGACAGCATTAGGAGATACACCTAATGCTAAATGACGAGTTAATGGGTGCAGGAAATCAACATGGCACATGGATACATATGTAACAAACCTGCACATTGTGCACATGTACCCTAAAACCCTAAAGTATAATAAAAAAAAAAAAAAAAAAAAGTCTCATGTACTGAGTTAACTTTTGAAAATTTCATAGTTTTTGTTACTATTGTGAACTATATCTTCTTGTCATGTTTCATACTTGGTAATTATTAGTCTAGCCACATGATACTGGTTTTTGTAAAGTTGATATTGTTTATCAAGCTTGCTGAATTCCTCAGTTCTTAGAGCTTGTCTTTTGATTTCATTGAATTTGTATGTATACAATCATATCATCTACAAATAACGATAATTTTGTCTCATCCATTCTTTTTCTTTTTATTTGTTTTTCTTGTCTTACATTGCTCAGATTTTTCAGTGCAATGTTGAAGGTTACTATGGTAGTTGGAATTCTTGTTTTCTTTCTGATTTTAAAGAGACTGAAAGGTCTCCATTTTGTTTGATATTTGCTATAAATATCTATTTTGTAGTCCTTATCATCTTAAGAAAGCTTTCTTCTATTCCTACTTTTCAAAGATTATTTTAATTATAAATGTGTGTAGAATTTTATTAAATACTGCCCTGGATTTGTTGAAAAGCTTGTGCTGAAGTTATAAGGGCACATGTACAGGCTGTTCATCAGAGTATTATTTGGAGTGGCAGGTAGTTGCAGGCAGCTTATGTGCCCATCAGAAGGGGCAACAGGTAGGTAAAATGTGGTAGACACATGGAGTGGGTTACTAGGCTAACATTCAGGAATAATGACCTAAAAATATATTTAGCAACATGGATAGATCTTAAACACATTGTACTGAATAAAGGAAAAGCTTAAAAAAAGATTGAGATCTATACAATGATAAAATATTACATTAATTTTTAAAACATTAAGGACACCTGTATATGGGATATGTACTAATTTTTTAAGTAAACATATATATCCAAGAACAGACACAATAGATTATGTACTTATGTAAGGGAATAAAACAGGAATGTGAATGGGGCAGAGAAAGAGAAAGCAAAGGACAGTATAATATAATATAGAACTTGCACAGACCTGTGAGAATCATATAAAACGAATCAAAGAATATGATTAATTCAATTTTCTGTACTTGGGGGCTGAAAATTTAACAAATATAATAGCCAATGTTTATTGAATACCTACAGTATGCTAGGCATTATTGCCCCAGTTTTATAGATTAGGAAATTAAAGCTTAGGCAAACTAAGTGACTTGCCCAAGGCCCTACATTATGTGGTATAGCTGGGATCCCAATTCAAGTCTGTCAACCTGTAAAGCTCACACTGTATCCACTCATCTTCTACTCTCCTCCCTCCAAGAAGGTGATCTGCCTTACTTTTGATGCAGCTGTTACTAGAGGAAAAAGCCCAAAGCCTGTGTGTTATGCTCTGCTCTGCCATTCTATTTATTCTCCATCAGAATACCCTTTCATCAGGTCCTCTTGGAACATATTAACCCTGACTGCTGGCAAGTGCAAGAGACAATGATGGCCTTGGGCAGAGATGGCCAGCCTTGGACTTGGTTCAGTGAAGCTACTCTAATGAATAATAATAGATTTCTTTGAAAATGAAAGAGTCTGAAAGTTGTGAGTGATCATAAACTGCTGTGTTACAAAGGAGGGGCAGACGGAAAACACAATGTGGACAAGGAATCTACTTCTGAAAATCTGTGCTTTGTTTCTGAATGTAAGAACAGTCTCCAGCCCATGTTTTCCAAATTTACCACCTCCTGATACCACATTCCTTTTCATGTGACCTGCATTGATGTGGTAACATGACAGAGTGACAAGAAAGGCTAAGAATACATGAGACCTTTGAACAGTCAGATCCCTTCGATTTTCCAAATACTAATGTGTTACAAAATCAGAAATATTGATGATTTATCATCATTATCTGCATTTTTCAACTCTCTTCTGTGATTACTATAATAACCGACATACAAATCAGTCACACTGTGCCTTCCACATAGGCTTTTTTAAATGCACATGTACTTTCCCTGTGGTAGTGATAGATGCAGGAGGAAGATAAGGGGGGGACCCTGGAGAACTTCTGACTGGCCTGCACACTGGGAGAATGGGGTTGGAGCCACAGCAAGCTGTAACCAACTGCTTGCAGTGGGGAGGAGCCTGGGCTCTTCAGTTCCTATGTGTGGCCTGGAATGAATCTGTGAGGTGGGGGCCTCTCGCTTTGCTGAAAGTTTTTTTTCCTTCTCGCCCAATAAATTCTGCTTCCTCACCCTTCACTGTGTCTGCATGCCTAACTTTTCCTGGTCATGTGACAAGAACTTGGCTTTAGCTGAAATAAGGAGCAAAGTTCTCCATCAGTAGCGAGGCAGTATGGTAAGGTTACAGGTATGCATGGCTTTAAAGTCAGGCAGACCAGAATTTGTATCCCAACTCCATTGTTGACTAGCTTTCTCACCCAAGGAAATTTACGTAATCTCATTTAGCCTGAGTTTCTTTGACTATAAAGTGGGGATAGTGACACTAGGATTTCTCAGCTTCAGCAGTATTCACATTTTGGACTGGAAAATTCTCTGTTATGGAAGGCTGTCCTATGCCTTGCAGAATGTTTAGCAGTATCTCTCGCCTCTACTCACTAGATGGTAATAGCATTCCCTCTAATTGTAACAGCCAAAAATATCTCTAGACATGACTCACTGTACCCTGGAGGGCAAGTCACTCCTGGTTGAGAATCACTGAGATATGTCTACCCCAAGGATTGTTTTGAGGATTAAATGAAATAATAATAATGATGTTTGTATGGCGTTTGCCATACAATAAAAATTGAGTAATTTATTATTATTATTATCATGTGTGGTGAACAAATTTTATAAAAATGAATTCAGTACATTTTTTGCAGTGTGTCATAATTTTGAACTTGCATCAGATCACTCCATGTGCACATGTTGGCTCAGGATACTGCTAGTCATAGGTGTCTCTTGTCTCATGTCACCCTTCCTTCACATTTTTCTCAGTCCACTTTTCAACTCCAGCCATTGCTATGGCAATAACTGCACACAGTGTAACCTGATAGCATCGCACCTCAACTGAATCCCATATCTCTCAGTTCTGTCCAGGGCTTCTCTGCTACAGCAGGACACCCACTCAGCCATACTGACACAGAAGCAAACCTCAAGTTAACACCTTCATGGGGCAACCTTTGGCCAAAAGGTGTGGGAGAATGTGGATAAATCCTCCCTCTTCCATCCACTGGGCAGACAATTCTGCAGTGCATTCTTTAGCCTCACAGAGGGTCCCTAGTGGGGTCAAGTACCAGATGCCACAGAAGTGATGAGCTTGATAATGCATTCTTGAGTTGAATTTCATCCTCCCTTATTTCACTCTTCCCAGGCCCTCTCTCCTGTTCCTTGCTGTCACCAAAATAAACCACCCACTTGCAAGCCCTTATCTCAGGTTTATTTGGGAGGAAACTTAAGCTAACACAGTTCAGTAGGAAAATGTAGTATTCATTCTAAAACAGATTCCATGCCTGCTGTGAAATACTGTAAATGGTAATGGTTCCAAGCATTAGTATCTAAATGTCCAAGCATTAGTGTCTAAATTTTATCAATGAGAAGGCACAGTCCAAAGATTTGCCTAAACTCATCCTGTAGGTCAGCTGTAAAAATTAGTTTTTCAGTTATTCAGTCTCGTCTGTGGCTGTAACTTAATTTTTTAAATGATTTTTTATTAGGTAGACCCTGATCATGTACAAGTGTAGGCCAGTTCACATCAGCTAATTTATTTGACAATACCCATGGTTCCTGCTAACACAAAATTAATTCCTCAGGCACAGGTGTAGGTGGTTCAACATCTGTAGAATTAGTGCATCAGTGTGTTACCTTCACTGGGCCTTCTTTTAATAATACTGGATTAATTTTGAACTGTCTCATTGTTTTAACTTTTTATTTTGCAATATATCATATTTACATAAAAGTTGCAAGGATAATGCAAAGAATGCCCATAAACCTTTTACCAAGATTCACCAATTAACATTTTGCTATATTTGCCTTATTATTTTTTCTTTGTATGTGTGTGTGTGCATATATATATATATATTTTTTTTATTTTATTTTTCTGGTCCATTTTGCAAAGAGGTTGACATCATGACCTTTGACTCTTAAATAGTTTAATGTGCACAGCAGGTCTTTGAATAATGTCGCTTCATTCAACATCATTTCCTTATAATGTTGATGAGAAAAAAATCTATTTTCAGCCATGGCCCCTGGAGTGTGCATATTCTTCCCATGTCTACATGAGTTTTATCTGGGTACTCCAATTGCCTCCCACATCCCAAAGCTCTGCGTGTTATGTTCGTTGGCATGTCTACAAGGTCCAAGTCTAAGTGAATGTTGGTGTGGACGTGAGTGTTCCCTGCAATGGAATGGAGTCCTGTTCAGGAAGGGTTCCTGCCTTGCACCCTGAGCTGCTGGGATAGGCTCCAGCCACCCATGACCCTAAACTGGAAAATGTGGGTAAATAATTATCTTACTTGTTTTTATTAATCTTTCTTAAATGTATCTATAGCTTACATTTCAATGTTTAATATTAGAAGTGTTTTCAGTCTGTATTTAGAAGTTTGGTGATATCTTTGTGACAGAAGTAAGCCGTAGGAACTTAACTCTTATTTACATCAATTAGCCTATGGTAAAATTGGTTTCGTAATACATTGTTTGGCTTAAAGTCGAAGTTTCCAAGAATCTACTGACAACATTGAGGACTTACTGTATTTGTTAAGGGTAAGAATATTTTTTCATTCCCTTATACAACCACAGTACAATTATCTAGATCGGGAGATTTAAAATGGGTAAATACTACTGATTAAACTATAGTCCATAGTTAAATTTTGCTAAGTGTCCTCAAAAAAGCAATTTTTTTTTCTGGCCCGGAATATGGTTAGGTCAGAATAATGCATTGCATTTAGTTGTTTTGCTTTTTTACTCTTCTTGAATCTGTAACATGAACAGTCTTGCTTTCTTTTTTAAAACAAATTGTGAGAAATATATTATTGATATGTTCAGAGAAAGAAAAATTCACATTAAGCATTAGATGTTAAACTGCTTAAACATTGTAATGGAAATCTTTCCAAAATGCATCATCTGCTTGCTTGTCCCATTGTGCTCCAGAAAGGATTTAAGATTATTTCTATATGTACAAGATAAAATAGGAGGAAATGGTTACAAGAGAGAGCTTTTCTATTCCCTAGTTCTTCCCCTAGTTTCCTCTCCATTAGGTTTGCACTTTCTCACATAAGCACTCTCTTTCCCTAAGAAAATCCATCCACCTCCAACAGGAAGTCCCATTCCAATGACCCAGTGGTGTCATTTTGACCTTCCTCAGCCCTAAGCACTTTCCTTTGTGAGCTCTTTCTTCCATTACAAGAAAAAATTCTCTCTCTGTCTCTTTCTTTTTTTTTTTTTTTTTTTTTTTTGCCGCCCAGGCTGGAGTGCAGTGGCACCATCTTGGCTCACTGCAACCTCTGCCTCCTGAGTTCAAGCGATTCCCCTGCCTCAGCCTCCCAAGTAGCTGGGACTACAGGCGTGTGCCACCATGCCAAGCTAATTTTTTTTATCTTTAGTAGAGACAAGGTTTCACCATGTTTGCCAGGATGGTCTCAAACTCCTGACCTCAGGTAATCTGCCTGCCTTGGCATCCCAAAGTGCTGGGATTACAGGCATGAGCCAGCGTGCCTGGCCAAATTTTTTCTCTTTTGATTTTAAAAGAAATTAAAACATTCTCATGGGCCCCCAAAAGCACTGTGGGCCCTATGCACTGTGCTTATGGTGCCCAACAGATAACACTGGTCTTGCCGTCACCCCCATATGCATTCTGCAAACTGAGTGATTAGATGTAGAAGCACACTCAGTGAATGCAGCAATCAGGTCAGGGATGGCCACTGGCTCCCAGGCCCTACAGAAGCATGCAGAAGGTGGGGTGAGGGAGGATCCCTGGCCCTCTAATGTCAGTGGCCAGGGTAGACCTGGGTCCTTTGCAGTAGTCCCTTCTGTGTGAGCTGCAGGCATGTCCACTTACTCTGTTTAATTATGGAATGTGTTAGAGCAGTGCATGCATCTCTTCCAAGGACAGGTAGCATATAGAGGAGGGCAGAGAGCAGGACCGCCTACACTCATACTGGGAAAGGAAATATTTCCTCAATTAGCAAAGCTCTTCCCTCTTTCCCCCAAGTCAGTACTTCCGCCCTTACTGTGTGGAGTTATATTCGGTGTCTTTCCAGCTCCAGCTTGGGGCCTACCAGGATAAACAAGGAAGTTAGATTCTCTCAACCTTGGCTTCTTGTTTTGTTACCCTAAGAAAGGGCTCCCAGTTTATGACTATAGTAAGGACTCAGTTAAAACTTTTGATTTTCTCAGAGCTGGGTGATTGGAATGGAGGGATATCTTTCATTAGCAACTCTGTAAATAAGGGAGCATTACCAAGAGTAACAAACAGGCCTAAGATCTACAAAGTTCAGAGTTGTTGACCTCAGTCTGAAAAATTGGGAACAGTAAGCCTTCTGTTAACCACTGAACTCAGCCCCAGTAATTCCCTTACTGAACTCATGCCTCAAATAACAATGACCCCAATCCACACTATTGTCAGACTTCATGGCCAGTCAAGTCTTCCCACATGGAGTATGAAAGCTGAGATTTCTTGAGGTAATAAAATTCAAATTTGGTAACATCCTAATTGGTTCAGACCCTGTTCTGGCCTAATACTATGGTAATATTCACTAGGCAAAGAGAAGGTTGTTGGGACATTGGGGCTTAGTCTTTGAGGGGGAATTTCCTGAGGGGCGGGTGAGGGGAGTCATGAGTGACTCAGCTCCAACAGGACTGCTCTATTCTAATCTGTTTCATATATTGGGATTCTACATAAACTTTTGTTTGAAAATTAGATTCTGCTCTTTTAAAAAAGAAGCTTGAAAGCCACCAATATAGTCTTTTTTCTTACTTTTATTCCAGAAACTACCTAAGCAATCCTAAACAGAAGCTTAAATATTTAGAATGTTGATCTTTCATCCACCTAATCTCAAGGTGGTTCACAGGGAAAACAGTAGCCTTGGAGTCCAAGACATGTAGAATCAGCCTTTGCTGTGCAGTGAGGAGCTGTGTGATCTAAAGTGAGTAGCTCCACCTCTCAGTTATCTGTAACAAGAGGATTATAAAACTTAGCTCAACAGGGGGTGTTGTGAGTGTAAAATGGGATAATGTATGTAGGGAAGTACTCAGCTTAGATAGCCATAGTGCAGCTTCAATAGAGTTCACCTTCTCTGAGCTGCCCTCTTCCCACTTATGTCAACCTCATGTACTCGCCCTGTTAAAGGAACTTCTTTGCTACCCCATGGTACAAAACTCATTTTCTTCTATGTGGGTCCCAGCAAAGATAAAAGATGCTGTTACCAGAAAGAGGTCCCTATCCAGACCCCCAGAGAGGGTTCTTGGATCTTGCACAAGAAAGAATTTGAGGCAAGTCCATAGAGTAAAGTGAAAGCAAGTTTATTAAGAAAGTAAAGGAATAAAAAAAAAAAGGCCACTCCATAGGCAGAGCAGCAGCATGGGCTGCTGGTTGCCCATTTTTGTGGCTTTTTCTTGATTATTTGCTAAAAAGGGGTAGATTATTCATGCTTCTCCTTTTTAGCCCATAAGGGTAACTTCCTGACGTTGCCACGGCATTTGTAAACTGTCATAGTGCTGATGGGAGTGGAGCAGTGAGGACAACCAGAGGTCACTCTCATCACCATCTTGGTCTTGGTGGGTTTTAGCCTGCTTCTTTACTGCAACTTGTTTTATCAGCAAGGTCTTTATGACCTGTATCTTGTGCCAACCTCCTATCTTATCCTGTGACTTAGAATACCTAACTTATTGGGAAAGCAGCCCAGCAGGTCTCAGGCTTATTTTACCCAGCCCCTATTCAAGATGTTGTTGCTCTGGTTCAAACGCCTCTGACAATGCTGGGTATCATTCTGAACAATGAGCCCTCATATGCTATAGAAAATTACTTCTTTAGTTACTTGTTTATTTTCTCTTTCCTCCATACGGTTCCACCACGAGGACTTGAGCCTTGCCTGAGTGTTCACTGCTTTATCCCCAGCAATTAGAACAGTGCCAAGCAACTTGGCAAAATATTTGTTGAATGATTAAAGATGCTTGAAGACCATGAGAAAATTCCCCCATAGCTTTTTCTTTTCTGGTTTATATTGTCTCATCACTTCACATGTTTCCATAAAGAACCTTTATTCCAACTCCTTAATCATGTTTCTCAAATGACTCAACAACTTTGGCAATTAAGAAAGCAGAATACTAGTTAAAGTAGGATGAAATTGTTTACTCTCACACATTATGATATACAGAAATAAGTTTAATCTTTCTTCCTTAATTCAACTTGCTTACTGTCTAGGGTCTAGGCACCAGTCTGTTATACTTAATAAAGTGAGATATTATATTCATAATATCAAGAGAATGCAAGTGGAATTTTAAGCAAAATGGCAGGATTGCCAACATTGATGTCTAAATAATTGTGGTTAATGGTATATGCTACATGCTTATAGAATTACTGGTTAATAAAGGACATTAACAAATCTTTAAAGACACCTAGGAGAGTACATCTAATTTTCCGAAATGCTATATAATACTTTAGATTATTTTAGTATGAAACAATGAAAAATAAGTTTAAAACTTTATTAGTCATGCGAGATGAATGCTGGCAAAATAAAGTGCTTTCAAACAGAGCAAGGAAGATGTAATGAGTAAGACATTCATTTCTTTTGGCTTCAAAAGGAATTTGTTAACATTCATGGGAAGCACAAATATAATGTAGAAAAGTATAAAAAGAAGAAACATTTAAAATGGCATTTGAATTACCAAGAACTTTATGTTTAATTATGTATGGGGCATGATAAATAGATACTCACTTAAAACTTCAGAAAATACTGCCAGCCAAGTGTTTATAGTGCTTTGAAAACTCAAATAGATACATAGCCCAGTGGAAATACAGGGGAACTTCGTAGTTAATCTCTCTGATTTGCTTTACAGACTAAGAATCAGAGAGTAAAGCTGTCTGTGCTACTATGAGTTAATCACCTTTACATCACACCAGTCCTTTTCAATAAATGAATAATATTATTTCATGCCAAGATTTCCGCCTGTCATTTGTGTGGGGTAATCTATTCTAACCTTCCTAACCTTCCTAATGTGCTGGCTTGACATCTAGGATAGCGCCACACAAAGCTATTGGCACATTGGCCAGTTCAGTCTCCTGATGAAGGGTATCCCAAACAGGAATAGCATTGAATCTATTCCTATTAAACTAGCAATGACATTCTTCACAGAACTGGAAAAACTACTTTAAAATTCATATGGAACCAAAAAGAGCCCAAATAGCCAAGGCAATCCTAAGCAAAAAGAACAAAGCTGGAGGCATCACACTACCCAATTTCAAACTATACTACAGGGCTATAGTAAACAAAAAAGCATGGTACTGCTACAAAAACAGACACACAGACCAATGAAGCAGAATAGAAAGCCCAGAAATAGGGACACACTCCTGCAACTATCTGATCTTTGACAAAGCTGACAAAAACAAGCAATAGAGAAAGGACTCCCTATTCAATAAATGGTGCTGGAATAACTGCAGGCCATATGCATAAAATTGAAATTGGACCCCTTATTTATACCCTATGCAAAAATTAACTCAAGATGCATTGAAGACTTAAATGTAAAATCCCAAACTATAAAAACCCTGGAAGACAACGTAGGCAATACCATTCTAGACATAGGAATGGGCAAAGATTTCATGACGAAGATGCCAAAAGCAATTGCAACAAAAACAAAAATTGATAAATGGGATCTAATTGAACAAAAGAGCTTCTGCATAGCAAAAGAAACGATCAACAGAGTAAATAGTTTACAGAATGGGAGAAAGTATTTGTAAACTATGCATCTGACAAAGGTCTAATATCCACAGTCTATAAGAAACTTAACCACATTTACAAGAAAAAAAAACCCCATTAAAAAGTGGTCAAAGGACATGAACAGACTTTCATGAACAGACTTTTCAAAAGAAGACATACATGTGGCCAACAGGCATATGAAAAAAAAATTCAACATCACCAATCATTAGAGAAATGCAAATCAAAACCACAAGGAGATAACATCTCACACCAGTCACAATGGCTATTATTAAACAGAACAGGGCCGGGTGCGGCGGCTCATGCCTGTAATCTCAGCACTTTGGGAGGCCGAGGTGGGTGGATCACCTGAGGTCAGGTGTTCAAGAACAGCCTGGCTAACATGGTGAAACGCTGTTTCTACTAAAAATACAAAAAATTAGCCGGGCATGGTGGCACACGCCTGTAATCCCAGCTCTGTCTCTGTGATCCTTGTGCATTAATAAATCTGATTGACTGACTGATTTTGGATTTCTAGTTATCCCACCACTACTCTGTTTTCAGATATGGAATTTATACAGATTAAGCTAGATTGTAATCATGGTAGAAGATAATACATGCCAGGTTGTAGGAGACACACATATTTGGACATTCATTGGCCACAGATAACCTTTATGGCAGCATCTTTCTGGAAATACTAGTCTTATCACTTGCAGAATATCAAGATGATCAGGCAAATCAGACAAGTCAAAGCTATTACCTACTGTTCCAATTACATCATGATTCTATAGGTGCAGATTTAATCTCAAGTATAAGTTCAAATAACTGAAATATAACTAGAATTCTGCCCAGTCCACATTGAGGAAAAAGGAGAAGTATGGGAGTGGGAAGAGAGGGAGGAGGAGGAGACATTTTGATTATTGTTTGGAGACACAGCTAGGCTTAGACAAATGAAAAAAAAATGAGTAAGTAGCTACACATGAAGGAGCAATCTGAAAATTAAAAGTACTTTTGAACATGTACTTTTGGCATCACAATGGTTTCTTCTTCTAAGTTTAATAAATTGGTATAGTATATAATCCAAGTAATACAAATAACTATAAATATGTGCATAATGAATTATGAAAAGAAAAGCAACGAATTAGTCTTTTTTTTTTTTCTTCCATTTTTTGGGACAGGGTCTCTCTTGCCCAGCCTGGAGTGCAGTTGTGTGATCTCAGTTCACTGCAACTTCTGCCAGCTAGGCAGGCTGTTATTATTAAAATAATACCGAAAATCGCCGGGCGCGGTGGCTCACGCTTGTAATCCCAGCACTCTGGGAGGCCAAGGCGGGCGGATCACGAGGTCAGGAGATCGAGACCACAGTGAAACCCCGTCTCTACTAAAAATACAAAAAAAATTAGCCAGGTGTGGTGGCGGGTGCCTGTAGTCCCAGCTACTCGGAGAGGCTGAGGCAGGAGAATGGCGTGAACCCGGGAGGCGGAGCTTGCAGTGAGCCGAGATTGCGCCACTGCACTCCAGCCTGGGCGACAGAGCAAGACTCTGTCTCAAAAAAAAATAAAATAATAAAAAAAATAAATAAAAATAAAAAAATAATAATAATACCGAAAATTAGAGTAAAAAAATTTGAGCTCTGATAATTGGAATGACTATTGCCCAAATTTTATTACAGCTTCTAGTGATTTCTGTTTGCCTGTAGCTTAAAGTTTAAGTAATATAAACCTATTAATAATAGAAACATAATTCTCAACAAAGATGTCTTACATATGATCATAGTTCCAGCATAATGACATGATAACAAGACAGGACATAGCTGATATTTAAGAGGAGATAGGTACATTCTAGTGTTCCAGTTGTAGAAAAATCCACATAAGGAACAATCCACAAATCCACACTACATCAACAATACTTAGGCCAAAATGTTGCAGACAGCTACCAAATTCCTTTGCCAAGTGTTCTTCAAGTTTTTCAGGTTAAAAATTTGGGGTTCAGAAGTCCCAGTGGACAGCTCAGCAGCATCACCCTGCTTACCCCCATGCCCCCATCCCAGTACACACACGCCTCCCCTCCCCCTTCACTCACAGGCAAAAAGATTTTGTTAAGATTGGATTGGGGCATCCACTATAGATGGCTAAACCTGCAATCACCAATCTGTGAACAGGGAGGCTGTCCTCCAAAATTACAGTACCACATTTCCAAACCAAAAATTGGGAAATACGGAGGAATAGGCACATATTACAAAATATTATAAATTAAAAGTACCTGAGGAAATCCAGGACCTGCAATAAGTCGGGACCTGGAATCAATGGGCTTGACTCTATATCACTCTAGAGCCAGTACTAATTCTTTATATTACCAGTGTTCCCTGTCTGTTCATCACTGGAAATGCAGAAAATTAGAAAGCTCGTAGAATGATGAGGAACCCAGTACCAGAGCGACCCTGGACCCTGATTCCTGTAATGCTGGCCAGTGATGGTGATTATACTCCAAATCACACGGACTGGACACCTCAAACAGCAAGGCTGCTACCCATGTGGCCCAATATCATGTCTACCTGGAGAGTATTATACTTATCCCACCAGATCACAACTGCTGTTAACCTGATACTGGCCCTCACCATAAGGTTTGTAGGCTCTTGTGAACACCATAAGAACTGCTGGCAACCACCCAAGGCATTGCCTCTAGTTTGAGTCAGCCCACCTTGTCCAAGAAGCCCTTCCCAGTCCTGTCTCCTGCTTCATTCCAAATATCCAGACACTGAGATCCCACAAGCTTCCTGGTAAGCCAGTGCTAGAGATGTGCCCCATATATAGGTAAGAAACATATATATATAATATAAACTTATATATATATATATATATATATACACAAAAAATAAGCCGGGTGCGGTGGCGGGTGCCTGTAGTCCCAGCTACTAAGGAAGCTGAGGCAGGAGAATGGCGTGAACCCGGGAGGCGGAGCTTGCAGTGAGCTGAGATAGCGCCACTGCACTCCAGCCTGAACGACAGAGTGAGACTCCGTCTAAAAAAAAAAACAAAAAAACAACTTAGACTTAATGAAAGAGTACGATAGTGAAAGAACACAGACTTTGGAGTCAAATAGACCTGTCAGAATCCTAGAATCCTGGCTCAGTTACTATCTGCATAATTGTCCATGATTAACATGTTTGATTCTCAGTTTTCTTATCTCAAAAATTGGGATAGTGTCTGCATTATCTATTGCTGCATAACGAACAAACCCTAAAACAACAAACATCTATTAGCTCATAAATTCTGCGGTTTGAGAATCCCAGTGTGGCCTAACTGGGGGCTCTCATAAGATTGCAGTTAGGATGTCAGCCTCATCTGAAGGCTCACCTTGGGGAGAATCATTTCCAAACTCACTTGTGTGGTTGTGGTTGGCAGGACTCAGGTTTTCTTGGTGTTTTGTTTTATTTATTTATTTATTTTTGAGAGAGTCTTGCTCTATCACTCAGGCTGGACTGCTATGGCGTGATCTTGGCTCACTGCAACCTCTGCCTCCCAGGTTCAAGCGATTTTCCTGCCTCAGCCTCCCGAGTAGCTGGGACTACAGGCACGCGCCACCATGCCCAGCTAATTTTTTGTGTGTTTTTTTAGTACAGACTGGGTTTCACCACGTTAGCCAGGATGGTCTCGATCTCCTGACCTCGTGGTCTGCCCGCCTCGGCCTCCCAAAGTGCTGGGATTACAGACGTGAGCCGCCATGCCCAGCCTGGACTCAGTTCTTAGCCAGCTGTTGGACTGAGGATCTCAGAGGCCTTTCTCTGTTTCCCACCACAGGGCAGTTTACGCCACAGCAGTTGGCTTCTTTCAGAGCAACCAAGCTACAGGGTGAGAAAGGGCTCCCAAGAAAGCAAGCCGGTCTTTGTATAACCTAATCTCAGAAGCTTCAGCCTTGCATTTCTCTCATATCCTATTCATTCGAAGTGAGTCACTAAATCCAAACCAAACTTGAAGGGAAAGATTACAGGAAGGCATGGATACCAGGAGGCAAGGACCAATGTCAGTCATCGTGGCTGTGTACCACAATGCCTTTAACTAAAGAGTTAAAAAATACAACAATACTTAGGTAAAGCATCCTGTGTATAGTAGGAGCTTAATAAATAACAAGTATTAGTGAATTAAAACATCCGGTAAAGAATCCTAACTTCAAAGCCACAAATTTGTACCTCCCCAAGAAGGCTTGATAAGCCCTAAGATATCTAAAGTTATTTAAAGGTGTTACTGTTTGATCACCAAGATGGATGTGCTTAATTATATTTCAGAGTAAGTTTCAGCTAATGGAACAGAGATTTTTAAAACGTGTACTCAACGTATGAGAACCAGAAAAATCATAGGGTAAGGGAAGGTGTTCCTAGTTGCTAGGAGAACAAAATCCCTATAGAAATTAATCATTTTGAAGGCGATGCTTAATAACAACACTTATTTTTAACTGCAGTATTAGTGAAAACCATCAGGTGCCTAAAGTGCTGAGACAGGAGCCTGCAGCACTTATATTTCTCAGAAATAATATTAAGAAGACTTAGTTTTTGACGAAGGACATTCATTCCTGAAATGCAATCCTCTGACAACTCTGAGGCTCCTAGTAAGAGTTATTTAAATTATTTGGTTCTACATTTGATCTAACATATATATCATGTGTTGGGATTATTTCTCAACACGACTGTTTCCCTGACAAGGCACACGCTTGTCCAACAGACTATTTTAAGTGCAGGGTCCCTGCTTTAGTTTTATTTACATCCCCAAGTCCTAGCACAGTGCCTGCACATAGAAGCCACTTGAGAAATGTTGGTTAAAAGTTGCTGATTTTAGTCCCATTTCTTCCCCTTTTAAAAATAATTCAGATTAAGATGCTTAGCATTCATGGTCTCATAGAGCATTTTTTTTAGTATATTAGGTGAGATTCAGTAATTTTTTCTTTTCTTTTTTTTTTTTTTTGAGATAGGATCTCACTTTGTCTCCAGGCTGGAGTGCAGTGGCGCGATCTTGGCTCACTGTAGCCTTGACTTTCTAAGTTCAAGCGATCCTCCTGCCTCGGCCCCTTCAGTCGTTGGGACTACAGGTGTGTGCTACCATGCCCAGCTAATTTTTATATTTTCTGTAGTAACAGGGTTTCTCCATGTTGCCCAGGCTGGTCTTGAACTCCTGAGCTCAAGGGACCCACCCACTTTGGCCTCCCAAAGTGCTGCGATTACAGGCATGATCCACCGCACTCAGCTTCAGTAAGTTTTTAAAGCATTCATTTGAAGATCTGAAAATAAATCCGTCATAAAAATCCAATTCTTTAAAACTTACTTGAAATAGCTTTTTTTTTTTCTTTTTGGCAGCGGGGGGATGGAGTCTTGCTCTGTTGCCAGGCTGGAGTGCTGTGGCGCGATTTCAGCTCACTGCAACCTCCGAATCCCTGGTTCAAGCGATTCTCCTGCCTCAGCCTCACAAGTAGCTGGGACTACAGACACCCACCACCACATCCGGCTAATTTTTTGTATTTTTAGTAGAAAGGGGGTTTCACCGTGTTAGCCAGGATGGTCTCAATCTCCTGACCTCATGATCCCCTCACCTTGGAAGTGCTGGGATTACAGGTGTGAGCTACTGCGCCTGGCCTTCTATTCTTTAAAACAGTAAATTGGTAATTATGACAATATAACAAAATAGATTTCTTTAAAAGTGAATATTGAGTACAGATGAAATATGCTGTCTAGAAATGAAAAAATGGCCATGAATGCGAATTTTCCAAAATGAAAAAAAGGACCATTCATTCAAGTTCAAGAATCTGTTGTCATGAATCAAGGGACAGTTCTATATTTCTGCTAAAATGTTAGGTGATTTCTTGTTAAGTTTCTGACTTTCCCTGTCAGTGAATTCAGACTTCTTGATTTGACTCCCCATTTGCTGACAGATGCTGCGTTTCAAGTTGGAGCAAAGGTTTCTTTTCAGCATTGTGGCAGAGAATGGTAGATTTTAACCGATTTCCTCATTCTTGCCGCATATGTTCCTCCTTTGTCCTGCCACTCTTACCGTTTAACCCTTATCTTTCCTCTACTTTTCTCATGTTTCCTAGCCTCTGCCTTTCTTCTATCTGATCTTCTCTTCACTTTGTACTTTTACCCCCACCCCCATCTTTCTTTTTCTCTTCACTCCCCATCTATATTCACCACCTGCTCTATTTTAAAATGCACTTTTCTTTTTCCTCATTCATTATTGAATCCTTTTTTCTCGCCAATCCTGCTCCTGTCTTCAGCTGGCCATCATCATTTTTCAAAGTCTGTGCTTAAATGAACGTCAGAGTGTGTGTGTGTGCATGCATGTGTGTGTGCGTACGTGTGTGTGGTGTTGGAGGGCAGGTAGGAAAGAAGAGACAATAGTTAGTGTTTATTACCACTTCATATTTTCCTATTTCAATAATTTGAGCATCGGCTGTTAAGAAGAAAGCTTGCCTCCCCTTCTCTCTACCCATCATCATGTTCCCAGTTCTGATCCCACTCTTTTTAAAATGGCATTTAATTTAGTGAACAGGAGCTAGAGACAATACATGAAGGGCATCACATCAGAGCACTCAGTAAAATAAACTGGACTGAGAGAAAGGAGTATACTGCTTATGCCCTTGGAGATGATTCCTCAGAATAAAGTGGAAAAGACAGGCAAGAAAGAACAAGAGGACAGGCTGAATTGGACTTGGTGCAACACAGAAAAGGCAAAGCCATCAGATTCCAATTACCAATCTAGAACTAGCGAACTTACAGAAACTGCCCCAAGGTGACGACTGAACACATTATTAGTGCATGGAGGATACACATTATAAACAAGGAGTCATTTTCCATCTCATTATTTTAATCATTTTGTCAAAAAATCTGAACATGTGTACATAAATACTTGATTTGTTAAAAGAATGTGTAGCATAGAAATCCCTGAGACATTCAAAAATGACTTGACATCCTGACATGTATTCAATGCAAGTATTCACCAAACTAAATACCAAGGACTTGGCTCCTTTCCCTGATATTTGAGGCATATAAAGCTTTAAAAATATATATAATATACTATATATTTTACATCTTTAAAGCTACATTATATTTTCTTTCTCTGATTCCTGGTTTTCTGCCAGTTTACTGCTCCTGCATATTGTCAGTTCCAGACTGTAAGGAAGCCACATTGGAAAGCAGATAAGCACTTTCAACCTTAGGGTGCCAGTTAGTAGAATGATAGCAAGTGGAAGTAGGAGGTCCCAAGAGATGATTTTGTGTAACCCACTCATTTTGCAGTTCAGGTGACAGAGGCTCAAAGGGGTTGTGATTTGCACAAGCATGGCTGGTTCTGCCACTGCTACTGTAATCTTATGCAAGTCCTTCAGTGGGCCTGGACCTTGGCTCCTTCCTCGGTAAAATGGACTGATGGTAATTACAGCGAATATTTTCCAGGTGCTTCCTACATGCCAGGCAGTATCCTAAGCACTTCAAGTGTCTAATCTATCCTCTCAACACCTCCTTAAATTATATATGCAAAGTGTGAAATATTTACTCTCTGGAAAAACGTTTGCCAATCCCTGGTTTAGATCCTTGAAAATTTAGAACATCTTATAATTATATAGCACTTTACAATATACAAAGCACCTTGGCATACATCACCACATTTAATCTTTGTTTTGTAGGGGGATAGGCATTCATGCATTGTAAAGAAGAAAGCTAAAACTCAAGAGTTTAAGTAACTTGCTTCATCAAGGCCACAGAGTCACATACCCAGGTTCTGACTCCAAACTGCATGCTCTTTACATGAAACTCCTCTTTACATGAAACTCTTAAATTACTGCTAGGAAAAGACTTGCAAACTGTAAAGAACTTGTGAATACTGAAAGCAAGTCAGATTGTCTTCTGTTACAAATGTCATTCCAGGTGCATTCATGTAATTAGAGTCATTAAGTACTAAAGATACTAAATTTGTAATAAATTTGAGGGAAAAGCCTTAAAGGAGGACATGACAGTCATAGGAAAGGCATTTTGAAATACATACAGTGCACTGATATGCATTTTTCTTAAGGTATGTTAGAGCTCAACCTACTCAATTTAATATATGCAAAATAAAATGAGCAATTGCCACATTTATCTTGCTCTCTGATGAGATTAGTGTTAACAAATTGTTCCATATGAACAATGTATATGTGAATAAAAATGCAATGGCTGGGCACGGTGGCTCAGACCTGTAATCCCAGCACTCTGAGAGGCTGAGGCAGGTGCATCACAAGGTCAGGAGTTCAAGACCAGCCTGCCCAACATGGTGAAACGCAGTCTCTACTAAAAATACAAAAAATCGGCCAGGCGTGGTGGCAGGCGCCTGTAGTCTCAGCTGCTCGGGAGGCTGAGGCAGGAGAATCGCTTTAACCTGGGAGGCGGAGGTTGCAGTGAGCCAAGATCACGCCACTGCAGTCCAGCCAGGGCGACAGTGCGAGAGTCTGTCTCAAAAAAAAAAAGCAATTATACCTTCCTCATGCTAAATATTCCATAAATAATATGGTTAGTTCTAAATGGACTTAATACTAAAAAAAAATGGTAAAATAATAGATACCAATTTAACTATAGAGCTTTACTAAAACGAACCAAAAAAATATTTTCAAGGAAAGCCTAGGTGCTTCTTCCTAGTTTGCAAGCCAAGCTTAATCTAAATGGTTGATCATGTTTCTTAAAATATGGCTTAGCCTTAGGGACTCATTTAAAATACACGATATGAGGCACCATCCTTTTTATTTTAGATTTATTCTACAACATACCTTGAGATATAATTTTAGACCTATAAATAGATATGAGGACATCCTGAAATCACTGCAAGCAAAGAAGGAAGATATAAAATCATCAATTGGGTGCCTGCTATTTTAGGTACTTTCACTTACTTCCTAAAGTGCTCAAAATGAGCTTGTGAAGTATTTTCGCCAGTCATTTTATAGATAAGGAAGCTGAGGCTCAGGACTACTACTAATTTACCCAATGTCACATAGCTGGAATTCAAATCTAAACTAGGTTACCTTCAAAACCTGAACTCTTTCCCACTGCCCCATGTGGAATCCCAGTAACACCAAGATCACTGACTGTTATCTCATTAAAAACTCATTTTAAGAACTGAACTTTTGGCCGGGCGCGGTGGCTCACACTTGTAATCCCAGCACTTTGGGAGGCTGAGGCGGGCTGATCACGAGGTCAGGAGATCGAGACCACGGTGAAACCCCGTCTCTACTAAAAATACAAAAAAATTAGCCGGGCGTAGTGGCGGGCGCCTGTAGTCCCAGCTACTCGGAGAGGCTGAGGCAGGAGAATTGGCGTGAACCAGGGAGGCGGAGCTTGCAGTGAGCCGAGATTGAGCCACTGCACTCCAGCCTGGGCAACAGAGCGAGGCTCCGTCTCAAAAAAAAAAAAGGAACTGAACTTTTATCTTTATTTGGTGGCCGGCACTTTGTAATTGTAATTCTGCCCGCACTTTAATACTTTAATGAGGACATTTTCTCCACAGCTTTTCATTTCTCCTCTCAAGAAAGTGAATTGAAGCACCTAGATTTAAGTGAGCTTTCCAAGTATGTCTGCAAAAACACAGAGAGGTAAAACTTGCTTTATGATTCAGAGAATTGCACTAATCAAATGCAAAATGACTGTTTACAGCAGAACTCTGTATAAAACTAGTTAATCTTGACCCTACCCACAATAATTAGTCACTGAGGTTCCTTATTCTAATAAGTGGAGGAGAAAACTCCCATTATTTCAGGCTTTAAGTCAACTAGCTTTCTAATATTGATTTATGGTATCATTAAGACTGTCACAGTAATCAAACAGGTTCTGCCAACTGTTTTATCAGTCACCATTTACTTTTAGGAAGTGACAGATTGTAAGAGCCCTAAAGAGAAGGACTTTGCCTTGTATAATTCTCTATCTTCCCTAGGGCCCCAAGCTCAGTGTTTGGCAGAGTAGGCATGTAATGGCACCTGCTGAATATGCTGCTTACTCAGTAACTTGTCAAGTCAATGCATGTATGTTCAAGATTGGTTCCATAGCACAGTCTCAAGGGCACTGGAAATGTGAGGATATGCTATACCACTACATTGACTGTGAGGGGAACCTGCTAGCACCAGGGAGAAGTGCAGATTTAGCCTTTAACAAGAGACAGAGTAAGTTAATAGTAGGCACTAATGTAGTTCCGAGGATCTAAACATTTAACTAATAACTGACAGAGATAAACAAAAACTGTCACTAACAGATATCATGAAACTTTTTTCCTTTTACATGATTCCATAATGTAGTGCAATACCTTTCACTGTTCTGCAGAGGGTAATGCCAGCACTCCTGCAGGACTGGCATTGCAGTTTAAATTTCAGGTCCAGTAAAGACATGAAATAAATAATTGTGTGGAAGTGGCACTATGGCTTCCTTCTCTTCTGTCTGTAAACACAGACTGGTTTTCTGCGAAGAGGGAACAAGTTTGCTTCTGCTTTATTTTCACATCTGTAATTTTAATATGCTTTTAAAAAACCCAGGTTATAGAAAAACATAAAGACAGAAGAAACAAATTAGGAGATGACTATTCACATTGTAAAGGGATAAATTCTCCATAGGGTTTCATTAAATACTGAACTCCCCTAAGTCAATGAATTTGGGACTTGATTTAAATGCAGCTTTTCAGGAATATATTTCTTATGTAAAGTGAGGTACACCCATGTATTCATCTTAACTTTCCTCCAAGGACAATCCAGCATTTTGCTTCCATTCACAGGACAGGGGAACAGATAGTACTTGTGAAAGAAGTCAGCGGCCCCTCTTGGACTGCCCTCCTCACCTTTTCGCAGGAGCCAAGGCTGTGAGGGAGCCAAGGCTGTGAGGAATCCAAACAAAGTCCCACCTGCAGCCACAGTCCTTCCACTCTCCACCAACAAGGCTCCTTCTACAACCAGAAATTTGCTTCACCTTGGTCCAGAAAAACGTGAATCGGGAACAGTTGTGTATGAGATTTGGAGGCTGCACGGGCCACAAATATGGCCTGTGGCAGATGGGGAAATTCAGAGAAACCGCCTCAACGGCTTCTTGCAGCTAAGCTATTTCATTTCTGCACCGGTTACAAGGTGAGGAAGAGCCCCCTCCTTCACCCCTAAACAATGATGCCCATCAACAGCAAAGGGAGCCCAATTGATAGCTGTGCAAAAAATATGGAAACCGGGCCCCCATCTCTGTGCTGAGTAATATTAATTGGTAAATCGTTTTTTCCCCGTAGAGCAAAAATGGGTGTTTGAAGAACTTACTCCCATGATTCGGCAGTCAAGGAGATGCACAGTAGAGGATCCAAAAGCTGACAACTTGGCCTCCCCTGGGTCGCTTCCAGGGGAGGGCGGCTTCACCGCTCAAACCAGCTGGCCAAGTTCCGTATGCTCTTGGGCCGGTCCCCAGCCCTCTGTACAGCCTGGCACACCCGGCACCAAGGCTCGTCCCAGAAGGAGGTGATGTGGACAGCGTAGCTCCGGCGCCAGTGGAAGTAGCGGCGATAGACCGCGGGGTTGCGGTCGAGGAAAAGCAGGTACGAGGCCAGGGAGGAGGCATTTGGGAAGTCGTCCACGTGGATGAAGGCGCTGCGGGGCACGAAGCGCTCGTAGTTGGCACGGTCTGGGCCCAGCACCACCGGCACCGCCCCAGCGAGCAACGCGTTGCGCCAGAGCTTCTCGGTGATATAATCCAGGTGTTGCGAGTTCTCGAAAGCCAGGTAGAACTTGTAGCGGGCCACTGTGTGCAGGAGCCCAATTTCGGGCACCGGCTGCCCGGGCCCGCCCCGGCCGAACACGTCCACAGTCACATGTTGGCTCAGCTGATGGTAGTAGCGGACCCGGGCCTGGCGCTCGTCCCAGTGGCTCACCACCCATGCCACCAGCCCCTGTTTCCTGGACAGTGACGGGACCAGGCCTGACGGCGGGTCGCCGGGGTGGCTTCTGGGGTAGAGGTAGCCATAAGGCACAAAGACGTCCGAGTCCGCCCGGTAGGACAGCGTCCAGTTGAAGAGGTTACTTGCCAGGCTTCGCAGCCCCGGGGAGTGCGAGGGCGACTCGAAGTTCATCCAAACCCAGCGCTGGCCCGGGGGCCTGGGGCTGGAGATCGCCAGGGCTTCTGCCGCCGCCGCTGCCTCCTCGTAGTCCAACACGCGCAGGTCCACCTCCTCGGCAGTGAGCGCCTGGACGCCCCAGGGCGGGGGCCAGTCGGGGGGTCCCTTCACGAGGTCGCGGTGGTGGAAAAGCACGGCCTGAGCCTCTCCGTAGGACGCGCGGTCGGTGAGCAGGCGGCACCCGCTGATGTTGAAGCGCAGCCGGCAGTCGGGGGGCGGCCTCGGGGCGCTACCGCGCCCCCCGAAGGGCTCCCACCACAGCAGCACGCCCACCGGTCGCTGCGGGGTTGGCGACGCCCAGGGCAGCGGCGGCAGCTGCCCCCAGCAAGCATAGGTGATCAGCGCTGTACACGTCAAGCCGGCGGCCGCCAGCAGCCAGACGGTCCTTGGCAGCGCCCGGCCTCTGCCCCACCCGCGCCGCCAGCCCGCCGCCGCCGCCGCCGTCGGCGAGCCCCACGGCGCCCCCATGGCGCGAACAGGCAGAGCTGCTTCCGCTCGCCACGCGTCCGCAGGCGTGGAGGAGCGGCACCGGCTCTCATGCTGCAGCTGCGGCTCCAGCCGTCGCTGCCGCTCGCCGCTGGCCGGGGAATGGAAGGGGGCGGTGCCGGAATCCAAAGCCCGCGGGCCCTGCCCTGCTCCTCCCAAGTGCCGGGCGGGGCGAGCCACCAGGGCAAGGTGAGCTGGCCAGGACGCCCAACTGGGCACCGCCCGTCCCTTCCTTCCACTGCGCCCGGGGCCGAGCCGGCCCGACCAGGCCCCGGGAGCCTCCTGCGGCGCCTCCGCCCACTCCTTCTCCCAGCCTGCGCCCGAGGGCTTCCGGGCCGCGCCCCACAAGCGCCTCATCCGCTACTTAGATTCTCTCTGAACTGATCCGGTTTCCCTCTGCGCGCGCCCACCGCCCTGGCCCTCGCTCACTGTGGCCCGAACCCTCGCCTTCCAGAGGGAAGGCCTGGTTCATCCCTGGGAAGGTACAGGAGGCTTGAGACCTTCCAAAGCAGCTGCCGCGCAGGAGCAGGCGCGAGAACAGACGGAAGGCGGACCCGGCGCCGCAGAACGGAGAATAGCGGCGGCTTCCTGCTGTTGGGCCTAGCCACCCGCCAGCGACGCCCGCCGGAGGGAGGGATTGAGGTAGGGAGGGAGTCCAGAGGCCGGGGGAACATGCGAGCAGAGGCGCAGCCACCGCGTCAGTGGCCAGGATCTCGTAGCCCGCCGAGACGGTCGGATTGTGGAGGCAGCCCGCAGCGGCGTGGCTTTCAGAGTCTCTGCATTTGATGAAAAACTTGTTTTCAGTGTGAGTGCTCATAAGAACATTCCCTTTGCCTGCCTGCCAGCCCAGTAAAGGATAGAGAACAAAATGTTTTCTTAGCAATCAAAACAGGTTCTTTCCTTTGGTCCCCTACCAAATAAGTCTGACTTGCCGGCTCATAGTCGTATTGCTTGTACGAAGACGCACAGGACTCATAAACCAAAGATGAAGATGTGGCCCCCCCAAGGCCCTTGTCGTCAAGGAATTTATTGCCTGTTCAGTGAGATAAATGAATGAATATCACTATTAATTTTACCAAGCACTTAAGAAACAATTTCTGCACCCATGAAAGTTATGCAAAATAGTTTGGATGATAAAATGATGACGAAGATAAATATTCTAGCACCCAAGTTAAGGGTATAAAGACAGTATCGCACTGGCCTCTTCTACTTTATTAGTGAGGCGACACTGGAGACATCTACGTCTACAGTCACTTGAGAAATTTTTTACCTACGGGTTGAATTTGAATTTCTGGGTGTTGGCTTTGGTTTATGATATTCAACTTTTATGCAGGGGATTTCCAAATAGATCAGGGGCGGGGCTACTGACCTAAGGAGAGGAGGAAGTTTTGAGAGAAGTTTTAGTAGATCACAACTGTGCATCAGTGGAGTCCCACTGATATTAGGGGAGAAATAGACAGTGCTGGGAATGGGGCAATCCTGCCAGGTGTTTTTGATGTTATGCCTACAGAAAATAAATTTGGGTTAGCCATATGAATTTATTGCTAAGAATGTTTTCATTAAAAATCAAGTATAGGCCAGGCGCGGTGGCTCACGCCTATAATCCCAGCACTTTGGCAGGCCGAGGCGGGCGGATCCCGAGGTCAGGAGATCGAGACCATCCTGGCTAACATGGTGAAACCCCGTCTCTACTAAAAATCAAAAAAATTAGCCAGGCGTGGTGGCGGGCGCCTGTAGTCCCAGCTACTCGGGAAGCTGAGGCAGGAGAATGGCGTCAACCCAGGAGGCGGAGCTTGCAGTGAGCCGAGATCGCGCCACTGCACTCCAGCCTGGGCGACAAAGCAAGACTCCGTCTCAAAAAAAACAAAAACAAACAAACAAAAAATCAAGCATAGAGTGTAAAAGCTTCTATAAAAGTGGCTTCCGGTGGCGCTCTCTGCAGGGCCACGGCCTCAGTTTGGAGACTAGATGGAGGGTGTTAGGTGTTCTGGCTAGGCCCATCAACCTAGTGACATTTCCTCCTGCACAGTAAAACCTTTCATAATGCTTCTGGGATTTTTTTGTTTGTTTGAAAAACAGAAATTAGAAATCAAATATTTTATTTGAAATTAGACATTTCAGTGACTTTTCCACTCTTAATTAAACGAAAAAGCTATAAATGCACAAATTATTTAGTTTCAACCAAATAAAGGAAAAAGTGTATTGACGTCTCTTTTTGTGCAATTCAAGAATTTAGCCATTTATTTACATTCTTCTCCCACTTCAGTTAAATAAGACATCACAGATAGAGCCTAACATTGTGTCTGGCACATGGCCGGCAGGCATTTGGGAAATATTACCCTGCTTGATTGCTTCCTTCCACCACTCCCGATTTTCTCTTAAGCCTCCGAATGTTCCAATTAAGCCATTTTTTTACCTGAAGAATGCCCGAGGTCTCATGTATATCAATATTCTTTGTGCCCTCTTACCTTGGTAGGGTTGAGACCACAAACTGCCCCTACTGTACCCTTACTTGGTGTGGGAGGAGGGGATACTAGGCAGTAAGGTGTGTCTGGATCAATGGAAACCAGTCATGACTTAGCAAATTGCTGGTTAAAGATCATACGTGATCATTGTGCATCTCATACATGCACAAACATTCACAGGGGACTGGATTGTTCTTATTTTAAAAGAGTCATTGGTAGGGTAGAGGGGAAGGAAAGGGAGGAAAGGAGTTATGGGAAATTAATAAATTTACTCACTTGTTCATTTAACAAATTGGGAAACAAATGCAAAACACCGTTTCTACCTTCAAAAATCTACAAGAGAAACAGATAGTGGTGAGGGAAGGGATCATGGAAGGATTTGAGAAGGTGGCTCCTGGAATAATTAGGAATCATTACAGTGCAGAGGAAGAGGGCTGAGATATTAGTTTCCACAGAGGGAGCAGCACTGCAGAGGCCAGGGAGGGAATACTGGGGCAGTAGGCGAGGAATTACTAGGGTATAGTTTGGCGAAGGAGATGGGGTTTATCCTGCAGGCTGTCAAGAAAGTCCTTGGAAGGCTTTAACAAAGGAAGGAAGCGATATTCATTTTTAAAACGAATTCTTATTTTTATTATGTATGAGGAGGGTGAGTATATGGATGGGGACATGGCGGGGCTGCAGAATGCTGACTGTTTGTTAATGTAGGCTCTGGTTAATGGGTGTGTTTGGTTAAGGAAATTCATCAAACTGTATGCTTACATATGTACTTTTGTGGGTGGATACTATAGAAAAAAGTTTCTAAGAAAAAATCATTCTGTCATTAGTAAAGAGTGAGTTGGGTAAAAATAGGGTAAGAGTAGGGGTGTGGTGGTGTTCGGTTGGAAAGTTATTGCTGTAATTCAGATGTGAAATAAAGAGGGCCTGAACTGAGACAGTAGCTGTGAGGATAAGGAAGAAAATTAAAGGAGGATAGATTCAGAGAGATTTAGGAGGCTGGTTCCTTTCTTTGGGAAGCCTTTCTGGATACCCACAAACATATATCCAGGGTAGTTTACAGGGCCCTCCTGTGCGCTCTCACACATGCTGCACCTTTCAGAACATCATGGGACATCCAGAGATCATGACTGTTTCATTCATAACTCCATCCTGAACACCCATCATGGAACCAGGTATCTAGTAGTGAATATTTGTTGAATGAGTGTATGCCCTTAATGTATTACCAAAATTATCCGTTGGTATCTCTTTCCCCACTACAAAATGGGAGGACATCGGAGATCTTGGCTTTGTGAGTGACGTGCTATGACCTTAAAATGTCCCTTAAGCTTTCAGTGGAAAATATTGTACATGTCTTGAAATGATATCAAATTAGACTTCTCTCATTGGCCAAACCTGGGATGAGTGCTCATTCTTGAAGCAATCACTGTGGTCAGGGAATGGGTACTCTCTTTAGACCCTCTTCTGGAGCTAGAATCAGTCCCATCTGAATAACAGATGTGGAATAATCTGTTGTTATTGAATAACAGTGCGGGGAGAGAAGTTACCCAAAAGAAAAAATGAGGTGGTGTTACCTGAAAAGAGGGAAAGGATGCTAGGTGGGCAAAAACATGTCTGCTACCCATGTGGAAGGAGATACTACTATTCTGACAATGAAGAGGCTGGACTAAATGAACTCTAAATCATCTTAGATTTAGAACATGGAAGAACAGTCCATGATTCTTTTACATTTGGTGACGAATGATTCTTTGTGCATTTAAAGGCCTCTCAGTTTCCACAAAATATTGCACAGAAAGAACTGGCTTTCAGTTGCCAGCATGAAGATGAGATCAGGCATGGAGAAGGGTCTTTGGACCCTGAGGGTTGCAAAAGTAGTGTAGAAGAAAGCTCCATAATTCAAGACTCAATTTATGACACTGAATGAGCAATGAACTCACAGCATGCCAAAAGTGACCTATTCGGTTCCAAAATTTTATATTGGACAGTATTCTTTGCAAGAACCAAGCCAACTGTGGTTCCTAAAATTCGAACTCATTCCTTATTCTTTATAAACTATCCTAGTTCATTTTAAAGCCTCTCCCAGTGTTAACTCACCAGAGACAGATTTGATGTTTCCTATGGAAGCCCCAGAATAGGTTCTGACTGCCTAGCTTTCTATGTGGAGCCAAGCTCTGTCAGCATAAACTCCCTGAGATTCAGGCTACCCTCAAATGGGTTGTTACCCTTGGTTGGATCTGAGATTTCTGTATCCGAACATTGGCCTGCTAAGTATGTTTTAATTTTGTTTCCTTGAAGAGAGAAAAAGGCAGTTGAGTCCCTTCTTACATTGTGTACTTACCAGGAAATGCTGAGGGCGTCAGTGAGCAGGTGCAGTTGGAATGGCTAATCTGTGTGCAAATAGGTGGAAACAGTTTCCTCTGTCAGGAACAATTTTTTAACCTTGCATAGTTGGACAGATAAGTATGGAATGGACTGTTGGTTAAAAAATCAAAAATTGTGTACAATCAACGACACCCACAATCTATTGTTCATTGCTCTGCTAAATCTTTTATAGAAAAATAAAACTGCTGCTGTAATCCCAGCACTTTGAGAGGCTGAGGTGGGCAGATCACATAAGGTCAGGAGTTCGAGACCAGCCTGGCCAACATGGTAAAAACCCATCTATTCTAAAAATACACACACAAAAAAATTAGCTGGGCATGGTAGCTCATGCCTGCAGTTCCAGCTACTCAGGAGGCTGAAGCATGAGAATCACTAGAACCTAGGAGGCAGAGGTTGCAGTGAGCTGAGATCATGCCACTGCACTCCAGCCTGACTCTGTCAAGAAAAAAAAAAAAAAAAAAAGAAAAGTAAACCTAACACAAATTTATAAGTGCTTTTCTTTTTATCTAAGTGTGAAAATGTACTAGCCCTAAAAGAAATTGTTATAGATAGTCAATATGGGAATTTATTATATTTACTTTAGAGTTATACTTTTTATGCACTCAAGTTCTTCCTGTACACTTACTTGAAAGAATAGGAAATGCAAGAATTGTGGATGCTCAGAAAAATGGACAAAGTGAAGTTTTGGTTAAAATCGGAAATGCAGTCGTCCCTCCATATCCATTTGCACAGAAAGAACTAGCTTTCAGTTGCAAGCATGAAGATGAGATCAGGCATGGAGAAGGGTCTTTGGACGCTGAGGGTTGCAAAAGTAGTGTAGAAGAACCTGCATGGATATCAAAATCTATAGATGCTTAAGTCCCCTATATAAAATGGTATAGTATTTGTATATAACCTGCACAATCATCCAGTGTACTTTAATCTCTAGATTACTTCATAATATCTAATAAAATGTAAATGCTATGTACATAGTTGTTATACTCTATTGTTTAAGGAATAATGACCAAAAAAAAAAAAAAAAAAAAGATGTGTACAACATGTTCAGTACAGATGGAACCATCCTTTTTTTTTCCGAGTGTTTTCAATCCAAGTTTGGTTGAATCCAAGGATATGAAACACACAGATATGGAGGCTGACTGTATTTTCATGATATTTTAAATATTTCAAGGGTTTACCTCTACATTCTCATTAAACTACCTTTTCCTAAAATAGAATTTATTTTCAGTCACATGGAAGAAATTATAGCATACGAGGCTTACACAAAATAAAATTATTTTGACATTGAGATAAACATGTTAACATCATACAGTGCAGTGCCTGGCACATGCCTGACAAATATTTAATACATATTTATTAAATAAATTAATGAATGAATGAACATCACTATTTATTTTACATTTCTTGAGGCACTAATGAAACAATTTAATTCCTGCACTTATGAAAATTTATATGAAAGAATTTGGACTATAAAATAATGATTAAGATAAATATTATGGTACCCAAATATAGGGTAAAAATGGTAACTATCACATTGTCCTTCCCAGATCTAATCCAGATTCACTAACACTGTTCCTTGCCACCATCCGAAGTCTACTTGAATCCTCAAATGAGTTAGCACAAATCCTGTACAGTTTCAGAAACTCAAATATGTGTGGTCTGGGCTTACTGTGGTACCTGCTCTCAGTGCTTCTATGTGGCTGCACCCTAACTCAAGGTAGCCAGGGTCTAACTCAGAGAGGTAGACCAACTCTCTCCAGATGGAGGAAGGATCTTGAGTACCCTCTTCCTCCCCTTTTCTGGCCTCATTTCTTTTTTTTTTTTTTTTTTTGAGACGGAGTCTCGCTCTGTCACCCAGGCTGGAGTGCAGTGGCGCAATCTCGGCTCACTGCAAGCTCCGCCTCCCGGGTTCACGCCATTCTCCTGCCTCAGCCTCTCCGAGTAGCTGGGACTACAGGCGCCCGCCACCACGCCCGGCTAATTTTTTTGTATTTTTAGTAGAGACGGGGTTTCACCATGGTCTCGATCTCCTGACCTCGTGATCCGCCTGTCTCGGCCTCCCAAAGTGCTGGGATTACAAGCGTGAGCCACCGCGCCCTGCCGGCCTCATTTCTTACACAGACCCAGGACATGCTTCATGGAAGAAAATAGAGAAATGATGTCTTTTCCCTACAGGTAGGGTAATTCTTCTTTGACCACACCAACAGCCAATTAGCACAGAACAGTGGTTCTAACTGGGTTCGGTCACATTCCTTCCTATGATTCTTCCTCTAAAAGGGCCTGGGGCACTTGCAATATTAAGAAATGCTTGTTGGATTGAAGTGGACAAAATTAGGGACATATAGTAGATTTTTGACAAGTATAGAAAATGAAAGGGTAAATGCATGTTGCTTATGTTACAAGGAAGAAAACATTCCTGAAGTCGGACAGCCAATTTTATAGTTCCAGATCTTGCTTTCTGTGGCCAAATAAACCACAGCCCAGAAGTCTTGCACAATGTATAAGGGTGAAATCACATTAATAATGCTGGCTATAATAATATTATTTTTAACCACTCCAGAGAAAATGTTTGGTCTGTATTTAATCTTAGTAATGTTTAGTGCAAGTCAATAAACTTTTGGTCATGGGCAGGGGGAGGGAGGGAGGGAGAGAGAGAGAGAGAAAGAGACAGAGAGACATAACTGCATTGCAGGAACAACTGTTCTGGCAGCACCATTGGGCACTGCATGAAAAGATAGCCTCTTTCTTGAGTGAGCTCACTGTTCAAACACTTAGTTTCCTGGATCATCCAAGGCAGCAGGGAAATAGCGGCAAGTCTTCAATGAAAAACATAGATGCATTCTGACCACCCATTCACTGAGCCCACTCTTCATCTTCCACCACTGAATAGCTGTTTAGCTTCCTTGGCTCCTTTGAAGCTCCCCCATTTCCCGATTCACAGTTTGATAAATACTGATGAAGATTGCTAGTAGAGATTTTGATACGATGACCCCAGTATTTGCTGAGTTACTTAAAAAGATAAAACGCTTCAGGTTTTATTTACTTTTATATAATATGGCATGACTCCTTTATCATTATCAGGCTTGTGGTGCTATTTTCAAAGTGTTTCCAAGCAATACAGGACTGAGAATTGTTCTATATTGATATTTGTAGGGGTACATTAGGGTCAGATCTTATTTGGGCTTACAAATCTGCAAAAGCTATAACTTCCATTCAGTAACATTTATTGAATGCCAATTATTTGCCAGGCATATGAGGTGTAACTGAACAAACAAAAAATATCTGCCCTTGTGGGACATGCTGGCTATCATACTCAACCCACCCATTTTAATTATAGCTTCAAAGCAATTCCACACCTGAGTCCAAAGGTTGATGTCAGAAGCTGTGAATGTATTAGACTTTCTTTTTTTTTTTTTTTTTGAGACAGAGTCTCGCTCTGTCGCCCAGGCTGGAGTGCAGTGGCGCAATCTCGGCTCACTGCAAGCTCCGCCTCCCGGGTTCACGCCATTCTCCTGCCTCAGCCTCTCCGAGTAGCTGGGACTACAGGCGCCCGCCACCACGCCCGGCTAATTTTTTGTATTTTTAGTAGAGACGGGGTTTCACCATGGTCTCGATCTCCTGACTTCGTGATCCGCCCGCCTCGGCCTCCCAAAGTGCTGGGATTACAAGCGTGAGCCACCGCGCCCGGCCTGTATTAGACTTTCAGTAACCCTGACCAGATGCCTTTTGAAACCATATTTCCTTGATTGCCTTATCAATTCATCCTTTATGACTTCTGTATTGATCAAGTGTCATTGTCAGAGTAAAAAATTAGACACTTGTCTTTGCAACTTTCTCATCCCCATTTACCATTTGTTAGGCAAGGCTTTTCAGAATGTCAAAAAAAAATTTCAAGTTAAAAGGAAGCAAGTTTCCTTTGGGGGAAGGAGGTAGACATGAGTCCCTCCACCCAATACTTTCCACCCTCTCTCCTTTAGTTATGGAGACGTGATGTGGAATTATAAATTAGAAGGAAGCTATTTAGCCCACAAACATGTGCTCCAAGCCAGAACTGTAATTAAGCCAGATAAAACTAAAGGTAGCTGTATTAATTAGGATTTTTTTGGTTACAAACAGCACGTATAGGGAAAACCACCCATCACAAGCCCTGCTGTCTAGACACAATGTTCAGCAGATCTCTATAACTTTTTTTTTTTTTTTTTTTTTTTTGAGACGGAGTCTCGCTCTGTCGCCCAGGCTGGAGTGCAGTGTCGCAATCTCGGATCACTGCAAGCTCCGCCTCCCGGGTTCACGCCATTCTCCTGCCTCAGCCTCTCGGAGTAGCTGAGACTACAGGCGCCCGCCACCACGCCCGGCTAATTTTTTGTATTTTTAGTAGAAACGGGGTTTCACCGTGGACTTTTTTTTTTTTTTGAGACGGAGTCTCGCTCTTGTCACCCAGGTTGAAGTGCAGTGGCACGATCTCGGCTCACTGCAAGCTCCACCTCCCAGGTTCACGCCATTCTCCTGCCTCAGCCTCTCCGAGTAGCTGGGACTACAGGCGCCCGCCGCCACGCCCGGCTAATTTTTTGTATTTTTAGTAGAGACGTGGTTTCACCGTGGTCTTGATCTCCTGACCTCGTGATCCGCCCGCCTCGGCCTCCCAGAGTGCTGGGATTACAAGCGTGAGCCACCGCGCCCGGCCAGATCTCTATAACTTATTCACCTTGCACAACTGAAATTTTATGCTTTTTGACTAGCAATTCCCCCATTCTCCCTAGCAGTCCCCCACCCCCGCCCTGGCAACTGCTCTTTTATTCCGTGTATTTGACTGCTGTAGATTCCACATATAAATGGAATCATGCAGTATTTGTCCTTCTGGAACTGACTTATTACATTCAGCGTAATGTTCTCCAGGTTCATCCATGTTAACCTCCAATCCCCCGTCTCTCTGTGTGTGTGTGTTTTGATAGGAGCTGAAACATTCTGGAAACTAAGGAGGCGTAGTTCTTAAAATGGACCATGTTGACTACAAAATTGATCACCCTATTTTCATCCAAAGTCCTACTGATTTCTTCCTTCCAGAGTGTAAACTTGCAGATTTCTGTCAGGATTAGGGAGAGAGTAATCTAGGCTATGAAGAACACATAAGGGGTTTCATATGTGTTGTATGGGAGGAGGTGGAAAACTCCTTAAAATGCCAAGTGTAGAAAAATTGGATACAGAATGAATGCTCATCAATAAGGCCGAGGTTAAGTAAATTTTGGTACAGCCATATCATGACATATAACCTATAAAATCATAATTTAGACAAATATTTTACATAGGAAAATGATAATAATGTATGGCTAAGTGAAAAAATGAGGGCCATAAAATGCATATAATATGATACCACGTTTATTAAAACCAAAAACCTCTTCATTTTATAATTTCTATCTCTGTAAATATTTCAGTTGTAAGATAAAGGATGTGTTAATAAGATAAACCATGGGATACAGCTCTTTAAAAATAAGATTAAAGGCTGGGCGTGGTGGCTCACGCCTGTAATCCCAGCACTTTGGGAGGCGGAGGCAGGCGGATCACGACGTCAGGAGATCCAGACTATCCCGGCTAACACGGTGAAACCCCGTCTCTACTAAAAATACAAAAGATTAACAGGGCGTGGTAGTGGGCGCTGTAGTCCCAGCTACTCGGGAGGCTGGGGCAGGAGAATGGCGTGAACCCGGGAGGCGGAGCTTGCTGTGAGCCGAGATAGCGCCACTGCACTCCAGCCTGGGCAACAGAGTGAGACTCCATCTCAAAAAAAAAAAAAAAAAATTAAAAATTTGTCCTAAAAAAAAAAAATCTGCCCCAACGGATGCAGCTGTAAGAAAATAGTTTTCCCAATCAATTTGGTTTTTTATTTTCTACTTTTAATCTGTGTACTTCAAAGATGCTTTTGCCATGACTATTTGGCCAAATTAATTAGTGGGCTGTGGCTGTAATCCCAGCACTTTGGGAGGCCAACGCGGGTGGATTGCTGAAGCCCAGGAGTTTGAGACCAGCCTGTGCAACATGGTAAAATCTCATCTCTACTAAAAATACAAAAATTAGCTGGGCATAGTGGTGCATGCCTGTAATCCCAACTACTTGTGGGACTGAGGCAGGAGGATCCTTTGAGCCCAAGAAGCCAAGGCTGCAGTGAGCTGTGATTGCGCCAGTGTACTCCAGCCAAGGCGACAAGGTAAGAGGAAAAAAAAAGCAGGCTGTAAGCCCTTATGACACCAAGTTATCCAGTATCTGCAGTGACTATTTCTGGCATGAATTGAGGAAACTCTGAGGAAACGGAAACTGAGGACCCTAAGACAGAAACAGAAACAGAAACTGAGAAATAGAAACTAAGGGCCCCGAAACTCAAAGACCCTGGAGCCAGGAGGCAGATAAAATGAAAAGGGAAAGTGAGCAAGTTGCAAACATGTTTGCAAAAAACAGCATTTTTGTTTTATTCCAGATCACAGTAGGAGTGTTTCTAGGGTATTACATCATTAAGTATGAAAATGACTGTTGGCTTAAGATTGCTGTATATTTTTATAATTTTAAAGAAACCTCCTTGTAATCCTCCTTTATTAAGAAAAATACTTATTGAGTTAAAAAGCAAAACAAAACAGTTGCATCATATTATATAGTAACTTTAAAAAACATATTCTATCTTGGGCATTTTAGGTGGCTTCAGTTATTCACTATTATAAGTAATGCCTGTACATGAATCTAGTTGGGAAAATACGCAATGGGGCAATGAAGAACAGAATTCAACTACAAAAGGAACCAGGTCCCCAGAGTGGAATAAGAATGAAACTTTAACACAGAAACAGGGCCATGAGAACAACTCTTAGTAGTAGAGGATGGTCAGAAAAGGAGAGATTCAGAGCACCCAGCCCAGGCAGCAAATCTGAAAATAAATGACAAGGAGCTTGTTTATTGGCAGGAATATAGTGGAAGTGAGAAGGGAAATCCTTGAGCACATTTGTAAAGTCATACTGGGAACTCAGGTAACACTTAACAGGATATCATTTCCAATGGATTAACAAAAGTCTCCCACCCATTGCACTTTCTGTGTGACATCCTAACATACATGCAATGAGGTTGGGGGTAAGAATTTTTAGAAGCTTAAAATTTTAGATTTCTACAAATAGTAAATGCTTTGCCCTAACTAGGCAGTTTTGGGTGTTGTATTTCTTGACCAATTTCAGATGTAATCCCTCAGTTTTAGGCATTGCCCTGTAACACTGTTTTGAAGTAGCCAGTGATGAAAAAGTTCCATAAACAAGGTGGTGGCTGGAATTGGCTTACATGTAGGATCTCATCTAGCAGGCAGTAACTAAATGGAAAATTTTCTATTAAATCTGGAAAGGTTTGGATCTTGACTCAAGATTATTGACTGTTTCATAGTGCAAATATTTTTAAGTAGGGAAGGGACATACTCAGTCAACAAATCTGTTGACTAGATTTGTTACATTAGAAACAATTATGAACTTAGGAACAGGGAACTGAAGGAAGTTTTATGAGCTGAGTCTAGAGAGGAAAGAGAATGAAAAGTGTATAGCCAGAATACTAGAAAAAAATAACTTTGTAAGGGGTAGGGGCTGGGAATGTAAACAAATCACAGCAGTTACGTATAAAATGAAAAATACGAAAAACCCAAATATTAAAAAAAAGAGTAATAAGTAAATAAGTTCAGAACAAATATATAAAGAATTTATGTAATTATTTAACATGATATTTTAATGAATGGGACATTACGTAATTCAATAGTTCTTTCTGGAAATGGAATTACAGATGAGTTTTTTTCCTTTACATATCTTCATTTTTCAATTTTTCTATATTGCACATATATTACTTTGACAAATGGTGGAAAGGGAAGGAGTTTTTTTCTTCTTTTTAACTTGGCAGTATTATTTAAATACTTTTTTTTTCTTTTTGAGACAATGTCTCACTCTTTCACTCAGGCTGGAGTGCAGTGGTGTGATCTTGGCTCACTGCAACCTCCGCCTGCTGGGTTCAAGCGATTCTCCTGCCTCAGCCTCCCAAGTAGCTGGGATTACAAGAGTGTGCCACCATGCCTGGCTAAGTTTTGTATTTTTAGTAGAGATAGGGTTTCACCATTTTGGCCAGGCTGGTCTTGAACTCCTGACCTCAAGTGATCGGCCCGTCTTGGCATTCCAAAGTGCTGGGATTACAGGTGTGAGCCACCGTGCCCAGCCTAAATACTTTTTTTTTTTTTTTTAGATCTTACCATAAATTTCCTGGCTCCTTACTATTTAGTGAACAAGTTCTAGAGAAATGATTAGCTCTACCAAGGTTAGCATAAAAATGTTTGTCTCTGGGTCAAAGACTTTTCTTCTGTCATTTATTTACTCACCATTATCTGTATCTGGATTTAGTTCTGTTTTTTAAAAATGGGCTAACACATTATGCTGTAGTAAAGGGTTAAGGTTTATAATGTTTGCCTTGAAGTAAATACTCGGTAAACATGCCTTTGCTTCATCATTGTTTCACATATTTAATAAAATAACTTGAATTAGAAGCCAAATGAATTATAACTGTGACAACTAAAAATAAGTATAATATTTTCCTTTATTGCTTTCAGGTACGTAGTGAACATTACCAATAGTCTTTCATTACTTTGGATTAATTTATAGATAGGTATTAATACCAATAATAGCAATTATAGGCTATCATTTTTTTGCACACATCTTAAATCCTGAAACAAGCTTGAGTTTCTTTTCTGTTCTTCAGACATCAGCAGAAAGAGGTTCCTTCTTAATGGAAAATCTAATTCATCTTATCCTAGAGTTAAAAAAAAAGTGAAAAAATAAGTGTTTTACTTCGGGGAGATGCTCTTTAATCTCACCCATTTTAATCTAAATTTGACTTAATGTTCCCATTTGGTTGAGCAGAATGTACGAGCCACACCCATGTCATCCCAGTAACCAGAAAAGCCACTACTCAGTCTTCCAAACCCTCACGACTGAAGCATAGTTTCCAGACAAGCAGCATCAGCATCACCTGGGACCTGGATGGAAATGCAGAATCTCAGACCCCACCCCAGACCTATGGTATCAGAGTCTGAATTTTATTGAGATACTATGTGATTTGTAGGCACATTCAAGCTTAGCACCAGACTAGACAATGCTTTTTTTTTTTTTTTTTTTGGCTTGTTTTGTGGCACAAAATAAGAAGGAAACGATAAAAGGTTTTTTGTCATCAACCATTACCATTTGTTTGTTTGTTTGTTTGAAACACAGTCTTGCTCTGTCACCCAGGCTAGAGTGAAGTGGCGCAATCTTGGGTTGCTGCAACCCCTGCCCCCCAGGTTCAAGCGATTCTCGTTCTTCAGCCTCCTGAGTAGTTGGGACTAGAAGCGTGCGTCATCCCGCCTGCTAATTTTTGTATTTTTAGTAGAGACGGGGTTTCGCCGTGTTGACCAGGCTGGTCTTGAACTCCTGGCCTCAAGTGATCTGCCTGCCTCGGCCTCCCAGAGTGCTGGGATTGATAAAAGTAAATGAATAAAACCTCTTAGTGTGATGAAAGCAGTAGATGCTTCACAGTCTCTCATGGAAACATGCTTTAGAACTATAGTTGGATGATGATAATTCTAAATTTAAACTTTAAATGATGTGTATTATATGTTGGAAGAGTCCCAACTACCATGATCACATTGTTCATGAGAAAGAGAGAAGAAAAGCACAAGTGAATTGTTTAAATTGATAGCGGGATTTGACTGAAGTATCTAACTGAAGCATATTTTATGGGAGAACTTCCTGGAAAACTCATTGTAAGCCACAGAAGACCTCTCTTTGAAAGTGTTAGTTCCAAGACGTATTTAAAATATATGCAACGTTTCAAGATTCACACACTGAAGAGAGTAGGTTGCATTGCATTTCCCTCTATTGTTTGCATTTGGTTTAGTGGTCTCGAGTAGAGAAAACGATATACTTTTGAGGGAGCAGGGGATGTATGTGAGTTAGCAGCAAGAAGATTCTAAACATAAAGAGGCATTTAACATATACTTACTGGTTCATTCATTCATTGGTCATTCTCATGACTAATAGCAATTGAGCACCTACTGTGCCAGGCACTGTGCTAAGTGCCAGATACACAGTGGTGAGTAAAACACAGTCCCTGCCTTCATGGAGCTTGTGATAGTGTATTAATTACTACTGACAATTTTTGAAAATTATCTGTGGATTTTGTTCATCTATGATATTTCTGTGCCTAGCATCTTCCTTTTTTCACTGATAATGAGAAAGGTTTAATTCTTGGTTACCAGTCTGACATATAGATTGATCAATTGTGATTATACAGCAGATAGTAGCAGCTCATATGATATGACAAAAATGCAGCTGGCAACCTAAAGAGATGAAGCTATGTGTCAATAACAGTTACATATTGTAAGATGACCACTGTAAGGGCTTGGCACAAGCTGGAAATAAATGGAGGGCCGAGGGCTACTAGGAATGTAGTGTGGATGAGTAAAAATGAGCGGGAGCCATGAAATGTCTCTTAAATTGTATGGATGAAAGGAATGCAATTATGGTCAAAATGAAACATGCATTTTTTATCATATGTCCCCAATCGATAAATTGGATAATTTATTGGACTTGTATGTCTTTAAATAAAGGAAATTTGTTATTCAATCAGTCTCATAATATGCACACAGAAAACCATTCATCTTTAAAACAAATTATTTAGTGAGTTTTCTTGGAATGATGGAATTACCTACGATAAGTGGAACCTAAGAAATTGAGTGGAAAGTTGAGATAAGTAGCTTCCAATAGGCAAGTGGCCCAGACTTTGGTTGAATCAACCATTACTTCAGGACACTAATATCTTTGTGGATTATGAAGGTAGCTGCCTCCCAGATTCCTAAAACCCTATGTTTCCATATCCCTGGCATTTGTACCTATTTAACCACAACACTACAACTGTTGCTTGTTGCACAGTGATTAGATTCTCTGCCATGATGGCCCAGTAGTCTTGGGCCATAGTCTTGGAACTGAGGGCATAGTCTTGGAAGCCAGATGGACATGGGTTTGTAGTTCTGGCTCCACTACCTGCTAGACATGGGATTGTAGGTAGTAAAGTGTCTCTATGCCTCAGTTTTCTTACCCAGAAAATGGAGATTATAATCCTCAACTCATATGATCATGTGGATTACATAACTACATAAAACACTTGCTGCCATGCCTGGCACATGATAAATGGTGGCTACTACTACTTTATTATCATTAAACCGAAGTCTTCCTAACTGGTTCCTGTTTGCTACATGAATCCCCTTTAATAACACGTTTTGTGTTTGTTTTTTTAACCTCTTGTTTCAGTTTCTTAGTGGCTATATTTTTTCCCTTACTGAGTCCGTATCCCAGAGGCTGCATCCCTGGCCTCCCGGGGACCCTAATGCTATGTGACACTTTTATTGAGCTCTCATCTCACTTCAGGTTCAATAGACATCCTAGCTCGTGGGCACTTGGCTCAGAGATGCAATAGTGTCTAGTGGTTGAAAGCATGGACTTTGAAGACAGGCTGCTTTGGTTCAAATCCCAGCATTTCTACTCTTCTACTTGCTAGCTGAGCGACCCGGGGTAAATTATTTCACCTCCCTGTGCCTGAGTTTCTGCCCATCTTGGCCTCCCAAAGTACTGGGATTACAGGTGTGAGCCACTGCTCCCAGCCTATTATTGTATATATTAAGAATCTAGAATAAGCAATGCTATATAGCATTGCTATTATGATTCTTATCTTGGTTGAGTACCCAAGCTTGAATTTTATCTACTTCTCTCTTTTTACCCAGGGTAATCTCCCAGTTGTAGGTCTATTTTGAGGACTTATGTACCCAGCTCCATGTCCCTAGATTATCTGGACACTGTGCTTCCATATGAAGACCTCTGTCTTCCCCACATCCTGCTACAAATGTTCCTGGCAGACACTGGCTATGACAGTGAGCAATGAGTAATATTTTGTTCCAAAGTTTATGTCTGCTAAGGAACAACAGTATCCTGGGCCCAGTCTGGTGGCCTCATTCCTGGAATAGGGTGAAACTAAGAGAGCCAAGCAAAGTGGCTGCCATGTTCTTCCTTCATTCCCTCATTTCCCTTTCCTCATTTCCACTGGGAAACAAAGATCCTCTATCTAGAAGAAAAGACAGTGCAGGATTCCTCTTCACAGGCTGACTGTGTGCTAGAAAGTCTTGTGTAGATAGAAAGTAAAGAAAAAAGTCATGAGTGTAACTCAGAGGATGAACTTCTGTTGTATCCATGGGGGTAAATTGGTTAGATGAATTGTTACGGTTTGAGTTCTATAATGACATAATATGGCCAAACTAAAAGCAACCCAAGAGAAACAAGTCAAAGGAAGGTTGAATTTTGATTGAGATCTTTAAACAGAGCATATACCACTGGTTTGTAAACCGTAAAGCCCCTCAGGGGCTTCAGTGGAAGTCAAGGACATCAGGGACTTACTTCTGAGTCCTCCGTGCCTGGAGTAGTACTTGGCTTGTGACAATAAACTGTTTCTGCTCGGCAGTCCTGGCTTCCAGCCTCCCACGGGCAGATTCCTTTTAATGCTCCAAATCCCTTCCAGGGCCATTGTCAATATTTTTTAAAGCAAGAAAATAATTATTAGCATATTCTCTTTTTAGCACAGTGTTTTAAAAGTATTTAATTGCTGATTTTTTTGTTTATTTGGGTGGGGGTTTATTTGGTTTGACTAATCAAACCACCCAAATCTTTATCATATGTTTAATCTTTTATTCCATTTCATTTATTCAACTATTCTCTATGCAATTAAACCTCTACAGTGCTCTTAGATAATTTAACTTGCCCCTAAATAAATAGATGAATAGAAACATACATAACAAAACAGAGAAGGATCAGGAATAAATAACAGTTAATAAATAGAATTCATTTAGTCAACTTTATCTGACTCTGATTTAATTCCTACAGTAAGAGAAAATATTTCCAAAGATAATAGGACCAAAAATCACTACATTAATTCATCCAATAGTTAATTCATCCAATAGATCCAAGACTCCTCTAAAAGCCACAGACTAGATGCTGTTTAATCTCCCCTTGAAAAAGAGCAGCAATAAACTCATTGGATCCTACATTTGAAAAATCATTGCAAAATACCTGGAAAGTGATGTTTGCCCGTTGATAATTATAGGTCTTGGGTCCTGGTACCTTTCAATAAGGTTTAGCAAAGATTTGCACTTGGTTATCCTCCATATCCTAAAATCACCTGGTTAGGTTTTGAGACTCAGCAAACAAGATTGTGGTGAATGTCTACTGTGTAGAAAACCCCAACTCAACTCTAATAAGTTGGTGAATTTGGGTGAGTTGCCATAAGTTGTTTTTCCCATTTCTAATGCTGCAAATATTAATACCAAATATTCTCCACAGATCCAAGGCTGCCCACTGGCATCCTCACTGATATTTGATCCCTCTCTAAAGGATTCCATAGCAAGTAATTACTGGCAGCATAGTCTCTGGGTTCAGAGGAGATCTGGGTTTTGATCTTAGTTCTACCATATATCAGTTACATGATTTTGACCAAGTTATTTAACCCACTATGTCTTAATTTCCTCATTTTTGAAATAGGGATAATAATATCTACTTGAAGGATTATTGTAGGATTTAGATGAGATGGCTGTAAAGTGCTTTGTACTCAATAAATAATAGCTATTTTTGTACAGGGAGAATGATTTTACTATCCAAGCATGGACTAAGATTCCGTGACCGGAGGTACAGTCATTGAGCTGACTTGCCAAGCTGAATGTCAATACTCGCCTCTCCTTTCCCACTCCTGAGTGGAGTAGCTGAAGCTATCTGTCAAGATTAGTTTCTCTCTTCTTCAAAGACCTTCAAGGAAGATTGCACAATCTCCTTCTGTTTAAGACCTTACAAAATTTAAGCTGTTCCTTCTATCTAACCTAAATCTTCCCCTGCCATTCAAGCCAGTTTCCTCTTCTATCCTGTTCAGAGATAGAAAAGGGCTGCTCCCCATCCTCTGGATAATAAACTCTCAAATTTAGGAGCCTATGACATTTATTCAATACCCCCAGTGCATGATACCCTGTGAGAGACCAGGGAAGTCGATTTGAACTTGTGGTTGATACTTTGTGAAGATCCAGTACGTGGAAAGCAGTATAAAATCAGGAAGCAGAACCGTGCAGAAAAATCACATCAAATTAGATGGAAGAATTGTACTAAATGAAGTGTGCTCTTTCAGATGCAATCACAAGAATGTCATAGAGAAAAACACCTGAAATATAAATGCAGATGCCCAGAAATGCATTAGAAACTCTCAAAGCAAAATATGGTTATGCATAAATATTTACTATATTCAGGGATAATCGTTGTGGGAAAAAAAAATAGCCCTCCATACATGTGAAGTGATGTTTGGGTGAAGAAGTTACAGAAGGTGATATATTTGACTGGATAAAAGGGGATCTAGAAAAAAGCATGGATGCTCTCTGAGGCAGCTGCTTCTTTTAAGAGAAACTTAACTCCCTCAGCTCAGGGCATGTGCATTCCAGAAGGAGGAAGGCAGACAAAGTGGGCACGGAGCCAGAAAGACTTCAAGTGTTGACTCCTCTCAACTGAAAAAGAAAAGGGCAGCAGGCACAAGGGGAGAAGCTAGAAGAAAAGAATCAAATCTGTTCTTGAGGCTCAGAATCTTCTAGAGATTCCTCTTCTCTCTTCCCTTCTCATATCTCCAACACCTTCTACTCAGAAACCTTTATACGTGTATTTTTATACTGAATTTTAAAATGACTAAACCATGCCTTTATGCCCAAAATTTTAGCCCGTAGGAAATTTGGCCTAGTCTTATAGGGAAGGTAAGCTCTTCCCTAGTCTTATAGGGAAGGCAAGCTCACACCTTAAAAATATTTTAGTTCCTTTCAGCTCTCTTTGGATTGTAAATAATGAACATTGGAGCTTGAAAAGCCAGTTTAGAGCCATATCGTCTGTACTTCTCTTGTGCAAGCAAGGTCAGAGTTTGACTAGAGAAAGAAAAATATAAGTAATTTTAATTTATGTCTGTTGACTCCTAGGCTCTGTAATTGTCTTGACATGCCTTGGGTGTCTAGTAAATTCCTCCTATATTTTGGGTGCAGAAAACATTTTAATTGAATGAAATAATGAATAACTGGTGTCTAGTAAATTCCTCCTATATTGTAGGTACAGAAAACATTTTAATTGAATGAAATAATGAAATATATCCACATTTGCTTGGCAACATTTTGCACTTTCTAAGCTTGTACTTAAGTAGTAAATAAACTGGATTTAAAATTAAGTTTCCATGTATTAACGCACATGTAGACACTCATTAATGTATCTGGCAATACACTTCTGAAATTCACTGGAAAAGGAAGTGTTGTGTAAGGGGGAAATTAATAAGTTTAGTAATCAAATTTTTCATGACTACTATAACCTCTGTAGGTTTTAGCCAGAAAAATACAAAAGCCCTTGCAACTTGAAAACATTAAATTAATACATCACTTTATTTCTGCAAAGTCCTTTATAGAATAGAAATGCAGAAATAGTTTTAAAATAAACAATACAATAAATGCACTAGTTCCATAATGAATGTCTCATAAGCCTATATTTTTCTTTTCTTTCTTTTTTTTTTTCTTTTTTTCTTGAGACGGAGTCTTGCTCCGTCGTCCAAGCTGAAGTGCAGTGGTGAGATCTCGGCTCACTGCAACATTCGCCTCCTGGGTTCAAGCAATTCTCCTGCCTCAGCCTCGAGAGTAGCTGGGGCTACAGGCACACACTACCATGCCTGGCTAATTTTTGTATTTTTAATAGAGACGAGGTTTCACCATGTTGCCTGGGCTGGTTTTGAACTCCTGACCTCATGTGATCGGCCCGCCTTCACCTCCCAAAGTGTTGGGATTACAGGCATGAGCTACTGAGCTCAGCCGATTCTACATTTTTCTTTTGGAAAAGTTGTAAAGAAAGGAAAATCTTCAGGACATCACTGAGAATACATGAATGATGGACATTAGCTAAATTCTTCCTTATCCAGAAAGTTCTGTAAGTTGCCCACATTCCATTTTATCTGATTAAAAGATCTGATGAGAAAACAACACTCCTTTTTTTTTTTTTTTTTCAGGATGAGGTTAACCTTTTCAAGTAGACACAGGTTCTTTGCCCTTATCTGATAGGAATGTGGAAAGCCTCTGAAACCTGTTTTTACCTCAAATTTGAACCTGGAGGCTAAACTGAAACTGAATCTACAGAAAACTAGCAACATTTCTTTTTTTAAACTGAACAGAACACTATTTGCTACTAAATCAATTTCAAATTTCTGTTCCTCTCTGAAGGCATAATCTTATGTTTTAAAGAGAGATAGAAGAACCCAATGGCTAAGAGCAACAACATCAGCTTCTGACAAACCTGCATCCAGGTATCAGTGTGACATTGGACAAGTCACTGCATCCCCCTGAGCCTCAGCTTCAAGTTCTTCAAAATGTGAATTAAAAGAGCATATATCTCACTGGGTTATTGCAAGAATTAAAAGAGATTATTTGCAAAAAATTTATCACGTGCAGAAGAAACTCTGCAAATGATAACCATTATTACTATTATTATCACCATAATTCCCAACATCAACATCATCATATAAAAAGACATCCCTGCCTCTCAACCCAGCATCCAGTGCTTCTAACTCAGCCCATGTATCAACACATCAGGAGCCTACAAGGAATCAAAAGTCCACAGAAGGGAGGACAAGAGGCCTGTCAGCCCATTATTTCTATTGTCACTGATGGCATTCCCTAGACCCAAGTATAGAGTGCAAAGTAACAACCAAATGAGACACCTTGTCCATTTCAGTGTCTTCACAGCCCTTATTAAGTGTAGTCACAATATGACCATAAAAACAAGTAGGACAGTTCAGATAAGAGCCCCAGTCTGAACAACTCTTTCTCCTGAGTCCCGCTAGCTATGCGACCAACAGTATCCCAAAAGAAATATAATGTTCATTCTATTCAACATCCATAAAACTCAACTTCTGAATCTTTTGATTTTTTACCAATTTCATTCAACCAAAGGAGAAGAGAAAAAGCACAGAAATGACCCCACAGCTTCTGGGTACTTCCATAATTGTCACTGTCAACTCATTCGAAAATAAAACGTGCTATAATTTAAGTTGTTTACCTCCAGGACAGATCGCCCTCTTAATAGACTCTTCAATAAGTTCATCTATGCTTTGCTACATAGCCCAGTATTGCAGTATTTTATCTATGGTTAAGGAAAATCCAGTCTGGACTCTTACTGAAATCTCACCTTCAATAATCAATTACTTTGTTGTGAGAGTATGTGGAGTTGGTTGTCTTAAAATTCAAACAAACCCAGCTAATTCATACATAGCTACAAATATGCTTAGATCCATGTATATATGTTGGGGTCCCTAGAATTTAGACAGGCTTGGGAATATCTACAAAACAGTATGTAGCATTCATCCAAAGTCACAAATTCAAATATATATAGGAAGAGGCCAGGCAGGTAATATAGGTAAAGCTGGCTAGGGGTAAGAAATAATTGGTTTTCCCAGTCTTTCTCTTTTTTACTACTTTTGATGGAGGCATCATACAAGAAAAACAATTTTTTGTATTTCTACAATGAGAAGAAAAAACCTGCAGTGGGCACGTGAACATACATAACTTGTGATGTTTCCCACTGGAGTGAGGAACTTGGTGTAGGATGCTGAACAGTGGAGTGGGCAGGTCAGCATGGGGCATTGTAACCCAACCCCAGCCACTGTTGCTAATTCAAATGGTGCTTTGGTGGTGTCAAATCAACCTTTATCCTCCCTGCTCCATCCCCGCTCAAGAAAATCTAGACATCTAGATTTGTATATAAAATTTCTAATTTTAAAATTGGTAGTAAAGTGTCTCTATGCCTCAGTTTTCTTACCCAGAAAATGGAGATTATAATCCTCAACTCATATGATCATGTGGATTACATAACTATATAAAACACTTGCTGCCATGCCTGGCACATGATAAATGGTGGCTACTACTACTTTATTATCATTAAACTGAAGTCTTCCTAACTGGTTCCTGTTTGCTACATGAATCCCCTTTAGTAACACGTTTTGTGTTTGTTTTTTTAACCTCTTGTTTCAGTTTCTTAGTGGCTGTATTTTTTCCCTTACTGAGTCCGTATCCCAGAGGCTGCATCCCTGGCCTCCTGGGGACCCTACTCCTATGTGACACTTTTATGTCACATAGGACATAAAATATTGACAACTGGTTCAGATATTTAAAAAATATACTGCAGGGAAAATAAATATGTCTGCAAGGTGAACCTGGCATATGGGTCAACATTTTGGGATCTTGAGCCAAACTAAGGTATCCCTCACAGTCTAATTAGATGTGGAACATGGTGGTCTGGTGTGGAGACAGAGGATGGCTCTCTGGTTTTGCATTTGGACCTTAGGCCATGCCATTCATTGAGATGGGTGATATAGGGGAAGCAGCAAGTCGGGGAGAGGTGTGAATTGTTTTGTTTGTTTGTTTGTTTGTTTTGAGATGGAGTCTCACTCTGTTGCCCAGGCTGGAGTGCAATGGCGGATCTCAGCTCACTGCAAGCTCCACCTCCTGGGTTCACGCCATTCTCCTGCCTCAGTCTCCCGAGTAGCTGGCACTACAGGCACCCGCCACCACACCCGGCTAATTTTTTTTTATATGTTTAGTAGAGACGAGGTTTCACCATGTTAGCCAGGATGGTCTCGCTCTCCTGACCTCGTGATATGCCCATCTCAGCCTCCCAAAGTGCTGGGATTACAGGTGTGAGACACCATGCCCAGCCCAGAGGTGTGAGTTTTGTTTTGGACGTGTTGGGCCTGAGTTATCTTATGACTTATGGGACATCCAGGAAAAGAAGTTTAGCCTGCAGAGACACATTTCGGAGGTATCCTAGAGAGGCCGTAGTGAAAAGTATGAGAAAATCTCAGGAAAGCTAATGGAACAAGATTACAAAGACCGTGGGAAACACTCCGATAAACATCAAGATTCGGAGAATGTAGTGAATAAAAAGAGTGCTTAACAGAGGATGAGAAAGAAGTAGAGGGCGAACCAGGACAGTTAAGTATCATGGAATTTGAGAAAGGAACAAAGTTGAAGGAGAGAGCCATCGACTATGTCAAATGTTGCAGAAAGCTCAAGCCACCTAGAGGCAGAACAGTATCCACTGCATTTAGCCATAACGTGTCACCAGAGACACCATAGTGAGTAGAAAGTCAGTGGGATTGGGGGTCAGATCTGAATTTGGATCTGGTTCTGCTACTTAATGCATAACCTTGGGCAAGTTAAAAACCTCTTAGAATCTCAGTTTACTCATCCTAATATAGGGATCAGAATATCAATATCATATAGCTTTGTGAGGATTTGGGGTAAGCAAAATTAAGCCCCTATCCTCAGATAGCTTGTGTTCTAGTGGGAGAGATAGCCAATAAAGAAGTATGTAAAGAAATATGGATGCTCCTCGACTTTCGATGGAGTTACATCCTGAAAAACCTATCATAAGTTGAAAAAAAATTCTAAGTAGTAAATGCATTTCATACACCTAACCTGCCAAACATCACAGCTTGGCCTAGCCTACCTTAAACGTGCTCAGAACACTTACGTTAGAATGGCTAACTAGAAGCTGCGGCTCATGGCCACTGCCCAGCATTGCAAAGGAGAATCATAAGGCATATTGCTAGCCCAGGAAAACAGCAACATTCAAAATTTGAAGTAGGGTTCCTACTGACATGTATCACTTTCACACCATCACATTGAAAAATCATAAGTTGAACCACGATAAGTTGGGGACTGTCTGCATAAAATTTCAGGTAGCAATAGAAAACAGGAGAAAGAAGAAAGCAGTATAGGGATTAGAAGGTGACCTGGAGGACAATTTCTATTTTGACCTGGCAGAGCGGAAAGGCCTCTCTGAGAAGATGGCATATGCAGTTGAAGCCTGAATGAAGAGAGAGGAAGATATCTGAATGTCTGGGTGACCTTTAAATGTCCTGAGGGGTGAAAATGGATTTGGCACGTTCCAGAATGTCAAGAAAGCCTGTGTGGTTAAAGTGGAGTGGGAAAGTGTAGGAGATGAGATCGGAGAGGTGAGCTGGCCATAGGAGCATGAAATCTAGTCTCAGAATAATAAAAAGCCATCAGACAGCTTTAAGCATGGAGGTGACATGTAATGATTTATGTTTGTAAACGATCCCTCTGGTTTCAGTGCAGAGAATTAACAGTAGCAGGGGCAGTAGCAGAGGCTGTTGTAGGATGCTATTGCCAGGCCTGCAAAAGGTGACAGGGGCTTGGCAACGGTGCTGATGGGGGATTTAGGATATACACTGAATTAAACAGGATTGGCTGATAGACTGGATGTGGAGTTTGAGGACTTGACTTCTAGGTGTTTGGTGGTACCATCTCATGATATGGGAAAGATCTATGGGTTTTTTAAAAGCCTGGGAATAGAGAATAAGACTTCGGTTCTGGACGTCTCAAGGTTGAGAGGCCTATTCGACATCCAAGTGGAGAATCAAGTAGGTTTTGGGATTTAAGGGGAAAAGTATAGAGTAGAAATAAAAAATGCTGGAGTCATTAGCCCAATAGGGGTAGATCTCCCACGGTGTGAGGGTAGGTAGAGAAAAGAGCCTGTGACTGAGCCCTCTAAATTATACAGGCTAGGAGGAGGGAGAGCCAGCAAAGAAGATGGAGAAAGAATACCTAAAGAGGTAGGAGCAAAACCAGGAAATTGGAGCATTGTGACCTACAGGCCAAGCTAAGAAAGTGTTTTTAGAGGGAAGGAGGAAACAACTACATCAGATGTTACAGAGAGATTGAGTATGTTGGAGGGATCATTGGATTTGACCTTCAAAAGGAAGGCTATTTGCAATCTTGGAAAGAACAGTTTCCCTGGACTCATGGGAACAAACGCCTAATTAGAATAGGTGAAGTAACAAAGGAGAAGTAAAGGGGAGGAGAAAATGGTTAACATGTACTTATCTTTAAAAATAGCAGCTATAGGAACCACACAATTCTCTAAAAGTTTTATGCAGAATTCTGCATGTATGTGACAAGCTGTGTCTTCCAGGAAAAGAAGCCATGGCTGTCATCAGATATATAAAGGAGGGGTCACTGCAAACTGAATTGGAAGCAAAGGTCCAATGGCTGGCCTCTAGGCTCTGAGGCTGGGCTGGAAGAGTGTGGCACCCTCTCTAGATGCTAATTCCCTGTTCTGGCCAATGGTATGTGGCTTCTAGCCATGATATATATTTTTAAAAGAGCAGGATTTCCCATAAGTAGATCATTTTAAAACCCAAATGTATAGAATCTATTCTCAGCATTGAAAGATTTTTCTAGGCTAAAATAGTACCTCTGTGCGACCTCTAGTGGATGTTATTTTAAAAAGCAGCCCAGACAGTCTTCATTTTATATAAAGGATATTTGAAAAGATTGCTTAGGAAAATGAATTTTTATAAACCAAATGATACATCCTATTCACTCAGACTGTCTTACAATCTAATGTATCCAATAAGAATAATACAACATACAGCTAGTGTATAAACTAGCTTTTATGTAGATTTTTAAAACAATGAAGGTAAATCCAGAATATAACAGTATAGACTTAGAAAAAAATGTTAAACACCAGGAAAATAGTACATGTAAGCGGGGTTTCCCAGCTGAAATGCAGTAGGTCATTCCGCATCCATTCATTAAGTTCAAAATAGACTTTAAAACTTCCCTTGAAGATATTATGGGAGCAAATTTCACCATTTTATTGGTCTCTCCTTTTATAAGAATGGGTCATACGAGAAGACCCAAAGGAGTTTCTATGTCTGCTTCAGAAATGTAAAGTGGGGCCGGGTGTGGTGGCTCATGCCTGTAATCCCAGCACATTGGGAGGCCGAGGCGGGCAGATTACGAGGTCAGGAGTTCAAGACCAACCTGACCAACACGGTGAAACCCCATCTCTACTAAAAATACAAAAATTAGCTGGGCCGTGGTGGCGTGTGCCTGTAATCCCAGCTACTCAGGAGGCTGAGGCAGAAGAATCGCTTGAACCCAGGAGGCAGAGGTTGCAGTGAGCAGAGATCGTGTCACTGCACTCCAGCCTGGGTGACAGAGCGAGACTCTGTCCAAAACAAAAAAAAATGTAAAGTGGGCACAACATACATCATGTAATCTGAAATTATGGACTTCTGGGCCTGCAGCCTCTCTCTTAAGAATCCTTTGTGAATTTGGACCTCACTTGCAGGTTGACCAACAATTCTCCACAAATGAAGGAGTTTATGTAATAGTTTTGTTATTTCTTCTAGCAACTGCTGATACCCAAGAGTGTCACAATAAAAAACTGATAATTTGGAGAGCATGAAATATGCATCTAGTAATCGTTGAGAAGGAACCATTAAAATGAAGGGCACCAGCAGTTTCAAATTAACATCTGGGATTCTGGGGATCCTAGAGCATCTCTTTCACACATGAACCATCAATAAGAGCTATCAATGCTCAGATCCTCTATGGGATGAAATCCTTGGATGATCTGACCATGTAAATGACTTAGGTTCTGCTGAGTCAGTGATTTGCAAAGTCGGGTACTGGACCAGCAGCATCAATATCACCTGGGAACTTTGTAGAAATCCAAATTCTTGGGCTCCACTGCAGACGTACTGTGCCAGATATGCTAGGGGTGGGGCTCAGCAATCTGCTTTTAACAAGCTCCCAGGTAATTCTGTTGCAAATCTAAAATTTGGAAACCACTGTTACTTGTCATACCTATATTGATAAAGATTAAAGATAATATTGTGTTTTTCAGGCACTTGGAAAAAATTGTACATGTCATTAAATAGAAATAACTCCACCAAAAAAGTGGGACAGCAAAGTACATAAGTACATATCGATATCTACCTCTTTTTTTTTTTTTTTTTTTTTCTGATATGGAGTCTCGCTCTGTCACCCAGGCTGGAGTACAGTGGCGCAATCTTGGCTTACTGCAAGCTCCACCTCCCGGTTCATGCCATTCTCCTGCCTCAGCCTCCCGAGTAGCTGGGACTACAGGTGCCCGCCACCAATGCCCAGCTAATTTTTTGTGTTTTTAGTAGAGACGGGTTTTCACCGTGTTAGCCAGGATGGTCTCAATCTCCTGACCTCGTGATCCATCCACCTCAGCCTCCCAAAGTGCTGGGATTACAGGCGTAAGCCACCATGCCCAGCCCATTTTTTTTTTTTAGATATGAAGGTTTATTTGGACATAAGCAAATTAATTATAAACTAGTTCAAGAACTTTCCAAAAACTTATTTTTATTTCAATAGTACGGTTTTATAGTAAAATACTCTGTCATCAAGTAGGCAATTTCATATTCATTTCACAAATATACTTCATTTGTCACTGAGATTACCTGCAGCTGGATTTTTAATGTGGCATTCATCTCTCTTAACATAAAGTTCTTCTCCAGTACTTCCTTAATTCTCTTATGTGGCTCACAATATAAAAATTTCTTCCCTGTAAAGGCATTAACAAAATCAATTACTTAGTATAAATTCTGCCCAATCTTCTAGCCATTATAACTACATGATAATAATTTTTTTAAAAGAAGACATGTTATTCTATACAAATATCAGACAATCTGCCCTGAAGGCTCTATCTTGGAAAGATCTCTTCCATGGGAACTTTAGGTTCTTTTGGGACTTCACGTTTTCATGTAATTCCTGAACTTGCAGGGTAAGTTTCAGGTACCTCTTTTAGGTGTTACAAAGAAATAGATAGTTTTCTCATTAGCCTCAAGAAAACTTGCACTCGTTTATTCAATGAACTCTTATTAAAGACCTAGTCTGTGACAGGCATTTGGCTAGGGGCTGAAGACAGAGCAATGAATAAGACAGATGTGTGTATAGAGCTTGCAATCCAGGTACAGAAGAGAGAACAAAATCTCAGTATTTTAAAATCGTCATTTTAAAAGATTGAAACTGAATTGTAGTAGTGAACCACTTATGGACATAGGACTTTTCCCTGGCCTCTAAATCTGGACCTATAGCACATGACTACTACAGTCAAGGACTGAATTGTTTGTTTTAAACACTTTAGCTACATTTCTTCTCAGAAGTAGCTCAGCCCAGCTGTCAGAACTCCAGAGAAACAAAAGAGCTCTGTGCTATTGGGCCTACCCATATCCCCAATCTCTCCTGTCAGCCTCTCTCTCTTGCTCTCTGAGCTCCAGCCACATGGCCCTTCTGTTCATTCCTACCTTTGCACATGCTGTTTTTGCTACCTGAGCTGCCTTTCTCCTGGTTTTGCCTATATAACTTCTCAAATTTTAGGTCTTGGCTTAAACATTAGTGATTTAGGAAAACTTTCCCTTACTCCACAATCTGGAAATGACTTTTTATCATGGCACCCTCCTTTATTCTTTCATTTTACTTATTGCAATGTGGATACAGCTTCATTTTTTATACACAATTATTTGTGTAGCTATTCATTTAATATATATCTTCTTTACCAGATCACAAACCCCATGAGGGCAGGGATGTTGTCTCTTCAGTTCATCAGAGTCTTAGAACAGAGCTTGGCATAATAATAAATGCTTAACAAATGTGTGTTCAGTTAGAACTAAGCACTGATAAATTGGAGCTCTAACTAAAGACTGTGTGCATGTCTGTCAATGCAGTTATACGGTCACTGTGAATGTCAGTGAACTGATAGTTCTAATCTCAGTACCCAAAAGCTCAATTCAAGGAACCAATGAAAACCTAAACAACCAAATACTTTAGTTGTTTATGATTTGATTTTAAACTCATATATATATGGGCAGGTATCTCATCTTTTCCAAACTAATCAATAAACAACACAAGTGAGTCAATTTGACAGGGATGCAGACTGGCACAAATGAGGCAAGAGACCTGCTGCTTCCAGCAGTGATCCCAGGTCATTCCTGGTCATGAAGACCTAGACACACCCTCAGACATGAAAAAGTTGGAATTACGTACTTTCAGGGTCTCATTCTTGTTTCCCCAAAGTTGGAAGTCATATGAATAAAATATGGGATCAGCATTACTGAAGCCTAACTTTGGTTTAATCTGTTAAATCATGATCTTCAGGCAGAAAAAGGGTTCACAAACTTGGCTAGGAAAAAAACTAAGTCTATAACAGAACAACAGAAAGGAAAAGACCACCTGCTCTCCATTCAGGTCTCCTGACAAATTTTAGCCCTGGTGCTAGGCAAATGTACAGAAGAAGTTGCTAAAGGTGATTTGAAGAATTGTGGTAATTAGGAGAATACTAAGGAGCTAGTAGGGGCAAATATCTCCTGCTCAGGAGAAGAAAGGAAAGGAGGGGAGAGAAGGGGAGGGGAGAGGAGGCAGAACTTTCAGGCAGAAAAAGGTTTCACAAACTTGGCTAGGAAGGAAAGGAGAGGAGAGGAAAGGAAAAAGGGAAGGAAAGGAGAAAGGACAAAAGAAAGGAAAGGGGAAAGGAAAGAGGAAAGGAAAAAGGAAAGAAAAGGAGAAAGGGAAAGGAAAGGAAGGGAAAGCAAATTAAAAAAAGAAAGAAGGAGAGAGAAAGAAAATTCTACAAACTCTACCATAGCAGTTTGATGTTGATCTTTACCAGCATTTTGAGTGGATTGGTCGATAGATGTCTCGTGTATATAGATGATGAGAAGCTGTGATCACTGAGAAGGATGACTAAGAACAGTATTATTCCAGAATTTCTTTTGAAACAATATTATTCCAGGTTTTTTGGGTTTTTTTTGTTGTTATTTTTTGGTTTTTTTTGCTGAGAGCTAGTAACAATTGCATCTTATATATATTATTATTTCTCTTTCTCACAATGACCTATGGGCAAGTATAATTATTCCTGTTTTATAGTTGAGAAAGTAGCTTCCTTAAGTCATAAAACTAAAATCATGAAAATGAGAAGCCACACCTACCTGAGTCTCCCAAGCTCCTAGGGTTATTAAAAATTATTTATAGTTTATTACAACCCATAGTTACAGATCCACCACACTCTACTAATCAGTTCATACCTAGAATACAGGTTTCAGTGATATGATACACTGGAGATTGTTGGAAGAAGTGGCCAGCCAGCCAGGTTAGAGCACTACAAGTGATCTTAAAGGTGACATTGGCCAGGCGCGGTGGCTCACGCCTGTAATCCCAACATTTTGGGAGGCTGAGGTGGGCAGATTACTTGAGGTCAGGAGTCCAAGACCGGCCTGGCCAACATGGTGAAACCCCATCTCTACTAAAAATACAAAAATTAGCCAGGCTTGATGGTGCGTGCCTGTGGTCTCAGCTACCTGGAAGGCTGAGGCCAAAGAATTGCTCGAACCCGGGAAGGGGAGGTTGCGGTGAGCTGAGATCACGCCACCGTACTCTAGCCTGGGCAACAGAGTGAGACTGTCTCAAAAAAAAAAAAAAGGCAAAAATAAAATAAATAAAAAAATAAAGGCGACATTAAGTCTATGAAAGATTTGGTTGGTGCTCAAAGAGCCGCCTTTATATAATTCAAGGATGTATACATGGGAAACAACCACACTTCGTGTTTGAGAGCAGGCCTGTGATTAGGCAATAGAAGCTGTAAAGAGACTGAAGACTTTTCCAATAATTAGAGACATTTGAAAAATTGACTGAGTACTTTGTGCTTGTGCGAACAGCCTGTCTCTACTTAGGCTGAGGCCCTAAAAGGAGGTTCTGAGGGAGGCTGAGGCAGGAACTCTAAATTTTCCCACCCCAACTTTGTGAGCTTGTGAAAGTTTGGACACCTGCCTTAAGTCATTAGTTCTTTCCCTGAAACTTGTGTAATGCCTGGCATGTAGTAAAGACTCAATACATGTTAAATTGATGAGTGAATGTTAATCCCACCTTTTACTCCTAGAGCCACAGGACTAAAGAAACTTAGATACTAGTATCTTTAATGGGGAAGTTTCCTGATAGAATTTGAAGTAGGAGGCCAGGCGTGGTGGCTCATGCCTGTAATCCCAGCACTTTGGGAGGCTGAGGCGAGCGGATCACTCGAGGCCAGGAGTTGAAGACTAGGCTAACCAACATGGCGCAACCCTGTCTCTACTAAAAATGTGAAAACATTAGCTGGGCATGGTGGTGTGTGCCTGTAATCTCAGCTACTCAGGAGGTTGATGCATGAGAATTGCTTGAACCCAGGAGGTTGAGTTGCAGTGAGCCCAGATCATGCCACTGCACTCCAGCCTGGCAACAGAGCTGTCTAAAAATAATAATAATCAAAATAATTTTAAGTAGGAGTAAAGAATCTCCATTGCCCAAGTATACTGAATTTATGTGCTCTAAGCAAGGCCTCGGCATGCTGCTGATAATAATAACAAAAGGAATGACATTTCATAGTCATACTGGAGCTGAGGCCCAGGGAAGGGGCCCCTTTCACCAGGAGGCAGTGGTTCTGTAACTTCTTGATGAGGTCTCTGGGGAGGAGAGTGTGTGATCCACCAAGCACAAGTACGGAGGTGCTTCAGCCCAACCCTCCCTCCTGGGGCCCCCCAGCGCAGACGAACCTTAGAGAACCCCAGTCTGCTCTCCAGAGATGCAATCAAGGAGGTGCTGCAGGAGGGCTGGAAACTACTCTGTGCCTCTGGCTTATTATTCTCACCATCATTCCTTAGCACCTACTGAAGACCTGGGGGTGCAAGAGGCTGTGAAATGTCTGTTAATTCATGAAACGGTATGGGTGAGTAACAACCTGGCTAGGACTCAAATTACAACCACTTCCATTGTGGCTGTGGGCCAGAACTGTCTTTACCTATTTGAATATTGTGTGTTTGGCAGGGCAGAGAGCAAAGAACAGTGCCTTAAAATGTGGCCTATAATTATGAGATTCTAAAAGGATTGGGTAATTGTAGGCTGAGAGTCCAAGAGATGGAAGTTAAAAGTGATTTTAGTATTTCGCCTGCACTGACTGGCTGTGGCAAGTCTCTTTCCTCTGGTCTAGATCTCAATTTCTTCATCTGTAAAATGAAATAACTGGCAAAATGAGCTGCGTGTCCAAGGGTGTATATGCATACATACATACATACATACACATATACGTATACAAATGTGTGTATAAAATGGTATACATATAAATGTATGTGTGTGTTAATTCCTTTCAGAATAACGCCACTACCGATTAAATTGGAGCTGATGCCCAGACCCTGAATTCAGGCAGGCTATCGGGAAGGAGGGCTTGGAAAGATGAACCTATGCTTTCTGCCACAGTGCCATCATCTCTGGCTTTGCCAAAAGCAGCAACTCCACCTCCCCTGCCCCAAATCTTCTCAGCCAGTCCCACTGCGGTTTCCCCCAATTGCTCTGTCACTCGTTCTCCACGCCCCTCCTCCCCGTAGCGTCCGCGGCCGGAGCTGAACTCACACTGCTGGCCGTGCTCTAGGGGGCCGCGGCCGGGCTCCCCACGCGCCCCGCACCCCAGCCCTGCTGGCGGCGGAGGCTGCTCCTCTTCGCGACCCGCCTTGGGCACCACCACTGCGGTCACCACCACCGCCTGTTCGCCTGTCATGCCGCCGCGGTCACCACCACCGCCTCTTCGCCTGTCATGCGGCCGCGGTCTTCTGAGAGCCCCGGGCACGGTTTCCTTTTCAGCTCAGTCGCAGGCAGCCCAGCATGCGAGGCGTCTCGGGTTGCCATAGTGACTGCCGATTCTCCCCGCCCCCAGCCGGCCTTCCGAGGCCCTAGGTATCCGGCGCGCCAAAGAAGGTGCTGAAGTTATGGGGCTGGGGTTATTATTATCATTGACCAAAGCAAGGGACTTTCCATTAATTTCTCGTTAATTTCTTGTTAATTTCTCACACGAGCTCGGCAAGAGAGGCTTTACTATTCCTAGAGAATCCGAGATTCAGAAAAAGCGAAGGAAACTGCATGAGGCCTCATAGCTAGGAGGCGGCGCCGTTGGAATGTGGACTCAGAAGTCTGGTCCCAAAGCCTACAGAATAGATCACTGCCCAGAACAGAAAAGTTAGAAGTGGAACCGGTGTGCAGGTGAGTGCAAGGCACCGTCGCTGGTTTCACGCAACCTTGTGCCTGTCGCGTCCTGCTCCCTGCTACACACACGCAACGTGACTGAATAAGTAAATACTGAGGATTCCCAACTTTCACGTTGTAAATTATTACTATTATTAAGCACATTGTAGTTTCCAAGCTCTTTTGTATTCACAAAATATCAAACTAATAACTAACTTTACAGATGAAATCAAATTCAGCAAATTTTAATTTGAAGAGCAAGTAGAAAAATTCAGGGTTTTATTTGGAGCATAAGGTTGCTTTTGTCTTAGTTTGGTTTTGCAATCCTTAAAAAACGAATTATGTTATGGTGTTAATTTTATGGAAGTTGAATGTGCATTGTTTTATAGTATTAAATCGTTCTACAAGGCTTGCAACCAAATACAAGAGACCTCTTCTGTCTCCACTGTACCCCAGAGCCAAACACTTTTAATACCAAATCTTTATATTGCTGCTTTTTATGTTTTTCAATTTTAGATATCATGTTGATTTCCTACGATGAAAGACGAGATTTCTCTCTCTTTCATACTCCCTGTGTTACATATACTTATTGCTCCTTTATACTCCCATTATAGATAAATTGAAATTTTGGCTAGAGTAATATTTAATGTTTACATTACTATGACAATTGTATTAGGCTAGTCTTGTATTGCTATATACCTGAAACTGGGTAATTTATAAAGAAAAAAGGTTTAGTTGGCTCACAGTTCTTCAGGCTTTACGGGAAGCATGATGCTGGCATCTGCTTGGCTTCTGGTGAAGCCTCCGGAAACTTACAATCATGGTGGAAGGCGAAAGAGGAACAGGCGGCTCACATAGCAAAAGCAGGAGATCGCTCTCTCTTTCTCTCTCTCCCTGTAGAGAGATATCTATCTATATCTATATCTATATATATATGGAGAGAGGCAATTAAAAGGTTGTGTGGAAAGGTTGCGTTCCATTTTTATATCTCTGTATTTTTGCACTATTTTCTGAGAGATTTTTCTTAACATGAGTTTGAATTTCAAACTGCTCCCCAGTACCCACAGTGTTTCTCCAGGCAGTTCATGCACTCCTCATTCATTTAATACGTATTTATTGAATGATGGCTTTGTGTCAGGAGCTATTATATGTGCTAAGGATGCAGCCATGAACAAAACATACAAAAATCCCTGCCCTTATGTAGTTGAGCTCACATTCTGCCTAAGATTTGATTTGAACAGAGTTGTTGACATGTGTGTATGTGTGTGTATAACTTTTACCTAACACGTTTGGAGTGAATTCATCGCCATTCTCACCCAGCTATGTTACTGCCAACATGCCTTGGCTTTTGCTAAGCCCTTCGCCTATCAGAAGTCCGTATGGCTGAAATAATTTGATGGGTGAGTTATGGCAACTCACCATGAGTTCTGATAGGTGAATTATGGCAACTCACCTATCAGAAGTCCAAATGGCAGAAATAATTTCCAAAAAGTTATTCTAAATGACTTATATTCACTATATCCTTACCTAATATGGGTTTATATAATTTGAAAGCAAAAACACCTAGATTTCATTTCATTGACTCATGATGCTATTTTAACATTATGTTCTTAGTTTTTATCAAGAAGCAGTGGGAAAAAAGTCAAATAAGAAACATTTCTGAATTTTAAGTGAAACTATTTTTAAAGATGCTGTTCATTCTGTCAACTATCATTTGTTAGTTCTCACAGAATAAACTTCTTTAAGATTAGTTTCACCAATATCAGAAATGGTAAATCTATACCTAAAGATCTTTTTTTATTATTAATTTTTTTTGCACACAAAAACAATAAACATTTTCTAAAAATACATACAAACAAAAAGATGCGTATCAAACATATTAGGAAGGTTGCACATGGGAAGTCGGGGAATAGAAATGGGGGGTGGGAGTTAAAATAAATGAGAGAGGGACTTTATATGGATCAGTGATAATAACTCAAACCTCTATTTGACAAAGAAGAGGGAGAAGGATGAGGAAGAAAAAGAAAGTGGGATAAAGGATCAGAAAGGGAGGAAAATAGAAAAAATTAGAGTATGACTCCAGGGTAGACCTGTTTTGTTGTCACTGAGTTGGTTGGTTGGTTTGTCTGTTGTATTTTTCAAGTTTCGCCAAGTTGGCCAGACTGGTCTCGAACTCCTAGCCCGAAGTGATCAACCCGCCTCGCCCCCCAGAGTGCCGGGACCACAGGCGTGAGCCACCACGTCCAGCCCCCACATTGCTTCTGGCCTCCGTGGTAGACCTCCCAGACGGAGCGGCCGGGCAGAGGCGCTCCTCACTTCTTCCCAGACACGGGGCGGCCGGGCAGAGGCGCTCCTCACTTCCCAGACGGGGCGGCCAGGAGAGACACTACTCACTTCTTCCCAGACGATAGGTGGCCGGACAGAGGCGCTCCTCACTTCCCAGACGATGGGTGGCCGGGCAGAGGCGCTCCTCACTTCCCAGATGATGGGTGGCTGGGGGCAGAGGCACTCCTCACTTCCCAGACGGGGCGGCCGGGCAGAGGCGCTACTCACTTCCAAGACGATGGGTGGCCGGGCAGAGGCGCTCCTCACTTCCCAGACGATGGGTGGCTGGGCAGAGGCTCTCCTCACTTCCCAGATGGGACAGCCGGGCAGAGGCGCTCCTCGCTTCTTCCCGGACGGGGCGCCCGGGCAGAGGCGCTCCTCACTTCTTCCCTGACGGGGAGGCCGGGCAGAGGCGCTCCTCATTTCGCAGACGGGGTGGCCGGGCAGAGGTGCTCCTCACTTCTTCCCGGATGGGGCAGCCGGGCAGAGGCGCTCCTCACTTCCCAGACGGGGCAGCCGGGCAGAGGCGCTCCTCACTTCTTCCCAGACGGGGTGGCCGGGCAGAGGCGCTCCTCACTTCCCAAACGGGGCGGCCGGGCAGAGGCGCTCCTCACTTCTTCCCAGACGGGGCGGCCGGGCAGAGGCGCTCCTTACTTCTTCCCACACGGGGCGGCCGGGCAGAGGCGCTCCTCACTTCCCAAACGGGGCGGCCGGGCAGAGGCGCTCCTCACTTCTTCCCAGACGGGGCGGCCGGGCAGAGGCGTTCCTTAGTTCTTCCCAGACGGGGTGGCCGGGCAGAGGCGCTCCTCACTTCTTCCCAGACGGGGCAGCCGGGCAGAGGCGCTCCTCACTTCCTCCCAGACGGGGAGGCCAGGCAGAGGCGCTCCTCACTTCCTCCCAGACGGGGTGGCCAGGGAGAGGCGCTCCTCACCTCCCAGACGATAGGTGGCCGGGCAGAGGCGCTCCTCACTTCCCAGACGATGGGTGGCCGGGCAGAGGCGCTCCTTACTTCTTCCCGGACGGGGCTGCCAGGCAGAGGCGCTCCTCACTTCTTCCCGGATGGGGCGGCCGGGCAGAGGCGCTCCTCACTTCCTCCTGGATGGGGCGGCCAGGCAGAGGCGCTCCTCACCTCCCAGACGATAGGTGGCCGGGCAGAGGCGTTCTTCACTTCTTCCCGGACGGGGCGGCCGGGCCGAGGCGCTCCTCACTTCTTCCCGGACGGGGCGGCCGGGCAGAGGCGCTCCTCACTTCTTCCCGGGCGGGGTGGCCGGGCAGAGGCGCTCCTCACTTCTTCCCGGGCGGGGCGGCCGGGCAGAGGCGCTCCTCACCTCCCAGACGATAGGTGGCCGGGCAGAGGCGCTCCTCACTTCCCAGACGATGGGTGGCCGGGCAGAGGCGCTCCTCACTTCCCAGACGGTGGGTGGTCGGGCAGAGGCGCTCCTCACTTCCCAGACGGGGTGGCCAGGCAGAGGCGCTCCTCGCTTCCCAGACGGGGCGGCCGGGCAGAGGCGCTCCTCGCTTCCCAGACGGGGCGGCCGGGCAGAGGCGCTCCTCGCTTCCCGGACGGGGCGGCCGGGCAGAGGCGCTCCTCGCTTCCCGGACGGGGCGGCCGGGCAGAGGCGCTCCTCGCCTCCCAGACGATGGGCGGCCGGGCAGAGGCGCTCCTCACCTCCCAGACGGGGCAGCCGGGCAGAGGCGCTCCTCACTTCCTCCCGGACGGGGCGGCCGGGCAGAGGCGCTCCTCACTTCCTCCCGGACGGGGCGGCCGGGCAGAGGCGCTCCTCACTTCCTCCCGGACGGGGCGGCCGGGCAGAGGCGCTCCTCACTTCCTCCCGGACGGGGTGGCCGGGCAGAGGCGCTCCTCACCTCCCAGACGATAGGTGGCCGGGCAGAGACGCTCCTCACTTCTTCCCGGACGGGGCGGCCGGGCAGAGGTGCTCCTCACTTCCTCCCGGACGAGGCGGCCGGGCAGAGGTGCTCCTCACCTCCCAGACGATAGGTGGCCGGGCAGAGACGCTCCTCACTTCCCAGACGATGGGTGGCTGGGCAGAGGCGCTCCTCACTTCTTCCCGGACGGGGCGGCCGGGCAGAGGCGCTCCTCACTTCTTCCCAGACGGGGCGGCCGGGCAGAGGCGCTCCTCACTTCCCAGACGGGGTGGCCGGGCAGAGGCGCTCCTCACTTCCCAGACGATGGGTGGCCGGGCAGAGGCGCTCCTCACTTCCCTGACGGGGCGGCCGGGCAGAGGCGCTCCTCACTTCCCAGACGGTGGGTGGCCGGGCAGAGGCGCTCCTCACTTCCCAGACGGTGGGTGGCCGGGCAGAGGCGCTCCTCACTTCCCAGACGGTGGGTGGCCGGGCAGAGGCGCTCCTCACTTCCCAGACGGTGGGTGGCCGGGCAGAGGCGCTCCTCACTTCCCAGGCGATGGGTGGCCGGGCAGAGGCGCTCCTCACTTCCCAGATGGGGCAGCCGGGCAGAGGCGCTCCTCACTTCCCAGACGATGGGTGGCCGGGCAGAGGCGCTCCTCACCTCCCAGACGATGGGTGGCCGGGCAGAGGCGCTCCTCACCTCCCAGACCATGGGTGGCTGGGCAGAGGCGCTCCTCACCTCCCAGACAATGGGTGGCCGGGCAGAGGCGCTCCTCACTTCCCAGACTATGGGTGGCCGGGCAGAGGTGCTCCTCACTTCCCAGACGGGGCGGCCGGGCAGAGGCGCTCCCCACTTCCCAGACGATGGGTGGCTGGGCAGAGACGCTCCCCACCTCCCAGACGGGGCGGCGGCCGGGCAGGGGCTGCAATCCCAGCACCCTGGTAGGCCAAGGCAGGCGGCTGGGAGGCGGAGGCTGCCGCGAGGCCAGACCACGCCACCGCACTCCAGCCCGGGCAACACGGAGCACCGGGTGAGCGAGAGTCCGTCTGCAGTCCCAGTACCTCGGGAGGCTGAGGGGGGCAGAGCACTCGGCGTCAGGAGCTGGCGAGCAGCGTGGCCAACATGGCGAACGCGTGCCTGCAGCCAAAGGAGAAAAAGCAGGCAGCGGTGGCGCGCGCAGGCAGTCCCAGGCAGTCCGCGGCGCAGGCCGCAGCGAGCCGAGTAGATTGCAGCCTGGGCCACAGAGGGAGAGAAAGAAAGAGAAAGAGAGAAAGAGAGAAAGAAGAAGAAGAAAAGAAGGAAGGAAGGAAGGAAGGAAATACCTAAATATCTTACAGGCATTAAAAAGATAGGAAGATATTTTGAATAATTTGATGCTAGTAAATTTGACAATTTAGATAAAATAGAGAAATTACTTAAAAGCTTTCCAAAATAGACACAAGAAGAAATATAACTTTAATAGAAGTAGTTATAAAAATATAACTACTAAAAATATGGAATTTAAAATTAAAACACATTCCACAAAGAAAAAGCCTCACTGGTACATTCTTCCAAATATTTAAGAACGAAATAACACCAATTCTATCTAACCTCTTGCAGGAATTAAAAAAAAAAAATGTTAACACTTCCCAACTCATCTTTATACCAAAATCTGAAAGAACATTACGAAAAGGGAAAATTATAGGTCAATGTCTCTCAAGAAGATCAATTCAGATATTAAATAAAATATTAGCAAATGTAACCCAAATGTAGCATGTTAAAAAATGGATAATACATCACGATCAAGTTTTGATCATTGCAGGAATGCAAGGTTGTTTAAAATCAATACTGTTTAACTTACCACATTAAAAAAATAACAAAGGAAGAAATTAAACTGTTATTAGCTGTCAACATGGCTGTATACATAGAAAATTCAGGACAGGCGCTGTGGGTCACACCTGTAATCCAGCACTTTGGGAGGCCGAGGTGGGTGGATCACGAGGTCAAGGGATCGAGACCATCTGGCCAACATGGTGAAAACCCGTCTCTACTAAAAATACAAAAATTAGCTGGGTGTGGTGGCACGTGCCTGTAGTCCCAGCTACTCGGGAGGCTGAGGCAGGAGAACTGCTTGAACCGGGGAGGTAGAGGTTGCAGTGAGCCGAGATCGCATCACTGTACTCCATCCTGGCAACAGAGCGAGACTCCATCTCAAAAAAAAAAAAAAAGAAAAAGAAAATTCAAATGAATGTACAGGTAAGCTATTGGAATTAATAAATTTATCAAGGCCATTGGACGCATGGTCAATAGAGAAACATAAGTGTTACTTTTATATAGTAAAAAAAATTAAAAATGGAATGTAAAAGACAATAACATTTATAACAGCATTGAGAGCCAAAAAATACATTAAGAATAAATCTTTAAAAAGAGAGAACTCCAATAGAATACTCTAAAACATTGTCAAGAAAAAGTAATACCTAAATAAATGCAGAAATCTATTACAGTATATTCAAGAACTGTGACACTGAATATTACAGTGATGTTAATTTTCCTCAACTAGATCTAGAAATTTCATGTAATCCCAATATGAATCTCAGCAGGGTTGTTTAAAATAGATGTTGGCGAGGGGATTCTAAAATTAGAAAGTAAATGTAGCACTTTGGCAGGCTGAGGAGGGTGAATCACGAGGTCAAGAGTTTGAGACCAACCTGGTCAACATGGTGAAACCCCGTCTCTACTAAAAACACAAAAATTAACTGGGTGTGGTGGTGCGTGCCTGTAATCCCACCTACTGGGGAGGCTGAGGCAGGAGAATGGCTTGAACCCAGGAGGCAGAGGTTGCAGTGAGCCAAGATCGTGCCACTGCACTCCTGCCTGGGTGAAAGAGCAAGACTCCGTCTCACAAAAAAAAAAAAAAAAAAAAAAAAAGGGTAAACGTAGTGGGCCAAGACTGGTCAAAACAACCTTGAAAAATAAGAACGAAGTTGGAATATCTACACTACCACATAACAAAACTTGTGATAAAGCCAAAATATGAAAACTGTGGTATTGGGGCAAAGATAGCTCAATGAAACAAAATAGAATCTAGAAACAGACCCAACTAAATATGATCACCAGATAAATGACAAAAGTGTCACTGCAATGTAATGTGTGTGTGTTTGTGTGTGTGTGTTTGTGTGTGTGAGGGGCTGTTCCTTTTAATAAGTGGTACTGATAAATTGGATATTAATATGGGAAAATGAACTTTGACTCCTACCGCATGTCAAATGCAAATATCAACTCAATAGCACTAAAGGTAAAACACAAAAGCTTCTAGAGTATAACAATGAAAAAACCTTCATGATGTCTACCTCATGTCTACCCTTTGGGGTAGACAACTATTTTTTAAACAGGAAACCAAAAGCACTAATCAAAAGAAGGCAATAGATAAATTAGAGGTCATTAAAATTAAGATATTCTCAGGCCAGATGCTGTAGCTCATGCCTGTAATCCCAGCACTTTAGGAGGCCGAGGCGGGAGGATGGCTTGAGCCCAGGAGTCTGAGAGCAGCCTAGGGCAATATAGCAAGATTCTCTACAAAAACAAATACATGAATTAGTAGTCCTAGCTACTTGGGAGGCTGAGGCAGGGGAATTGCTTGAGCCGCAGAATTTGAGGCTGCACTGAGCTACGATCACATCAGTGCACTCCAGCCTGGGCAACAGCACAAGACCCTGTCTCTATAAAGTAAATAAATAAATAAAATTAAGATATTCTCTTCATTAAAATCACCAGTAAGAGTGTGAAAAGGCAAGCCACAGACCGAGAGAGCATATATCCAAAAAATAACTAGTATCCAGAATATATAAAGAACTTCTAAAAATAAGAAACATGTGCACACATCCCAGAAAGAAAATGGAGAAAGATGAAGCACTTCATGAAAGAGGACATCCAAGTGGTCAGTCATCACACATAAAAACATTGCTTCACATCATTAGTCACCAGGAATATGCAAATTAAAACTACAATGAGCTATTACTACATGCCCACTAGAATGGCTATTAAAAAAAAATGAAATGAAAATCAACAAACCTGGCAGTAACAAGAGCCATGGGCATGTGGAGCAATCGGAATGCTCATTTCCTGCTGCTAAGAGTGTAAATTGGTAGAACTACTTTGGAGAACTGTTCTGGCAGTTTTTACTAAAGTGGAATATAAGTATATCCTGTGGCTCAGCAGGCTTTGCTAGATATGCACTGAAATGTATAGTATGTACACCAAAACCATGTACTAGAATGTTAATGGCAGCGCTATTCATAAAATCCCCAAACTGGAAACAATGCAAAATCCCCCCAAAAGTTAACAATATCATGTATATATAAATTATTACATATTCATATAACATAATACATCAATAAAAAGAACAAAACTCTGCTACATGCAGAAATGGAGAAATCTCATAGATGTAATGTTGAGTGAAATAAACCAAACGCAAAAATATATATAATAAGTTATTACATTTATGTAGACAAAACTAAACGATGGAAATAAAAGTTAGATTATAGTTACCTTTGAGGGAACACTGAGTGGAAGCACAAAGTAGCTGTCGGAGGTGCTAATTATGTTCTAGATCTTGAGCTGGGTGATAGTTACATAACCCTATTCACTTTGAAGAATTCGCCAAGATTTCTGAATTTTACTTTGTGTGTGCTATAGTTCTAAATATAAAATTATACAAAAATTAAGAATATTTTATTTAGAAAAAATGTCTAAAAATATTTTTACTCATAAAAATGTGGTTTATTTGATCAAATTAAAAAATATGCACAAAACAAACATAAAAAAAGGCTGTGCACTGTGGCTCGCACCTATAATCCCAGCACTTTTGGAGGCCAAGGCAGGAGGATCGCTTGAGGCCAGGACTTTAAAACCAGCCTGGTCAACATAGCAAGACTCTGTCTCTATAAAAGAAAAATTAAAAAATTAGCTGGGTGTGGTGGCTTGCACTGTAGTCTTATCTGTGCAGGAGGCAGAGGCTGGAGGATCAGTTGAGTCCAGGAGTTCGAGGCTGCAGTGAGTCATGATCACACCACTGCACTCTAGCCTTGGTGACAGAGCAAGACCCTGTCTCAAAAAAAAAAAAAAAAAAAGCAATTACTATCTTCCTCTTTTTTCTTCATTACCAAAAACCTTAAAGATAATCTATCAATTTTAATAACTATATTGACTTAGATGGTTTATTTCCTTCTTTCTCCTTCTAAATGACTTTTGATTTTTTTTCCAATTGTTACATGTGTGTCTTCAATTATATACCAATGCATATTCTCTTGAAAGAAGTTACTGACACAAATAAGTATAAAAGGTACTGTTTTAGGTATGAACTGTGGTTTCCATTTTTCTCTTTTTAGCTTTTTTTAGGTTCAGGGGTACATTTGCTATATAGGAAAATTACATGTTGCAGGAGTTTGGTGTACAAATTATTTCATCACCCAGGTAATAAGCATACTACTCAAAAGTTTTTCAATCCTTACCAAAAAAAACCTAAAAATGAACAACAAAAACAGAATGAAAAAAATCCAGGATGGTTGGCTTATCCTTTTAAAATTTCAATTACAGTCATGCGTCGCTTAATGATGGGGGTATGTTTTGAGAAATGTGTTGTTGGGCAATTTCATCGTTGTTCAAATATCAGAATGCACTTACACAAACCTAGGTGGCTAGGTGGCACAGCCTACTACACACTTAGGCTACTTGGTATAGCCTATTGCTCCTAGGCTACAAACCTGTAGAACATGTTACTATACTGCGTACTGTAGGCAGTTGTAACACAAGGGAAATATTTGTGTATCTTAAGAAATTTAAACATAAAGAAGGTACAGTAAAAGTATGGTATAGTTGACTTTAAAAGGTACACCTGTAGAGTGTGTACTTCATGAATGGAGCTTGAAGGACTTGGTGTTGCTCTGAGTGAGTCAGTGAGTGAGTGGTGGGCAAATGTGACGGCCTAAGACATTACTGAACACTACTATAGACTTTATCAACACTGTTCACTTAGGCTGCACTAAATTTATGCAAACATATTTTTCTTTCTTCAATAATAAATTACCTTTAGCTTACTGTCCTTTTTTTACATTATAAACTTTTAATTTTTAAAAACATTTTAACTCTTGTAATAACACTTAGCTTAAAATGCAAACACCTTGTACAGCTATGCAAAAGTATTTTTTATAGCTTCATTCTATGAGCTTTTTTGTATTTTCAATATGCATTATTTATATATTTTTTACTTTTTAAACTTTTTTGTTAAAAACAAAGACATAAACACATACTTAGTCTAGGCCAACACAGGGTCATCGTGATCACTGTCTTCCCCCTCCACATCTTGTCCTGCTGGGAGGTGTTCAGGGGCAATAACACTCATGGAGTTAGTCCTATGTCATCTCCTATGATAATAATGCCTTCTTCTGGAATATTCCCTGAAGGACCTGCCTGAAACTGTTTTATGGTTCACTTTTTTAAATAAATAGAACACCCTAAAATAATGACAGGAAGTATATTATAGTAAATACATAAACCAGTAACATAGTTGTTTATTATCATCCAGTGTTATGCACTGTACATAGTTGTATGTAAACATGACTGGCAGTGCAGTAGGTTTGTTTACATTTAGCATCACCTCGAACATGTGAGTAATGTGTTGTGCTATGACATTATGACAGCTACAACATCACTAGGTGATAGGAAATTTTAGCTCCATTATAATCTTATGAGATCATTGTCAGTATAGGCGGATACATCATTTACCCAAGCCTGACTGTAAATGGAAAAGACCAACATGACCACTAGATGGAAACAAAACCCAAGACTAAAGTTTTCTTATAAAAAGTTACACATTCATGTAAAAAATGAAGTCTTTATCAAAGAAATAAAAAGTTTTAATATATTACCAGAGTAAATAGGCTACTTCATATTACTTGTGTTTAATTCTATAGATCTAAAACAGGTCTCAAGAAATCATCTCAGTTTGTCTTATAGCACAAACGAATAAACAATGGGATGTTGAATGCTATCGTTTTTCTTCGGAAAAGTAGATGCTAAAACCACTTTGGTATCCTCTTCTAGGTTCTAACAGTCCTGATTTAAATTAAAAGCCAACCAAATCCTTCTTATATAGTAACTAGCCATCTTTTCAAATTTCTTGAATCCTGCCAAATGGACTAATTATTTTAAAGCAATTATTTTGTTTCCCATTCTGTCATTTAATGGAGAAATCAGTCCTTCTGATTATAAATGTTGTATTATTTGGAATTTTAAAATTCCAGTGAATTGGTGAAATGTATTTTTTTAAATAACAGGCCCCCCTGAAGATATATCCCTAGAATTTGAGGATGAGGTCATCTTATGCTTGCCATGGAAAATAATAAAAGAATAAAATTAGTCATATCTGGATATCTATTTTTAAAAATCGACTTCATAAAAATATAACTTATGTACAAAAACCCTGCATTACTCTTTAAAACCCAGTGACTTTTGACAATTGTGTACACCTGCAAAATCATTACCACGATCAAGCTACGGCATATTTCCAACACCTCCAAAAGGTTCTCCCTGCCCTTTTGTAGTCCAACCTCTATCCCCGTGACCAAGAAACCACTGAACTGCTTTCTGCCTATAAATGAGTTCGTGTTTTTTCCAAGAAGATATTCAGTTGTTCCAGCACCATTTGTTTAAGAGAATGTCCCACTGAATTCCTTGGCACCTTTGTCAAAAATTAATTATCTATATCTGGATTTATTTCTAGACTCTGTTCTATGGATCCACATGTCCATCCACCAATACTACACTGTATCAATACCGTTGTTTTATAGCTAGTCTTAAAATTAGGTTGTAAAAATCCTGATTTTAACGTTTTCTTTATCTTTTTTTTTTTTTTTTGACACGGAGTCTCACTCTGTTGCCCAGGCCAGAGTGCAGTGGCGTGATCTTGTCTCACTGCAGCCTCCACCTCCTGGGTTCAAGCAAAAGCAATTCTCCTGCCTCAGCCTCCCGAGCAGCTGGGACTACAGGGGTGTGCCACCATGCCCAGCTAATTTTTTTGTATTTTTAGTAGAGACGGGGTTTCACCATGTTGGCCAGGATGGTCTTGATCTCTTGATCTCGTGATCTGCCCACCTTGGCCTCCCAAAATGTTGGATGGTGTGAGCCACCGTGTTTTCTTTTTAAATATTGCTTTGGCTCTTATGATTTTCAACTACTAGGATTTTTGCTTATCTATGTTCGTGTGCCATAAAATGCAATTCTCTCCTTATTGCATGAGTCCTCTTATATGAGGTGTCTAAAATAGTCATGCTTCTAGAAACAGAGAGTAGAATGGTGGCTGCCAGGAAAACGGGAAGTAGTTATTCAATGAGTATGAAGTTTTAGTTATACGAGATGAATAATTTCTAGAGATCTGCTGTACAATCTAGAATCTCTGCAATTCTAGAGATCTACAAGCATGGTGCTTATAGATAAAAAAAAATACTATGAACTAAAATTTTAAGAGGGCAGATCTCACGTTAAGTGTTCTTCACACAGTAACAAGAAATTTGCACGTAAGTATGGAATCTTACATGGAAGGGGAATAAAATTAATAGATTTAGTGGCCAAGCGTGGTGGCTCAAGTCTGTAATCCCAGCACTTTGGGAGGTCGAGACCAGCAGATTACTTGAGGCCAGGAGTTCGAGACCAGTCTGGCCAACACAGAGAAACCCAGTCTCTACTAAAAACATAAAAAATTAGCTGGGCATGGTAGCGTACGCCTGTAATCCCAACTACTTGGGAGGCTGAGGCATGAGAATCACTGGAACCTGGGAGGCAGAGGTTGCAGTGAGCCGAGATCATGCTAGTGCACTCTAGCCTGGACAACAGTGAGAGTCTGTCTCAAAAAGAAAAAAAACAAAAATTAAAAAAAAAATAAATTTAGTTATAGCCTATGTACAACATATACTTTATATGCGGATAAATGGCAAGCATATTTAAAAGCAGATATAAGCAACCAAATTCAAAAAATATAAACTGCACCTTTAAAAGCAAATGCAGTTGCTTTTGCTCCTGATAGTAATTTTTATGTCCTCAAACCCTACTGTAAATAAACTACATAAAAATAATATTAAAGAAAATGGAATTTTGGTTATTATCATAGACAGACTAACTGGTGGTATACAGATAATATTCAAAAACACCACAGGTAAAAAGCTGTGACATTTGAACATGAGCTTTCTGGAACTTAAGAAGATACACTAAATATGCACCAAATGATGCATTCTTTAATCAACTTTACAAATACATATCAAATACTAGTGTGTGGTGAAGAGGAAAGGTGGTAGAATCAGATAGACAAACCTCCATCATGCACACATGGCATGACAATGGGCAATCCGTGTAAGTTCTATAAGCCTTATTTCCTTTTGTACAATGATATCTATCTCAGAGGGTTGTTGTGAGGCTCACATGATATCACACACGTGAAGCACATACAGCATAGTTGGCCTACAGTGAGCACTCAGTTGTTAACTATTAATATTGTCACAGAGGTTTGGTGTACCACATCTTATATATATAAGAACTTTCATAAAGAAGATCAGATGAGACTATTTCATTCATAAAAGATGACTGGAGGACACTGATAAACACATGTAGCTTTTTTTTTAAAACAATATGATTTCGATGTATTTCATATTGAAATTTATTTTTGAAGTATTAAAGAAATTGACAAAATAAATAACACCATATGATTTTTACATTTAAATAACAAACTAGCCTACGGCAAGATAGATATTATCCCTGATTTACATATGAGAAAACCGAGGGGTTTTTTGCCCAAAGTCACCCACAGGTGGCACTGAGGATTTGAACTCAGTTTGTCTCACTCAAAGTTTAATGCTCTGTGGAGCCATCCTTCTGTGCCTCCAGGGAATGATTTCGGGCATGTAGATCTGTGCTTTCAATGGAGTAGCCATTAGACAAACACAGCTGAGAACTTGAAATGTGACTAAATTCAGATGTGCTGTAAAATACACCCTGTATTTTGAAGATTTACTGCAAAAAAATTAAAACAGCTCAAAAAATTTTAAATATATATCTCATATTTTGGATGTGTTGTCCTGTATATATATAAAATTAATTTCACCTGCTTTTAATATGGCTCTTATGATTTTCAACTACTAGGATTTTTGCTTATCTATATTTGTGTGCCATAAAATGCAATTCTCTCCTTATTGCATGAATCTTCTTATATGAGGTATCTAGGCCGGGCGCGGTGGCTCACGCTTGTAATCCCAGCACTTTGGGAGGCCGAGGCGGGCGGATCACGAGGTCAGGAGATCGAGACCACGGTGAAACCCCGTCTCTACTAAAAAATACAAAAAGTTAGCCGGGCGCGGTGGCGGGCGCCTGTAGTCCCAGCTACTCGGAGGCTGAGGCAGGAGAATGGCGTGAACCCGGGAGGCGGAGCTTGCAGTGAGCCGAGATTGCGCCACTGCACTCCAGCCTGGGCGACAGAGCGAGACTCTGTCTCAAAAAAAAAAAAAAAAAAAAAAAAAAAAAAAAATGAGGTATCTAAAATAGTCATGCTAAAAACATAAAATTACATGTGGCCCACATTTCTATGTGTTGGCACTGATTTAGATCATTTCCACTTAGGTTCTGAGAAGTAAAATTTTGGAGTTTCAAAGGGAATTTCCAGGAATTTAAAACATCAATCAGCCACACTTAATCCTTCTTGGTTTACTCTCTTCTGAACTTAATAAAGATAGACCTTGAATATCCTTTAGAGAAAGCATTTCATATTGAACAAATTGAGTGGTCATCTAGTAATCCTACAGATGGACTGGAGCATCTTATGATGAACTAACTATAGCAAAGACATAATGATTTGGTGATCTTATTTTGTAGGCAGTTGCATAAATTCCTAGAGCCATTGCAGGTAGAGTGAAGATGGTATATGTGTTGATCAGGAATCAAGAGTTGATCCAGAGATTTCATTTTGGTATGGGACATAAATCTCAGTATAGTCTCTGGGCTTCTTTTGATCATGATTTTCCAGCATAGTGTTAGATAACATAATAGATGTCAAATAATACAAATAAATGTCTTCATATTGTAGTATAAAGACTCTAAATCCCACCACTGTGGTAGGCTGTGGGTTGGAAGGCTCCCTGGAAAAGCATATTTAAGATTCATAAAAGCAAAGGCAACTAGTTCCACTTTAGGCCTAAGAATTACGATATGAACCTTGAACATTCACAAAAATTACCTCTTCCTCAAGCATATGTTAATCAAAATTAAACCCTTAGTTATGAAAAACTCAGATTTTATTTTTTAATAAGTCTTTGTATAGACTTTCCAAGATTAGAGAAAATTCTGTTTGTAAACTGAGCTATTTAGCCTGCCTAAACTGGAAAGTAGAAGTAATCCTTTCAAAGCACAATTAGTGACTGCCTTCTGTGCACAGAGCAGTCTAGTAAATGCTCTGGAAACTATAAAGGAAGCAGACAATACAAATTCTGCCCTTAGGGGTGGGATTTGTCTTATATGTAGAGTTTGCTGTCTAGCATCAGTGAGTGTTGAGGTCTGAAAACAAGGGAGTAGACATCTCTCAGGTCCTTATTGGAAACAAGACTTCTTTGGCTCCATACTTAAATGGAAAGTTTACATGGAATCATGGGTACAATCCATTCTCAAGTGAGAAAGGAGCCATCAGCTCTGTGACTTTCAGGCTAAGCAGCCTCATTCAGCAGTCTGCTTGGATAAATAAGGTCTTATTCTATCATCACTGCCTGTCAGCTGTATCTGTCATTTAGTGTCACTAACTTAGGCCAGATCAAACAGAAAGCAACCTCTGCCACAAAGCATCTTCCTAGGCAGAGATCACAACATAAACTAAAGCACTAACTCTCAAGATCCTGTTGTCACGATGATTCAGTTCATATATTATCTCTGACTTTTCTGAGATGATCTAATAAGTTCTAAGCAAAAATAAATATTTAATCTTTGATTAAATAACATTATTACTTAGTCTAGGGTGACTGGGTTACATAGGATGGCTTGAAAGAGATAAGCCTTGGTGGACATTTTAAAAATTTAACTGAAGTAAAGAGCAATTGGTTTAGTTCCCTTCCCCTAGAGTGTTGTGGTGTTGAGAAGACAAAACTTTGGGAACAATCACAGAGGGGCTAGATAGACAATGCAGAATTGCTGCTGGAGAGACTGAGGGAGTAGATATTAAATAACTAAGTGTGTGCTGGATGAATAATGTTCTGGATCCAAGAAAGACATACACAGGTAAAAAATGAATTCATGCCTTTTGCGTTGTTCAAAACTTGTACTTCTTTTTCTCAAATATTTTTACTTATGCTTTTTGTCATTATCCAGTGTTTTTTTTTTTTTAAGCCTGAGCCACTTTGTGGTTTTAGCTTCAATATAATAATCATCCCCTTACTCTTAGACTAATTCCTTTTCCCCTGTCACTTTGCCTGTATAGTCTGTAAAAATGAGGACCTTAGAAAATGAACATTTCCTGTGAACTCGAGAGACTATACAAGCAGTGCCCAAATCAGTAGGATTAGGCAGGTAAAACCAGTTGGATAGCAGATATGTTATGATCTGTTGGACAAAGGTATAGTCGTGTGCATGTCTACAAGGTCATCGTGATTCGCCGTTAGCTTAAGGATCATGTAGGTTGACCAGGGTGAGGTAGGACTATCCACAGGATTGTGTAAATTGTGGTAGGGGAGGCAGTATACAATATTCATGAATTAAACACCTAGCTAACTGCTTTCCTGAAAATAGTCTGTGTTCTAAAAGACAAAGATCTAGGTTTTTTGCTGTTTTTTTCTTTAACTTATGAAGATTCAAGTCACTAATATGTTACTTGCTCTGGTTTAAAATGAAAGCAACTGGCTATGGTAAGGTAGAGAAGACAGCTGAATTGTATCAGAATATTTAAGACTTTTAAGTTCTGAGTTACCTCACCTTATAAAAATATATGTCAATATACTAAGTACCCAACAAAGATCCAGGATGTGGGATATTTAAAAATACATTTCTCTTGTATCAGCACCAAAAATACCAGTTTCTGTACAACCCGTGTTTTTAAGTATACACACATTAAAATTATTTCTGATAAAAAATCACAAACTCCACAGAAATCATTAAAGATATATGCAAATTACTTTCAAATACATTTTGACATCAAAGTCAGGCAATTCACTTGGAAGAATGTTATAATGAATATCACTGAATTTTTGTAGTAAGATCTTTGACGTCAATTTTGATTATGGGAATACATCTCACACAAAGGAGGCACTGGTATTTAGAAACTTAGGAAAATTACTAGAATTGTTAAGACTGAGGTGAAGAATTTGTACATCCTTCCACAATTTCAAAGAGGTAGTGATAGATACTTGTCCTCCTGGCAATATCAAATGCAGTTTCTTCCAAGTTGTTTTTCAGCCCTGGTTTGACATAACGGTTCATCAGGAGGAGTTCTAGGGTATCCTTGCTGTCTCTGTTCCCAGCAGCAAGATGCAAGGGGGTCAAGAGGCCTTTTGTTTGGGCATTGATATCTGCATCATGCTGCAGTAAGAAAGAAGCCACTCTGGTATTATTCCACTTACAAGCACTGTGCAGGGGCGTCCAGCCATCCACAGTCACTGCATGAACATCTGCCCCCTGTGCAATGAGCTCCCGGACAATATCTAAGTGTCCACTGTAGGCTGCTCGATGAAGAGGGGTATACTCATCTTCATCCCTAGTGTTCACATGAGTGGCCTTTTCAGAAAGTAGTCTCCGCACTGTGGTAAGCTGAGAAGAAAAAAAGAAATCTTTCAACTCAACTCAAACCAAAACAATAACTAAAACAAAATTGTCTTGTGGTGTTAGATCTAATTAAGTTGAATAAAAACTTCCTTGTTAGTAGATAACTTTAAAATGAAAATAATTTAAGATCTCTTTTTTGGGAGGAGAGGACTACTGATTTAAGAATGAACAAGTTAGTGTTAACTACACTTTGTTGCTTCTAAGAATGAGATTCTCTGAATATCAAACCATAAATTTACTCCTGGTCCAACTAAGGTTTATTGCATAAAAGCTTCAGTCCAGTGAATAACATAGGCTTTAATTGTGCTTAATATTTTATATGTTATCTGTGAAGAAAACATAACTGCTTGATTTTTCTGTAGGATTATCACACCAATATACACACTGTATGAAACTTTTAAAAATAAAACTTTTAACAGAAGAATAAAGTATTAATAAGGAATTCTAGGGATTCAAGAGCTCAATTCCTTCTCAATACAACCTTAGAAACATCCTTTTAGGTTGTAATTTTTAGTTTGTTCTATGGGCCTCTGGTTAAATGTGGCATGCTCTTGGGTTAAAAAGCTATTTAAAATACAAGACCCTTTTAGTTATTAGTTTACTAACACAGACATGGGGAAACTTAGTAAAATGAGGTGGAAGTGGCCAAGCAGAGGGAATAAGCTTTTGATGTTCATTCCACTTGGCTGATCCTGGGCAAATTAATATTCCTGAATCTCAATTTCTTACTCTATAAAAGAGAAGAACATTACTTATAGGGATACATGATGATTAAATAAAATAATGTAATAAGGTACCCGGTATAGTTAGTATTTAATAAATGTTAGTTTCCATCCTCTCTTTCCTAAATGATCCTAATGACTTTATATAAATGATTTTAAAATATAGATGATTGCTTGCTATCTTTATAGATAATTATCCTTAAACCCCCAAATAATACCTAGCATGACACTTTGCAGCTTAATATGTGCTTTCATGTACATTGTCTCATTTGGTCCTCACAATCAAGAGATAGGTATGATGGCCATAACAGTAAAGGCAGGTCTTCTGGCCGGAACCCAGTGCTTTTCCTACTGTCACACTTCCCTCTGTAATTTTTTTTTTTTTTACCCGATTTTTTTCAGCAGCCCAAAGAAGCAATCTGCTTGGGTCTTTTTCCATTTTTTTTTCTTGCAATCGATACCACTCTTCATTTTTGTCATCTTGCTCCTCATCTTCATCAGAATTGCCTACCCAAAGACTTTGAGTACCAGTAGGAATAAGGTGTCCATGTGTTTCCAACAATTCAAGTTGGTTAAAGTGTTCAGAAAAATCCAAGGAATTCTCTTGGTCTGGTATTCCGTCATCATTTCCTTTTTCTTTTTCCATTTTTACTACTATTCTAAATGAAAAGCATTTCAAATGCCAGGATATAAGTCTTTCTAGAGATGAATTATGACTGCTTTGTTCATCAAGATCTGAAAACACAAATACAAAAGTTATTAGTAAAACAATAATTCAGGCTTTATCAACTGCATAGATAAGTCTTGCAAACATATACAATTAAACCCTGTCTAAACTCTTGTTTTTCTCATGATATCCCTTACATACACTAAATACTGATGCTGACAGAAAACAACAAACTATGATCTAATAGTGGTCTAATGCTTCTTTTGTTGTTTTCTTCTAAGTCAACTATATTATTATAACTATTATTTTTAATCTACTGGTTTAGGTATGATGGTATTATGCTAACAGTGATGAATGCTTAAAGGTTTTGAAGTATAACTAATACAGTGAAGACAGATGCATTCAAGATTTTTATAAACTAGACACACAGATAATATAGAGCAGAAATAAAAACTTCTAATTCCTAAAAAAACTACTTTGAAGAATCAGGGATTCTTGAAGATGGAATAGCCCCCAAAAGGACATCTGTCCCAATCTCTCATCGGTGCATATATCTTTATCACAACATCTACACTAATTATCCTATTTCTACTTTGATAATTTCAGGCCTAGGAAAATTCACTGCTTTAAAAAGTAGTCGTGTTTATTGATAGGCAACTATAGTTCTTAGTTGAGTCCTTGTTTTCAACTGAATTTTGGCTGTCATTCATTCCTTCATTCAACTAATATGAATAGAATGTCTGGTATGTGCCAATTTCTGGGTGCTGGGATTCAATAATGAGCAAGATCCATGTCTTCACCACAGGAAGCTTACTCTAGTGTAGGTGACTGGCAAAGACATCATGTGTCCGGCAAAGACAACATGATAAGTACTACTACAAGACCTTGTCTAGAAACCATGAGTATACAGGAGGTTCATAATTCCCCTAGTCCTAAGGGATTAAAGAAGGCTTCCTGAAAGAACTGATGTTTATTCTGCTAAGCTACCATATTAATTTTAAACCAATATCAGCTTAAAGGGTTACAGAACATATAAACCCTAATCAACTAAAGAAAAGGAGAATAACCAATAGATAATTTAAAAATACCAATTCCCAGCCTCCCAACTCTATTTGTTGAAATATAATCAGTCTTTCAAGGCTCTTCTCTGATGTTATCTCTTTCATTCTTTCTTGATCCTCTCATTTAGATCGCTTTCTGCTTTCTACTTTTTTTGGTGCTACATTTTATTTCACCACTAACTTTATTCTTGTTTTAGCCCCTTAAAAGATTATAAGCTTAAAGATAAGGACCACATTTAACTTATATTTATCTCCTACTTGTCTATAGAAGGCATTAAGAAGTATGTGTAGCATTACATTTAATTAAAGTCTTGTCACTTGATTTTGCCTGGAATGGATTCTGAGAAGTTCCAGAGTTAGGCATACCCCCAAGATACTGATTTCTTGGTACCCAATCTCACAAGTTTAACAGTATACAATCTTAATGTGGTATTAAACTTTATTACTAGTGGCAATAGCACTAAACTCAAGTTTAAATGTATTACTCACGTCCAGTAACTTTTCTGGACCTGTTACTTTATTGTAAAATGTAAGCATTTTACTGAAGTATTCCTAAGGCCAATCCGGCTTTTCAGTCACCCAATCAGAGACACCCATGGAATCAAGAGATATCCAATCACAATTGCTTATGTTTTATTAATTCTCCTGGAGCTTCCACTTTTTGATTCTCAAACTAATTCCTGAACCTTGCAACACAAAAATGACCATACATCAATTAATTAAACACTTAACAGATGCTAATAAATAAAAGTTCACTTGTAATTATATCAAATATAGTAACCTTATACCACAGATCTTACCCTCTCCCCCAACATGCTTTTCCTTTCAATAAAAACTCCCTTTATATAAATTTTGAGTTTACACATCCAGATACAACAAATTATGTATAAAACTTTACTGGTATATTTAGTTTAAAAAGCCAAACCTAGGCGCATCTACCCGATTCACAGTTAAGAAACAAAACTGATTACTTGATGATGATATTCCTGATATTCCATCAGGAATATCAGGGTATGTTTCCTAACTTAAAGGGCATATCCTATTTTGAGAGCGATCCTAACTATGTCAACTCCTTACAAACAACTCAGTGATAGGCGGGACTATAAACCTTACAGGTAAACGAGGTTCAGATAGATTAAAACAACTTGCCCTAGATCAAGGACCCCTCAATGGAACTGAAAGGGCAGGCGTTCTAATTCAAAAGTTCCACATTATTTTTCGCTGCACTGTACATCTTACTGCTCTCAGCACAAAGCAATGCAGATGTGCTGAACTCAAGGACCTAGGGATGACACCTGTAGAGGGTCTGGCGACTGGGAGGGAGGGAGAGGGGATCTAGCTCCGGCACTCTGCCACCGGCCGGAAGCTCACAGGCCCGCGAGCTCCGCCTGCGGCCTTCCAAACAGCCAAGAGCGGAGAAGCGGCTTCAGCCCTACCTGGGGACCACGACGCGGCCTGACCTGCAGGGCTCGGCCTGTGTCCACAGGCTACCCACCCCCACGGGCTCAAGAGTTCTTAGCTGGCGCCGATCCACCAGAAAGCGAGGTCCGGGACAGGGAATAACTACCCACCTGACAGAAGGGAAAATCGCCGCCTTGCATCTCACTTCCGGGTTCGTCTCCTAGGCTGCTCAGGATTGGCTCCTGCTTGAGGGCGGGGCCTCGCCGCTACATTCCCCGCCCCCTCACGGCGGGCGGTAGCCAATGAGAGCCGAACTGGACTTGAAGCGTCTACGTTATCCATGAAGTGTCGCGAGAGAAACGGATGCCGTTCTCTCCCGCGGAATTCAGGTTTACGGCCCTGCGGGTTCTCAGAGGCAAGTTCAGAACTTGTTGTTTTTTTTTCACGGATCCTGCCCTTTTTTCCCGGAAAGAAGACAGCCTTGGGTCCCGATTGTGGGGCTTTGAAGAGTCCAGGAGTGGGGTAATTTAGGAATCGCATTCGTCTCCTGTTTCTGCAGGTTCCCAGGCGGAAGCCCAGGGTTAACTGGAACCTCGGGAAGAGCGGGCCGAATGGGCCGGGGAGGGGGTCCTGGCGGGCTCCGCGTTCTAATTCCGAGGTTCCCCGCGGTGAGGGCGTGTTGAGGCTTGGAATCTGGACGGAATCTGGAGCTCCAGATGTGGGGGTTGTCTCGCGGTGGCAGCCACTCTTCCCCAAACCTATTTTCATTCATCCTGCTAGTGCCTAAAGGTGTTCCTCCACAGACCACGTGTTTGTTTATTTACACTCGCTTTAAACGCGGGCCCGTTCCCTTTTCCAAACTAGCCAGGTCCTTTAAAAAAAATCGTGTGTTTGAACAGGAAATACAGGATTGCCTCTGTTCTCCAGAGTGCAACTTAAAAATATGCGTGCAACTTAAAAATATCTGCGCATCTAGAGTTGTTTGTGTGTTGAACCAGAACCGTATGTGACCGTTTTTGCCCATTTATTTAGCATACATTAATTTCCCATAAGAGCACGGGAAAGGAGAATAGGAGTTTAATCATCTTGGTGAAACTAGGAAACAGGATGTACACTGAAGATGGATTATTTTCTATGCTTAGTTCATTAAAAAAATAAAAGTATAGTGGGTGTTTAGATGAAAATGAGACTTCTAGATTTGCCAGTCTGCTTAAGACGTCTGTACCTTGTGCAGCGTAAATCATGTTGGTTAAATACGTGCAGTCTTTTTAAAAATGTGTTTTATGATGTAATTTTGTTTTTAGAATTTCTAGAATTTGGAATCGAGTGCATTTTCTGACACTTGACTACAGTACCCAGGGGTTCTTGGAGAAGAATCTGGTCCCAGAGGAGCTTGACTGACCATAAAAATGAGTACTGCAGATGCACTGTAAGCACCTGACTTCTGGAATCCCTTGTTACTTGGAGTTTCTAAAGCTCGTCAGCTGTGATCACAGTAAAAGAAAACTTATTTAATAAGCAGTAAATAAGGAACCTGCTTATGAACAGAAATATTAGTCATCAAAAAGGATATTTGGAATGTTTTAAATATTTATCTGTTAACTGGAAGCTAATATGCAGCTATAGATTGGAGTCTTGCAGTAATTTGATATATTGATATAGTATTAAGTTTATGTTCTTAGGCTTCATCTTAAATTATTGAAATGGTAAATATTCTTGAATTTTCCCGACAAATTCTTATTAGTCAATGCAGTTCTGTTTAAGATTTTTAGAGTAAATTCCTTTAGTATTAAATAAGCTGGAAATGAATTTGAATGATGTGGGAATAAATAAAAGGACTGTAAAAGTTACGTGCACTTTGGGAGGCCGAGGCTGGCGGGATCATCTGAGGTCAGGATTTCGAGACCAGCCTGACCGACATGGTGAAACCCCGTCTCTACTAAAAATACAAAATTAGCCAGGCGTGGTGGCGCATGCCTGTAATCCCAGCTACTCAGGAGGCTGAGGCAGGAGAATCACTTGAACCCAAGAGGCGGAGGTTGCAGTGAGCCCAGATTGTAAAAAAAAGTTATGTGGGAAAGACTTTAGACTTGGAGTCTTTTACCCTAGTTTCAAGTCCTTGGACGCTACCAGCTCACGTGTGACCTTGGGCAAGTCAGCAGTTCTTTGAGCCTTCCCTCAATTTTGCCATTTGTATAATTGGAATAATTATACCTTTTTCAGATTAATTTTGAGGCTTAAATGAGAGAATTCATGTGAAAATACTTCATAAATTACTTCATAAGTTACTTCATAAACATGTAGTATTATGATTTGAAAAGTATTCTGACCTACCTTCTTGGATATATCAGTGAGAACTGTATGCATATCATTTTTGAAGTTTTTGAAGAGCAATCGTTTGTGGAAATATCTTTTGTTTGTAAAGATTTAAATTTTGGAGATATATACAGAGATTTTTAAAAAATTCATTGTGGTTTATTGAAAATAGCCTGAGTTTTCATCATGGGTTTTAGTCTCGTTTCTGTCACTAGTTATGTGATAAAGCAGTTAATTTCTCTGGGTTTAGCCTTCTCATTTGTCAGAGATAATAATGCCTGACTCTTTATCTGTGAGGGTTGAGATGAGATCATAGAAATAAAAGTATTTTATACAATTAAATTTACTGTAAGAGAGTATTAATAACTATTACATTGCTACTTCATGTTAAAGTACCTTCGAATATTACCAAATTCAAATTGGAACGATTCTATGTTGGCCAGCTTTATTAATGAAATCTAACTCTGTAGAGAGTAGAGTCAAGCAAGTGTCTTCAAGGGCCTGAATGTAAGTTATTAGCATATTAGTATAAAATTGACTTATAAACTTAGAGGAAGGCTTTTTAAATTAACTTCGATTTTCCTGGAAGAGTACGAAGTCAGATAAGTAGCAAGTTTATTTATCTGAGGAAAACAAGCAAACTTTCGGGCCTGGGTTGCACGAGTTTATAAAACTGGTTGTGACAAGATTATAAATTTTTGAAGCAGTTATAGAACCTTGTAAAGATTAATGTACGTTTGTTCTATATTGAACTAGTGGTTAGGAAAACTGTAATGTTAATGATACGTTAAATACTTCAGATTTTCAGATGAACTCTAAGGCTAAAAAAATGATTTTACTCCATAACTGTTATTATTTATTTTATGAGTTTAAATCTCAATTTGTTTGAATATCCTTTTAATGAATTATTAACATATTGAAATGTTTCTTCTTTCTTAATATAGTGATGATGAAAACACATTTAAAATATTAGTTGCAACAGATATTCATCTTGGATTTATGGAGAAAGATGCAGTCAGAGGAAATGATACGTTTGTAACACTCGATGAAATTTTAAGACTTGCCCAGGAAAATGAAGTGAGTGTGGTTTGTATTTGTGTACTTTCTACCGTATTCCCTTGGTCAACAAGTTATTTTTATTTCTGAAGTTAGAGATTTGTTTTATAAGCTCAGGTGCTTACCTAGCCTGCTTGAATATCGATATACTGAAAGCTCAAAGCTGATTTTGTATGCTTCGTGTCTTAAATTCAAGTAGGAGCTACTTTTGTAAATAGTCTGTTAAAATTTACAAATGTTTTTGGGGTGTTTACTGAATGCAGGATCCTGTGGCAGTGTCTATTTGAAATGTAAGGTGACTGTCAAAGCTTCTGCTTTCAGATAACATAGAATAAAACTAGTGTGAAAGACCAATATCCACAATCCACAGTTGCAAGGTTGTATGTGTTAGGAGCCCTAAGAAAATTCTAAATAGCATTTCCTGTGAGTTTAGAGGCAGAAAAGATCACATTTAGATTATAGCAAGATAAGTTTAATGAAGAAGGTTGTGTTTAACTTGGGCTTTGGAGGAAGGGTAGACTTTTGGCCAGTGGGGAGCATAGAGAATGTACATCCAAGTGAAGCATGAGTGAGGAAACAGGTGAGACAGTATAAGGTATGTTAGGGGCCCTGTAGTCAATTTGGCTCACCAGCAGGTCATAGTTAGCAAGCATGCTGAGAGACTAGAAGGAAGGGTTTGAGCTGCATTAGTCAGGACTTCAAATATCAGATTGAGAAATTTGTATCCAGTTCAATAGAAAATCTTCTGGCAGCAGAGTATAATACCATGAATTGGAGACCAGTTTGAGGCTTTTTTGAAGTGTTGACCTTAGGGATGGAAAAGAGGAAATGAACACAAGGGATACTGCAAAAAGAAGATTTGTGTACTTTGGTTAGTTGTAGCGGGGTGGGGATGAGGGCAAAGGGATGACAGTGACTCTGAAGTGTGTGGAGTTTGGGTGAATAGTTGTACCAAAAATAGAAATAGGTAGATAAGGAAGAGGTACTTCTTCATGTGGGAAGGTGACAAATTCTGATTTCGACAAACTTAGAGTTGGAGACTGCAATGGGACATTCGGGGAAAAATTTCAGCAGGCAGTTAACACGTCAGCCCCGGAGAGAGTTGGAGAATAAATGTAAAAATTGACTTGCAGATTAACACCTCCAGCCTTGACTTTTCTGGAGAGTTCTCTTCAGTTTATCTGCTAGGTCCTTAGTTCTTCCTCCCAAATATATGTGGTTTCTCTCTACTACTCTTTTCACACTAATAAACTTAGTCCAAAACTTGATCACATTTCACATAGCCTGCAGGAGGTCCCCTTCCATCTTTCTGCTTCCATTCTTTTCTGCTACATCTACTCAGCATAGCAGCCAAAGTGAACTTTTAAAATAATAAATCAGATCATGGCACTCTGTTGCCTAAAATTTTCCAAGTGTCCTTCCATTGAATCTAGTATAAAATTCAAACTACAAGGTTTGACTTGATCTTGACCCCTGCCATGAAACTTCATCTCCTACTACTCTCTGCCTGATTTACAATGCTACATCCACACCGGCATGTTCTATTCTGAGGCCCTTGCACATCTAGTTCTTTCTGCTTGGAGCACATTGATCTTGGTGGGGCCGACTTCTGAGAGTTCAAGTCTTACCTTTTTGGAGATGTCTTCCCTGATACTTCCAAGCACTGTTTTATCACATTACTCTGCTTTATTTTTTTCATAGCATATTTTTAATAGCACTATCTGAAATAATTTATTGAATTATTTACTTGTTTATTGTCTGTTTTCACTGGAAGGAAAACTCCATGAGAGTGAAAATCTTTTGTTTGTTCATGCTATATCTTAGTGCTTAGAAAGAATCAGAAAGCAGTGGGTATACATATTTTAAATTTCTTAATTAAGTGAGGCAATGGATGGATTCTTTCTTTTATTTTAGGTTCAGGGGTACATGTGCAGGTTTGTTATATAGGTAAACTCATCTGACAGGGATTTGTTGTACAGATTATTTTGGCACCCAGGTATTAATCCTAGTACCCATTCGTTATTTTTCCTGATCCTCTCCCTCCTCCTATCATCTGCCCTCTGGTAGGTCCCAGTGTCTGTTGTTCCCCTCTTTGTGTCCATGTCTTCTCATCATTTAGCTCCCACTTATAAGAGAGAAGTAGTATTTGATTTTTCTGTTCCTCCATTAGTTTTCTAAGAATGATGGCCTCCAGCTCCATCCGTGTCCCTGCAAAGGACATTATCTGGTTCTTTTTAATGGCTGCATAGTATTCCATGGTTTATATGTATCACATTTTCTTTATCTAGTCTACCAGTGATGGGCATTTAGGTTGATTCCATGTCTTTGCTATTGTGAATAGTACTGCAGTGAACATATGTGTGCTGTGTCTTTATGGTAGAAGGATTTATATTCCTTTGGGTATATACCGAGTAATGGAATTGCTGGGTCAAATGGTAGTTCCATTTTTAGCTCTTTGAAGAATCGTCACACTGCTTTCCACAATGGTTGAACCAGTTTACACCCCCACCATCAGTGTATAAGTATTCCCTTTTCTCTGTAATTTCACCAGCATCTGTTCTTTTTTGACTTTTCAATAATAGAATGTAAGGTGCATTTTTCCTTCTTTGAAGGCAAAAAAACTTGTGGCCAAAGGAGGTCTGTTTCCTGTCAGAGAATCCTGCATGTGCTCTTTCTTTTTTAACTCTTGAGCCCTAAAACAATCTTCTCCTGAGTGTAAGCTACTTACTTCTACTTTGCCCTTTCCTTCACTTCTGCTTCCACTATTTTCCTTCCCTGTGTTCCTTAATTGTAACTGTTCCAACCCCCCATAACCCCAGGTAGGGAATTCTAGATGCGTATTATATTTACTCATTCTCTTGATTTGTATTTAATATTTCTTATTATTGAAGTCTAAATTCTTCCTGACTTTTAAGTCCCTTATTATGTGGGCCCATGCCCACTAGCCAGTCTTAGTTCTGTTCCCTAGTTTCTTGGAGTCTTTTTTTAAAACAACATCAGTCTCACAGAAAAGTTGGCAAGAATAGTGCATGGAATTCCTTACCCGTCACCCAGGTTTTCTAACATTTTGTCACATTTGCTTTATCCTCTCTTTACAAATACACACTATTTTTTTCCTGAACCATTTGAGAGTAAACCGCATGTATAATCATAGAAAACCAGGAAATTAGTATTGATTCAGTGCTGTTATATAATGTTAAGATGTTGCCAATTGTCCCTGTAATGTCTGTTATAGCACTTTGGAGGCTGGTTGGTGGTGTCCAGGATCCAGTCCAGGTTTCCATATTGCATTTAGTTGCCATGTCTCTTTGTCTCCTTTAATCTGGTACATTTTCCTGAATCTGCCTTGCCTTTGTTTTTCTTGACCCTAATATTCTGAAGAGTACACAGGCCAGTTATTTTATAGAATCTTCCTCAAATTGGCTATATGTGGTATTTCCTCATGATTAGGTTCAGATTCTGCACTTTTGGCAAGAATACCACAGAAGTGAGTCGTGTTCTTTTCAATATTTCCTGGAGTCACTGCCAGCCAGTTTAAAAAATTTTTTTTAAATGTTTGAATGATGGCAAAATATATTAAATACATAACATAAAATTTCCCTTGTTAACCATTTTTAAGTGTATAGTACAATAGTGTTAAATATGTTCATATTGCTGTGCAATCAATCTCCAGAATTACTCTCATCTTGCAAAAATGACACCCATTAAGCAACAACTTCTTTTCACCCCAGTATGTTTTTCATTTGGTTTGTTGTTTTTGTTTTGTTTCTTCCATGCCTTTGATTGTGATCATTTTCTTCCTTTTACTCAAATAGTGTTCATTCTGGAAGGCCTAGCTTAAACCTCACATTTTTATTAAAGTTACCCTAACGACCATACGCACAGTGATCTCTACCTTATGTTCTTTTGTGTGATTAAGAACTTAAGTTTCTTAAGGTGCATCATATACGTCTTGAAAGCCTGTGTTAGACTTTTTCTGTATGATTTCCCTCCTTCACTGAAGTTATTCCTAGAATTCTCTTCCTCACAATCATTTATCTTCCTAGTGCAACTACTATGCCACCATGTTAGTTCATCCCTTCTAGACCTTGTGTCCTCAGGTGAATTGTCCTCCCTTGAGTTCAAATTCATCGTAGTCATCTCTGCTGCTGGTTGCTTACATGTCCATTCTAGTGCACCCCAGAGTTTGACTTATGCTTAGATGTATAACAGTTTGCCTCTTCCATTAGAGTCTGAACATATTTAGGATAGGGATCATATTTTATTCATCATTGTATCCTCAGGACTCAGTAGAGGGTCTTGCATAGAGTCAGTATTTAATCAGGGCAGGGATATAATCTATTTTGTAGATTGCTATTTTTTGAGCTTCTGGAACCTGTAGGAATTCTGTAAATAAATGCTGAATGAATTAAATGAATGATTTGGATTGAATTTGGTATCTCTTCCCATACGTTCTGTTAAAGTGCTAAGTTTATGTTTGATTCAAATAATAGAAAAAATATGATCACCTTGTATAACCTGAATCAGAGACTTGGTGTAATTGGAAGGTGGCTTTTTTGAAGATAGCTTAGTCAGCTAAATTAGAGTCAGATTAATTACCAGATTGAAAGTCCCTTTGAATAAATAAAATGTAAATTTTTAAGTTGCCATACATAATAGTGTCTTTTGTGAGTTTTTTTTTTTATCTCTTTCATCTGTAGTTTACAAAAATTTTACCTGTAAAACATACTAATTTTAACACCTTTTTCTGTTGGTCAGGTGGATTTTATTTTGTTAGGTGGTGATCTTTTTCATGAAAATAAGCCCTCAAGAAAAACATTACATACCTGCCTCGAGTTATTAAGAAAATATTGTATGGGTGATCGGCCTGTCCAGTTTGAAATTCTCAGTGATCAGTCAGTCAACTTTGGTTTTAGTAAGTAAGTATATTTATTTACTTGAGTGAGTGATTACTTGTGTATGGTATTTGCTGTATAAGACACGTAAACACACAACTGTTTTGCCTTCCATATAAGCTATTTTCTTAGTAAATATCATTCTTTGAATTTTGTGTGCATCATCGTATTAATTTATATTTTCCTAATTAATAGTGGGACTGACCCAGCTACTCTGGAAGCTGAGGTGGGAGGATTACTTGAGCCCCAGAAGCAGAGGTTGCAGTGAGCCGAGATTGTGCCATTGCACTCCAGCCTAGGTGATAGAGCAAGACTCCATCTCAAAAAAAAAAAAAAAAAAATACGGTGGGACTGAATATCTTCTCAGGTTTATATTGTACATTTTGGTATCCTCTCCTGTTCATATCTTCTGCCTATTTTAAAAATTGAGATTTTTTTGTTTGTTTTTCTACCTGAATTGCAGAAGTTACTTATATATTCTAATTAGTAAACCTTTGTGATACATACATTTTTTCCCAATCAATGGCTTGTCTTTTGACTTTGTTTATGGACTCTTGTTGACAGAAATATTTAATTTTTATGTAGTTAAATCTATTGGTTTTTCTTTTTTTCCATTTGTGCCTTTGGGACTATTTATGATATTTGTCAATCCCTATATTATAAAAATACCATCATGTGTTTTTTCTTTTCTTTTTTTTTTTTTTTTTTTTTTTTTGATGGAGTCTCGCTCTGTTGCCCAGGCTGGAGTGCAGTGGCATGAGCTTGGCTCACTGCAACCTCCGCCTCCTGGGTTCAAGCAGTTCTCCCTGCCTTAGCCTCCTGAGTAGCTGGGATTACAGGCGAGTAGCTAGGATTACAGGCGCCCATCACCACGCCTGGCAAATTTTTTGTATTTTTAGTAGAGACAGGGTTTTGCCATGTTGGCGAGGCTGGTCTTGAACTCCAGACCTCAGGTAATCCACCTGCCTTGGCCTCCCAAAGTGCTGAGATTACAGGCGTGAGCTACCGCTTCCGGCCCATTATGTCTTAAACATTGTACAGGATCTCACTTTGCATTTAGTAGAAAATTCCTTAATTTCTTCAGCCCGTGTCAGGTTTTCTGTCTTTCCTTGTCTTTCATGACCCTGATACTTATAAAGAGGTCAGGTATTTTGTAGAATGTCCCTCAATTTGGATTTTTCTCTTGCTTTCTATGATTAGATTGGGATTACAGGTTTCGGGAGAATATTCAAGAAGTGAAATACCCTTTCAGTCGCATCACATCAGGAGGTGCATGAGATCAACCTGATTTATCACTGGTGATTTTAACCTTGATCACTTGGTTAAGCTGGTCTCTGCCAGGTTTCTCGAGTGTAAAGTCATTATTTTTTCCTTTCCATATGCTGTTGGTTAGAATTGAGTCTCTGAGTCCAGCTTACTCTCAAAGGGAGGGGAGTTAAGTTTCCACTTCTGATGGACATAAGTTAAAACCACCAAAGTAATTAATAAATATTTTAGGGTAGATATTTTGAGGCTGTGCGACTTTTCTGTTCCTCCTTAAATTTGTTCATTAATTTTAGATTCATCAGTGGATCTTACCTACAACAGTTATAACTGTGATATTCTAATTGTGATTTTCTATTTCCTATATTCTTTCTTCATGTATTAATTGGGATTCTTTTGTAAGGAAGATTTGTCTCTTATCCCACATTTGCTTATTCAGTTGTCTATATCAGTAGAAACTCATTTTTTTCTTTGGGTTATAATTTAATACTATCATAATTTACTTGTGGCTTAAATTGTTCCAGCTTTAGCCATTGGGCTCTTTTTGAGATTGGCTCCTGTATCCTTTTGATATATCCCACCTTTTCTTCTGATTTTTTACTTTGTCTTTCTTAGCTTCAGACTCAACCATTTCTTCAAGGAGCCCTGGTTCCTTTCGGAGAATGGTATTTGGAAACTAAGATCTGGATGTTACATGTGCACATTACTATTGTATTGTTGCTTCTAGGCTCTCAGTGGACAGAGCTAAGAAAAATATGTGTATATACTAACCCATGAGAATAGACATACTCATGTTTGTTTATTTATTGATTATTTATTTATTTAATTTTTGCTTTTGAGACAGGGTCTGGCTCTCTTGCATAGGCTGTAGTGCAGTGGCATGATCATAGCTCACTGCAGCCCCAACCTCCTGGGTTCAAGCTATCTTCCTGCCTCAGCCTCCCAAGTAGCTGGGACTACAGGCATGTGCCACTGTATTAGTCTGTTTTCATGCTGCTGATAAAGACACACCCGCTGAGACTGGGCAATTCACAAAAGAAAGAGGTTTAATGGACTTTCAGTTCCACATGGCTGGGGAGGCCTCACAATCATGGCTGAAGGCAGGAGGAGCAAGTCACGTCTTAACATGGATGATGGCAGGCAAAGAGAGCGGTTGTGCTGGGAAACTCCCATTTTTAAAGCCATCAGATCTCTTTAGACTTATTCACTATCACAAGAACAGCACAGGAAAGGCCCGCCCCCATGATTCAATTATCTCCCATGAGGTTCCTCCCATAACACGTGGGAATTATGGGAGCTACAAGATGGGATTTGGGTGGGGACACAGAGCCAAAGCATATCAGCCACCACACCCAGCTAATTTTTAAGAAATTATTTTTGGTAGAGATGGGGTCTCACTGTGTTGCCCAGCTGGTCCTGGGCCCAAACAATCCTCCTACCTTAGCTTCTCAAAGTGCTGTGATTACAGTTGTGAGCCACCATGCCCAGCCCATATTTATTTCTTTAGTTTTTAAAGTGTGACTTTATATTGGGAGGTAAATTTTTTTTTTGAGATTTTGTCCACATGAAAATGTTTATGTTCACTTTCCCCTTGACTGATGGTTTGGCTGCATATATAATTGAGTTTTAAAAGATTTGTATAATACTTAACTTTGTCCTTGTTTTTCAAAATTGTGATCAATGTCTCTACCCTCCTTCTATTCAAATCTAAAACTTGGGACATTTTTATTTTTTATTTTTGAGAAGGAGTCTCACTCTCTCACCTAAGCTGGAGTGCAGAGGCATGATCTTGGCTCACTGCAACCTCCACTTCCCAGGTTCAAGCAGTTCTCCTGCCTCAGCCTCCTGAGTAGCTGGGACTACAAGTGTGCACCACCATGCCCAGCTAATTTTTTTATGTGTTTTTAGTAGAAACGGGGTTTCACCAGGTTGGTGAGGCTAGTCTTGAGCTCCTGACCTCAAGTGATCCTCCTGCCTCGGCCTCCCAAAGTGCTGAGATTATAGGCGTGAGCCACCACACCCAGCTGGGACATTTTTAAACTTTAGTGTTTTCTTTCTTTCATCTTATGTTCAAACTGCATTCTGTTTTGAAAACTGTTTCCCCACCCTATATACGTGTTTACCTATTTCTTTGCTCACTGTTGTTTCTTGTATTTCATTTCTTTTGTGTAGATTCAGTTTTCTTCTTTCTAAAGTACAGTTTTCAGTAGTTTCTTCATGGAGTGTCAGTGAGTGGTAAACTGTTATTTTTTGTTGCTATTGAGGAGTCTACTGTTAGTTGAGTTGCTAGAAAGTTTAGCATGGTGATTAAGAGCATGGGTTCTGGTATAAAACAGTCTGAGTTCAAATCCTGGTTCTGTCATTTAGTAGTTGTAAAACTATGTTAGTCACTTAACCACTCTACCTTAGTTCTGGCCTTCATAACATGGGAAAGAAATGTGCCAATCTTACAGAGTTGAGAAGATTGAGATGATAAGAAAAATGCCTAGAGTAGTGACTAGCATAAAGACAATACTTGGGTAACTATTAAGATTTTCTCGTTGTTCTTAACATGTTGCAGTCTTATTTAGCTGTGGATTTAATTCTTTTTGTCCTGCGTGGGCTTTATCGTATATTTTAATGTAATATTATTCTTTTTCAGCAACTTGGGGAAATTCCTATTCATTATGTTTTCAAATATTCTTTTCCTTTTCTTTCTGAATATCATTTATATAGCATACTATTAAAAAAATATTGCCCATAACTTTACCTCTTTGTGTTACATTTTGGATAATTTAATCTTCCAGTTTACAGTTCATGTAGAAAATAGGCAAAGATCCATCTTGAATTAATTTTTGTATAAGGTCTAAGGAAGGGATCTAGTTTCAGCTTTCTGCATATGGCTAGCCAGTTTTCCCAGCACCATTTATTAAATAGGGAATCCTTTTCCCATTGCTTGCTTTTGTCAGGTTTGTCCTAAAACCATAAAAACCCTAGAAGAAAACCTAGGCAATACCATTCAGGACATAGGCGTGGGCAAGGACTTCATGTCTAAAACACCAAAAGCAATGGCAACAAAAGCCAAAATTGACAAATGGGATCTAATTAAACTAAAGAGCTTCTGCACAGCAAAAGAAACTACCATCAGAGTGAACAGGCAACCTACAAAATGGGAGAAAATTTTCACAACCTACTCATCTGACAGAGGGCTAATATCCAGAATCTGCAATGAACTCAAACAAATTTACAAGAAAAAAACAAATAACCCCATCAAAAAGTGGGCGAAGGACATGAACAGACACTTCTCAAAAGAAGACATTTATGCAGCCAAAAAACACATGCAAAAATACTCATCATCACTGGCCATCAGAGAAATGCAAATCAAAACCACAATGAGATACCATCTCACACCAGTTAGAATGGCCATCATTAAAAAGTCAGGAAACAACAGGTGCTGGAGAGGATGTGGAGAAATAGGAACACTTTTACACTGTTGGTGGGACTGTAAACTAGTTCAACCATTGTGGAAGTCAGTGTGGCGATTCCTCAGGGATCTAGAGCTAGAAATACCATTTGACCCAGCCATCCCATTACTGGGTATATACCAAAGGACTATAAATCATGCTGCTATAAAGACACATGCACACGTATGTTTATTGTGGCACTATTCACAATAGCAAAGACTTGGAACCAACCCAAATGTCCAACAACGATAGACTGGATTAAGAAAATGTGGCACATATACACCATGGAATACTATGCAGCCATAAAAAATGATGAGTTCATGTCCTTTGTAGGGACATGGATGAAACTGGAAAACATCATTCTCAGTAAACTATCGCAAGGACAGAAAACCAAACACCACATGTTCTCACTCATAGGTGGGAATTGAACAATGAGAACTCATGGACACAGGAGGGGGAACATCACACTCCGGGGACTGTTGTGGGGTGGGGGGAGGGGGGAGGGACAGCATTAGGAGATATACCTAATGCTGAATGACGAGTTAATGGGTGCAGCGCACCAACATGGCACATGGATACATATGTAACAAACCTGCACATTGTGTACATGTACCCTAAAACCTAAAGTATAATATAAAAAAAAAAAAAAGAAAATAGGCAAAGATAGGGAAATCCCGAAAAAGAAGACTGCTAAGGAGTAGTAGCCAATTAGATTTGAAGTATAACAATGCTGTAGTAGTTGAAAATGTGGTATGGCTCATGAATTGGTAGATAGGTAAGTGAAAGAGAATAGAAACTCCACAAATAGCCTCAAATACATGTAGGAATTTAGTATTTGATGAAGGTCACTGTCTCACAATGTAGGGGAAATAATGGATTCAGTAAAACTACTAGGAGAAACTGTTACACATATTTTAAAAATCTAGATGTGGGAAAGGCTTCTAAGTATGTTACAAGACCTAGAAGCCATAAAAGATTCATACATTTGTCTTTGCAAAAATAAATTTCTGCATGCCAAAAACTGCCTGAAGCAAAGCCAGAAGTCACAGTTCAATCGGGAAGAATATTTGCAACCAATTTCAAATTAAGGCTGAATTCCCCAGTAAGCAGTTCTTTCAAGACAATAAAATTCATGAGTTAGTAATAAATAAAGAATATGGACGTACTTCACAGAATAGGAAATAACATGACATTTAAACTTTATTTATTTATTTTTTTTGAGACAGAGTCTCGCTTTGTCGCCCAGGTTGGAGTGCAGTGGCGCGATCTCAGCTTACTGCAACCTCCGCCTCCCAGGTTCAAGCACTTGTCCTGCCACAGTCTCCCAAGTAGCTGGGACTACAGGCACGTGCCACCATGCCCAGCTAATTTTTGTGTTTTTAGTAGAGACAGGGTTTCACCATGTTGGCCAGGCTTATCTTGAACTCCTGAACTCAGGTGATCTGCCCACCTTGGCCTCCCAAAGTGCTGGGATTACAGATGTGAGCCACCGCATCTGGCCTAAACGTATTTTTAAAAGTTTGATCTCATAAGAAAAAGACAGAGCTATACTGAAATATTTTTCTCCTATAAGGTTGGCATAGGTCTGTGACTCTCAATCCTGAGTGCACAGTACAGTTACCTAAGAACCTTTAAAAATATGGATGCCCCCTCTCCAGGCCAACTGACTTAGAGTCTCTCCAAGTATGTCACGGGCATTGGCATTTCTTAAAAGATCCCTAAGATAATTCCAACATGCTGCTAGCATTAAGAACCACTAGCACAGATTTAAGAGCTGGATGACATACTATGTTAGTGAGGTAGGGGGAAACTGTCCCTCTTGTGCATTGCCATTGCATTATGTGTAAATCCCTATGGTGGGAAATTGGCAGTGCCTGTCAAAATTACAAATACATGTACTCTTTGACCTAACAATTCCCTTCCAGGTATTCCTTTATAGGTCGACTCACCAGGGCAACAAGATTACTCACTGTACAAGATTACTTTGTACAAGATTACTGACTGTAGCATTGTTTGTAAAACAAGACTGAAAAGAATCTAAATGTCCATTGGTAGGGAACTGCTCAAACACATTGTGGTAATCCATGCAATGGAGTACTGTGTGGCTGACAGAGCAGAAGAAAGGTCTTCGTGTACTGATGTGGAATGATTTCTAAAATATGTTGAGTGATAAAAGCAGGATGCAGAAATCTGTATTTTTCTATCATTTATGTAAGGAGAAAGAAAATCTATTTATTTGTGTGTATAGGTATAGGATCCTTTTGAAAGATGCACTAGAAATTGCTAACATTATTTGCCTCTGAGAAGGGGAGCTGGATGGCTGGGGGCAGGGGCTGACAGGAGACTTTAATTTGCACAGGTAATAAGTGATAGAGCTGGGAGTTTTAATCTACCTCTTTGGGATTGTGAAGTATATGGATTTTCTTCCCTCCCTCCACTACGAATAAAACCCATATGCTAAGTTTTTAAAATTTTGAAGGCTTATTAACTTTTCATTAATTAGATATACTACTCATACATACCACAAGCACTGTTTATTATAGTTGGGGTTTCTTTAAAATGCAGTGCTTTGAGATATTTTCAAACTAATTGAAATGAATTGTGGCCTATGATTTTATTTTTTAAAGCTCTAAACTAGTGGTCATATGCCAATGTAGATCATGCAGTTTGCCTATGATCGCATTAATATTTTGGAGGAGAATCTTAGGGAAAACAGCTTTTGTCCCTTGTAGAAATTTTAAGTAACTTTTTTTTTTTTTTAAGGTTTCCATGGGTGAACTATCAAGATGGCAACCTCAACATTTCAATTCCAGTGTTCAGTATTCATGGCAATCATGACGATCCCACGGGGGTAATTATTGTGTTCTTACAGTTTGTTGGAATTTTGGAAATGATCAGTTTAGTTTGTGGAAAGCATGCCTTCCCTTTTTCTCAGTGTGTAGTCAAATTGAGTCAAAAAGTCAAGTTGACTTTTCACATTCATACAAGCTTTTATACTGCTTTTTAGATTTTTTAAAAATCTGGAATAAGAATTGGTGTATGAGCTATGCTTTTATTTCATTAATGCTTATGTTAACAATAAGAAGCCATGGGTAGGAGTGAACACCTAACATCTGTATAGTGCTTTACAGTTTGCCAGTGTTTTTATAACTGTCCTATAAAATCTCACTTTTAGGAAATGATTGTTCATGAACATCTTTAAATCTAAATTAGATTATCTTATTACCTGTTTGGTATGGAAGTAAGACTAGAGATCCTACATTCAAAGTATTTTTTCATTTTATCTGGTCATTAATGTTATGAATCACTGATTATCTATGGTCTTTTTTCCCCAGGCTTTAAGAGGGTTGCTTAATATTACAAAGCATTTATCTCATGGCTGATTTTTATTTTTTTGTGGCCAAGACATCATAAGTTTTGATGAGATAATTAGCTTTGCATTTGGCATGTGATTCCAGTTGCTGTAGGTGATTTGTAGTACAAAAAATGTAGAAAATACTTTTATTGTTGTAATTTTGTTTTGAGAAGACACTGTCCTCATCTATGTTTTTGTAAGTAGTATATGGAGTATGCTTTTAACCAGGTGATATGATATTCATGCAGATACTTACTTTTACATACGCACTAACATTCTTTGAAATTATTTTGCATAGGCAGATGCACTTTGTGCCTTGGACATTTTAAGTTGTGCTGGATTTGTAAATCACTTTGGACGTTCAATGTCCGTGGAGAAAATAGACATTAGTCCGGTTTTGCTTCAAAAAGGAAGCACAAAGATTGCGCTATATGGTTTAGGTAAGACAGTTTTATTTTACTATTTATGTCCATGTGTGATTCTTTAAACAATTGAGAAGTGAAATTTTGGAGATAAGTTTGTATCTGTTTGGAAAAAATGGGGCAAACCTTATTATTCTTTATTGGTGACTATAAAAAATGATGGATGGTTTTGGTAAAAATTTTTGGTGAAAAAATGTCTTTTCATTACTATTTATTATTTTGGGTGTTTTTTAGACTCAGGTGTAGAATCCTGAATGTTAGAATTATAGAATAATTAGCAAAACTGCACTTTGATATCTTAGAAGTCTTTGGGAGGTCTAATGCTTCACTGTACAATGCCCCTAGCTTATAATTTTGTCCAGCTTTCATAATACCTCTGGCAAGTAGAAAAGCATCATGGTTATTTCTATTTTAGAGATAAGGAAAATGAAATCTGGATGTTGTATCTGATTCTGCAAGTGATAGAGCAGGAAGTGAAATATACTTTTCTTAAAAAAGCTATTAACAGTTGTTTTAATCACTGCAGTGTTATTAGGGATCATATCTCCAGAAAATTGCCTTTCCTCCTCCATTCAGACTGAGGACAGATTCCATTATGCCTCAGTCACCACCAGAAGCACATCTCTCCAGTCATCCATTTTCTCCCAAACTCTTGTCTTATCCTGTTCTATTATACCTTCCTTAACTGGACTGTCTCCACCCTGCACCCCTCCCTGTCCCCCAGCCCTTCATTATAAACTCTAGAACTCTTTTTATAATTATCAGATTCCTCATTATTATCAGTCTCTTCTCTGAATGTTACCTCCACTTTCTAACCTTCAGTGAAGCCCAGCTGGCCCCTGAGGTTCCTGTGTCCCATGCAGTTCTCTTACCCCTAGGCATTTGGACTGAAGCGGGGATCACTGTTCTCCTTGCTCCACCCACCGCTTCCTTTTCTGCCTGCAAACACCCTGTTCCCTTTAAGCTTCTGCCATCTGGCTAAACTGCATTGCTTTTTCTCTCAGACTTTTTACCTGCTTACCTACCTTCAATTTTGCCAGTGTTTTCAGTGTTTCAACACTGAAGTAGATTAATCTTCTAATGCCTTGGGCTTTGTGTGCCCTGACTTTTTTGTCTCCAGTTACATGTTCTGCATTCCACCTCAGCCATTTATTCCATTGGCCACTCCTGTAGCATTCTCCTTGGGAGCTAGGCCACTTTTAACTTCTAGACTTCTACATTGTTGGCTTTTCTTCTGAGACCCTCTCTAATCCGTATATAAAGTAGCAGTGTTGTCCACCCTTTTGATTCCATAGTGTTAATTCGCCATCTTAGCATCCTGGCTTTTTCTCCTTTTATAATATTTAATATTTGTAACGATTTTGTTGACTTGATTTTGTTAGTTTCTTTCACTAGATCTAGGTGAACCTATGGAGTATGAGAATTGTTTGAAAGTCATTGAATTATTTAAAAAGCACAATATATTTTATTTAAAACAATGTAAGAATATTGTTTTTAAATACACTTTTATCATCCCTTTTAATATTTATTTCTGCACATGTTATAATGTATATATTAGATCAAAAGTATATATAATTTATAACAAAGGGATGGTGAAAAATAGTATTACTAGAAGTTTTAATAAGAATTTTAGCATAGAAAACTCACATTTTTATTCTACATTTTGCTGGTTTTGAACATATGTATGCCTGAAATGGAAAATGTTTTTCAAATGCAACTAACTACTGTTATCAAGAACCTGGAACAGGCCAGGCGCGGTGGCACACGCCTGTAATTTCAGCATTTTGGGAGGCCAAGGCAGGTAGATCACTTGAGGTCAGGAGTTCAAGACCAGCCTGTCCAACGTGGTGAAACGCCATCTCTACTAAAAATGCAAAAATTAGCCAGACGTGGTGGTTCATGCTGTAATCCCAGCAACTCAGGAGGCTGAGGCACAAGAATCCCTTGAACCCAGGAGGCAAAGGTTGCAGTGAACTGAGATCACACCACTGCACTCCAGCCTGGGTAATGGAGCGAGACTCTGTTTAGAAAATAAAATAAAATAAAAAAAACCCTGAAACAGCTAGGCATGGTGGCTTATGCTTGTAATCCCAGCACTTTGGGAGGCTGAGGCGAGAGGATTGCTTGAGCCCAGGAGTTTGAGACCAGCCTGGACAACATAGCAAGACCCTGTCTCAGTTAAAAAAAAAAAAGATAAAAAAAGAACCTGCAACATACCCACTTATAAATGATTCCAGAATTCAAATATATCTCCCAACAGTAAAGTGAAATACTTTGAGAAGGACATAATTTGGAAGCAAAATAGATTCATTTTTTAAGCCAAAGTAAGAAAACAATTTAAAAATAATGTAATGTCCATTTCAGGATCCATTCCAGATGAAAGGCTCTATCGAATGTTTGTCAATAAAAAAGTAACAATGTTGAGACCAAAGGAGGATGAGAACTCTTGGTTTAACTTATTTGTGATTCATCAGAACAGGTAAAACTCTTCTCTGAAAAAGTTTGAGCTGAGTGCTGAGGTTTTCCAAATCTGTTTCTGAGCTTACCTATTTCAGTGAAATGCCCTTAATCTTTCAAGGTTGTCAATGCAAGATCAGACAAAACATAGATTTGCTTTGTGTGATTTCATTTTGAAATTGTTTTTAGTATATATTAATACCTACAAGAATATTTGTAACATATGGATAAGGCATACACATAAATACTCCTCAATTCAACAAAAAGGTAGAATCTTTCTGTTGGATTATCCATTCCTTTATCCCATTTCTTTTCCCTGATCCCACCTGCTTCCCCCATCCCAAAGGGAAGCATTATTAATTTTGAATTATTTCATTGCTTTTCTTTGCTGTTTAATCACATGTATACTCATGCTATATATTTTACAGCCAACTTGTTTTCAGCATTACATTACTGAGATTCATCCATTTTGATGCTTAGAAATGTAATTTATTTTTACTGATGTGTACAGTTATGCTTTAACTCCTGTCAGTGAACAGGAGTTTTTTGCTTTTATAAACCTTGCTGTTATGAACATTCTTAGACATGTTTCCTGCTGCATATATGCAAGTATTCTTCCACGATATACAAATATAGCTAGATTACCTTTCTTTTGTTAGTAGTTTTAAGAAGTTTAATCTGTTGGCAGGGTATAGGATTGATTGAAAAGAAGACAGACTTGAAGAAGCAAGATTTATTATCTGATCACTGCAGTAAAAATGTGAGGTGGTGGCAGTGATGGCAATGAAACAGAAATGGGAGGGACACACCTGAGAAGTTGTCAGGGAAGAACTCAAAGGATTTGGGGCCTGATTATATAATTTATTATAGTTGTCCCTTGGTATCTACGGGGGGTGTTGGGTCCAGGACCTAAAATCCTGGGATGCTGAAATCCCTTGAAGAAAATAGTATAGCATTTGCATATAACCTACATATATCCTCCCGTGTACTTTAAATCATCTCTAGATTACTTGTAATACCTGATACAATGTAAATGCTGTTTAAATAGTTGTTAAACTGTATTGCTTTAAAAATTTATATTTTTCATTTTTATTTTTGATTTTTTTTTTCCTGCATATTTCAATCTTTAGTTGGTTGAATCCATGAATCTGCCAATACAGAGGGCCAACTATATTTATTGAACACATTTATTGAATGCAGACTACTCTGTGCATTCAGTGAATGCAGACTTATGTTAAATACTCGGTAAAAGAAAGGGTTTAAGAGGCTGACTTGTGTTACCTTATGTGTGAGTTCTTGAATAAACTGTGAGTTTCAAAGGAGGAGCAGGCCAGAGTTTAGATATGTGTGGTCTTCATATAACTTTGCACCACTGGGATTTATTCCTTCTCTTCCATAGAGCTTCCCAGGTCTACCACTTTTTTGTACTATGCCAAAGTAGGGATGATGAGTTAAAAGGAAAACTCATAAGTAATTCTAAGAATTTAAGCCAGAATGAAAGGTAGAATGGCAGCATTGGTAAGGGGAATGGGTAGTCACCATATGATGTTGATTTTTCTCATTGCCCCCCTCATCATTTGATTAAGAGAATGTATAACAGGTTTCTCTGTTGTAAAGTTCCCATTTTCTACTTTACAATTGATAAATATTTTTGGGAAAATACTTTGAGACTATGCAAATATCCTGTTTCACCTTAAACTTTTACTCACTAATTTTAGCATCCATGGGTGAGCTTATTTCCAGTAATTAATACTGTGGTATTTTAATTGTAAGTTTTGATTTCCTTCATTCTTTCTATATTTATTAATGGAATTCTTCGGTAAGGAAAATTTGTCCCTTCTTCTCTATTTACTTATTTATTTATGTCATTATGGACTTGAAGATCCAGTACTCTCAGTTTTTTAGTTGCCACTATTCCTCACATTGTTCCAGCTTTGACCATTGCATTCTCTTTTATGTTGGCTTCTGTGTCGTTTCAGTGTCTCCCCACCTGTTTTGGGGTCATGACCTTAGCTTTTTGGCATCCCAAGATGCTCTAGGCTCTTGCCTCTTGTAATGGCAAAAATCACAATTACTTTTGCACCAACCTGATATTTTCCTACCTAGCCCTGGAATCAACCATTTCTCCAAGGTGCTCTGATTCTTTTTATTGGAGAGTGGTATTCAGAAATCCACAAATGGGTACTAAGTGTGCTTACTGCTACCAGGGCTTGCTCAGCACTCTGAATGAACAGAATTATGGAAATAGATATATGTGTATATTGTAACCCATGCATACATACGTGTCTATATATGTGCTTAAAAAACCAATGATAAGTTCAGACTGATTCTATTATTATTATTATTTTTTTATTATTATTATTTTTTTTATTAATTTTTTTTGCATACAAAAACAAACATTTTCTAAAAATACATACAAACAAAAAGATGCGTATCAAACATATTAGGAAGGTTGCACATGGGAAGTCGGGGAATAGAAATGGGGGTGGGAGTTAAAATAAATGAGAGAGGGACTTTATATGGATCAGTGATAATAACTCAATCCTCTATTTGACAAAGAAGAGGGAGAAGGAAGAGGAAGAAAAAGAAAGTGGGATAAAGGATCAGAAAGGGAGGAAAATAGAAAAAATTAGAGTATGACTCCAGGGTAGACCTGTTTTGTTGTTATTGAGTTGGTTGCTTGGTTTGTCTGTTGTATTCTTCATGTTTCGCCAAGTTGGCCAGACTGGTCTCGAACTCCTAGCCCGAAGTGATCAACCCGCCTCGCCCCCCAGAGTGCCGGGACCACAGGCGTGAGCCACCACGTCCAGCCCCCACATTGCTTCTGGCCTCCGTGGTAGACCTCCCAGACGGAGCGGCCAGGCAGAGGAGCTCCTCACTTCTATCCAGACACGGGGCGGCCGGGCAGAGGGGCTCCTCACTTCCCAGACGGGGCGGCCAGGCAGAGACGCTCCTCACTTCTTCCCAGAAGATAGGTGGCCGGGCAGAGGCGCTCCTCACTTCCCAGACGATGGGTGGTCGGGCAGAGGCGCTCCCCACTTCCCAGACAATGGGTGGCCGGGCAGAGGCGCTCCTCACTTCCCAGACGATGGGTGGTCGGGCAGAGGCGCTCCCCACTTCCCAGACAATGGGTGGCCGGGCAGAGGCGCTCCTCACCTCCCAGACGATGGGTGGCCGGGCAGAGGCACTCCTCACTTCCCAGATGGGGCAGCCGGGCAGAGGCGCTCCTCACTTTCGAGACGATGGGTGGCCGGGCAGAGGCGCTCCTCACCTCCCAGACGATGGGTGGCCAGGCAGAGGCGTTCCTCACCTCCCAGACGATGGGTGGCCGGGCAGAGGCGCTCCTCACTTCTTCCCGGACGGGGCGGCCGGGCAGAGGCGCTCCTCACTTCTTCCCGGACGGGGCGGCCGGGCAGAGGCGCTCCTCACTTCTTCCCGGACGGGGCGGCCGGGCAGAGGCGCTCCTCACTTCTTCCCGGACGGGGCGCCCGGGCAGAGGCGCTCCTCACTTCTTCCCGGACGGGGTGGCCGGGCAGAGGCGCTGCTCACTTCCCAGATGGGGCGGCCGGGCAGAGGCGCTCCTCACTTCCCAGACGGGGCGGCCGGGCAGAGGCGCTCCTCACTTCCCAGACGGGGCGGCTGGGCAGAGGCGCTCCTCACTTCCCAGACGATGGGTGGCCGGGCAGAGGCGCACCTCACTTCCCAGACGATGGGTGGCCGGGCAGAGGCGCTCCTCACTTCTTCCCGGATGGGGCGGCCGGGCAGAGGCGCTCCTCACTTCTTCCCGGACGGGGCGCCCGGGCAGAGGCGCTCCTCACTTCTTCCCGGACGGGGCGGCCGGGCAGAGGCGCTCCTCACTTCCCAGACGGGGCGGCCGGGCAGAGGCGCTCCTCACTTCTTCCCGGACGGGGCGCCCGGGCAGAGGTGCTCCTCACTTCTTCCCGGCCGGGGCGGCCGGGCAGAGGCACTCCTCACTTCTTCCTGGACGGGGTGGCCGGGCAGAGGCGCTGCTCACTTCCCAGACGGGGCGGCCGGGCAGAGGCGCTCCTCACTTCCCAGACGGGGCGGCCGGGCAGAGGCGCTCCTCACTTCCCAGACGGTGGGTGGCCGGGCAGAGGCGCACCTCACTTCCCAGACGATAGGTGGTCGGGCAGAGGCGCTCCTCACTTCTTCCCGGACGGGGCGCCCGGGCAGAGGCGCTCCTCATTTCTTCCCGGACGGGGCGGCCGGGCAGAGGCGCTCCTCACTTCCCAGACGGGGCGGCCGGGCAGAGGCGCTCCTCACTTCTTCCCGGACGGGGCGCCCGGGCAGAGGTGCTCCTCACTTCTTCCCGGCCGGGGCGGCCGGGCAGAGGCACTCCTCACTTCTTCCTGGACGGGGTGGCAGGGCAGAGGCGCTGCTCACTTCCCAGACGGGGCGGCCGGGCAGAGGCACTCCTCACTTCCCAGACGGGGCGGCCGGGCAGAGGCACTCCTCACTTCCCAGACGGTGGGTGGCCGGGCAGAGGCGCACCTCACTTCCCAGACGATAGGTGGCCGGGCAGAGGCGCTCCTCACTTCTTCCCGGACGGGGCGGCCGGGCAGAGGCGCTCCTCACTTCTTCCCGGACGGGGCGGCCGGGCAGAGGCGCTCCTCACTTCTTCCCGGACGGGGCGGCCGGGCAGAGGCGCTCCTCACTTCCCAGACAGGGTGGCCGGGCAGAGGTGCTCCTCACTTCCCAGACGATGGGTGGCCGGGCAGAGGCGCTCCTCACTTCCCAGACGGGGCGGCCGGGCAGAGGCGCTCCTCACTTCCCAGACGGTGGGTGGCCGGGCAGAGGCGCTCCTCACTTCCCAGACGGTGGGTGGCCGGGCAGAGGCGCTCCTCACTTCCCAGACGGTGGGTGGCCGGGCAGAGGCGCTCCTCACTTCCCAGCCGGTGGGTGGCCAGGCAGAGGCGCTCCTCACTTCCCAGATGGTGGGTGGCCGGGCAGAGGCGCACCTCACTTCCCAGACGATAGGTGGCCGGGCAGAGGCGCTCCTCACTTCTTCCCGGATGGGGCGGCCGGGCAGAGGCGCTCCTCACTTCTTCCCGGACGGGGCGCCCGGGCAGAGGCGCTCCTCATTTCTTCCCGGACGGGGCGGCCGGGCAGAGGCGCTCCTCACTTCCCAGATGGGGCAGCCGGGCAGAGGCGCTCCTCACTTCCCAGACGATGGGTGGCCGGGCAGAGGCGCTCCTCACTTCCCAGACGGGGTGGCCGGGCAGAGGCGCTCCTCACTTCCCAGACGATGGGTGGCCGGGCAGAGGCGCTCCTCACTTCCCAGACGGTGGGTGGCCGGGCAGAGGCGCTCCTCACTTCCCAGACAGGGTGGCCGGGCAGAGGCGCTCCTCACTTCCCAGACGATGGGTGGCCGGGCAGAGGCGCTCCTCACTTCCCAGACGGGGCGGCCGGGCAGAGGCGCTCCTCACTTCCCAGACGGTGGGTGGCCGGGCAGAGGCGCTCCTCACTTCCCAGACGGTGGGTGGCCGGGCAGAGGCGCTCCTCACTTCCCAGACGGTGGGTGGCCGGGCAGAGGCGCTCCTCACTTCCCAGCCGGTGGGTGGCCAGGCAGAGGCGCTCCTCACTTCCCAGACGGTGGGTGGCCGGGCAGAGGTGCTTCTGACTTCCCAGACGGTGGGTGGCCGGGCAGAGGCGCTCCTCACTTCCCAGACGGTGGGTGGCCGGGCAGAGGCGCTCCTCACTTCCCAGACGGGGCGGCCGGGCAGAGGCGCTCCTCACTTCCCAGACGGGGCGGCCAGGCAGAGGTGCTCCTCACCTCCCAGACGGGGCGGCCGGGCAGAGGCGCTCCCCACCTTCCAGATGGGGTGGCAGCCGGGCAGGGGCTGCAATCCCAGCACCCTGGCAGGCCAAGGCAGGCGGCCGGGGGGTAGAGGCTGCCGCGAGGCCAGACCACGCCACCGCACTCCAGCCCGGGCAACACCGAGCACTGGGTGAGCGAGACTCCGTCTGTAGTCCCAGTACCTCGGGAGGCTGAGGCGGGCAGAGCACTCGGCGTCAGGAGCTGGCGAGCAGCGTGGCCAAGATGGCGAACGCGTGCCTGCATCGAAAGGAGAAAAGGCAGGCAGCGGTGGCGCGCGTCGGCAGACCGAGGCAGTCCGCGGCGCGGGCAGCAGCAAGCCGAGTAGATTGTAGCCTGGGCCAGAGAGGGAAAGAAAGAAAGAAAGAGAGGGAGGGAGGGAGGAAGGAAGGAAGGAAGGAAGTTCAGACTGATTCTAATCCAGCCCTACAGGGTCCATTTTTGTCTTCTCCCTTTCCTTACTTGTGACTTCTTTGTCTAACAGAAGCCTGGATCATATTATAAATATATATATTTACTTATTTTTTCAATCCTGGTTTAATTATATTTCCAATCCTGGTATAATTTGAAATTATAAAGTAATTTCAAAATTGCTAACTCATACCCCTGTGCAAAACAACTTTCCCAACTAGGTTACAATGTTTATGTAAGTTATTTTAGTCTTTAGACTTTCTGTATCTAGTTGAAACATAATTTTTCAAACTTACTTAGCTCCTTTTCTCCCCACCCCCTTCACTGTGGTTATGTGATTCTTTGGTAATGCTGTTAGATTCATTTGTCACCCTGTGCATTCTTAAGATACTTCTGCTTTCATATTTAAAACAAAGAAGGTTTTCACAGATTGGATGAGAATCTTGAGCCTTCTGTATTTTGCTTTATTTCCCATTTGTTTCTCTACATCAACTATTTTTTTCTCTTGTTTCAAAGAAGAAAGAATCTGAATCTGCAGGTGACTTGGTCATGCAAAATCTTTCAACAAGGATATTGTGATCACTCCTAGGTCACAAATTACAGTCAGCCTATCAGCATCATCCTCCCTTCTTCCAGGAAAGAACCAGCACTCAATGAAGGCACAATGGCATCATGTTGTATTTGGGAATTATTCTGCGTTTCTTTAGTAGTTGTGATAATCTCATATCTTAGATGTATGTTTTTTACGTAAAAACATTCCTGGATACACAAGCCTGTATATTCTGTCTTCCCAGCATTTATTCTGCTTAGCCCTTCTGTTCTCCTTGCTGTTCCTTGAATTCACGGAACACATTCCCACTTTAGCACCATCTGCTCTTCTACTGCTTAGGACTTTCTCTCTCTGCATATTGATGCTTCATCTCAGTTCTCTGCTCGTTTGATGCTAGTCAGAGAGGTCTTTCCTGACTACCCTGTGTATGTAGAGAGGAGTATGCCACTTCTATGTCACTTTTCCCTTTATTTTTCTTTACAGCACCTATCACTAACTGACAAGTTATACATGTGCATACATACACACATGTATATACATATTGTATTAGAGATTGAGTATCCCTTATCTGAAATGCTTGGGACCAGAAGTGTTTAAGATTTTGGATTTTTCGGATTTTGGAATATTTGCACATATGTTGGGGATATAACCCAAGTCTAAACATGAAATTTGTTTACATTTTATATATACCTTATACACATGGGCTTAAGTTAATTTTATACATGTTTTAAAATAATTTAGTGCATGAAACAAAGTTTGTGTTAAGTATTTGTGTGTGGAATTTACCACTTGTGGTGCCATGTTGGCACTTAAAATATTTTGGATTTTGGATTTTCAGATTAGGGACTCAACCTGCATTGCTTGTTTCCCACACTGGAACAAGGACTTTGTTCACTGCTGTGTCTTCCATATCTAGAAGAAGCCTGGGATATCTGACATAAAGTAGACAGTGTTTGGGTGGCAGTATTTGTTGGGTGAATGGAAGAATATTGGTTTGGATTAAATGAATGCTCGGTTAAAGTATGTGAACACTTTTACTTGAATCTCCAATGACGTAAGTTAATATTAGGGAAAACTATTCCTTCTTGTCTTCTCTCACCTTGCATTTCATGTATCTTTAAATAATAACTGATATAGGTATAAGACCATAGTCTGCAAATCACTTGTTTATTTAATATTTGATATTGAAAACTGTTAGCACTTATGTGAGATTGACGTTTTTACTCCCATTATATTTATTAGTAAAAAGGTAATGTTAAGAAATTACTGGACATATTTATACTTAACTTACTTTCATTTTCTGTGTGTTTTCTCTAGTAGATAGTTAGACTGATTTATAGATTTCTACTGTTGATAGAATTCATGCTTTTCTGATTGACCAAAGGGGAAATCCTTCCTATGTAAAACCTTTCATGATCTTCCTCCAAATATAGAATTGACTGCTTTTTCTTTTATGGTTTCCACTTGTCTGTGTCCTGTAAGTTTGTAAAGCTCTCAAGGTCAGGAATTAGTATTGATGATCTTTACATTCCCAATCCTGTGCACACTTTCTGGTACATAGAAGGATGCAATAAAATCTTTAGCGAATGGACAAAGAAAGATCTCTATAGACTTCAATAATATGAAATTTTTCTAATCACCGAATTTATATTTTTCAAAATCTTGACACAGGAGTAAACATGGAAGTACTAACTTCATTCCAGAACAATTTTTGGATGACTTCATTGATCTTGTTATCTGGGGCCATGAACATGAGTGTAAAATAGCTCCAACCAAAAATGAACAACAGCTGTTTTATATCTCACAACCTGGAAGCTCAGTGGTTACTTCTCTTTCCCCAGGAGAAGCTGTAAAGAAGTGAGTGTTATATATTTTGAGCCAATTTTTAGGAAATCTTTGCCATAATAACTAATCATCTCATAGGTTTAAGGCCTATGTTAAGGTTACCGCTAACTGGCAGTATTGTAATTTATATGATAGCTTTATTTTTGAAAATTGATCACTCTATATAGTCTTATTGTTTTTCCAGATTTTAAGCCATTTTCAAAAAGAGAGCATCCAATTGGTGTTGTTTGCTGCTCATTAGGCAAATTCAAGATGCACATTTTTATTATATTTCAAGTTAGATGCTTTAGGTTGATGATTACTAATTTCACAAAGTTCATTTATAAAAAATTCTATTAAAACCATTTAATTGAAAATTTTCTGATTATAAGTGCAATATAATATATCTCATTTTTAAAACATTTTTGGGGGAATGATGTGATTGTAAGAAGTAGTTAACAGTGATTAAACTCAATTTTTATCATGGGCTTTATCCTTTGAATCACGAGTTCTGATTGTTATAATGATAATAGGGTTAAAGAATATGGTAGTAGAATCTATGTTCGTTGGTTTTTCTTCTTCATGAGTCCACTGCAAAATCATTTTGTCTATATGTGTACGTGTATGTACATATACATAGGTATATAGATGTAGTACTATAGTCTACATATGCTCCCATCATAGTCCTGATAACATTTTATTATGCTTATTATGTCTATCTTTCCTTACAAGACTGATCAGACAGGAATAATGATGGATGAGTTGATTTTACTCTGGGGAAGGAAAATGTCTACCATCTTTTCCTGTGATGATAACATTAAGGTTAAATTAGCAGAAACATTTATTTTTAAGAGTATGATTTTATAAAGAAACATTTTGTAGAAACTAAGAAATATGAAAGCTTTCATGTGCACATCATCCTGAGGACATTTACACTGTGACTTGGTGTCCATTTCTCTCCATTTCAGACATGTTGGTTTGCTGCGTATTAAAGGGAGGAAGATGAATATGCAGAAAATTCCTCTTCACACAGTGCGGCAGTTTTTCATGGAGGATATTGTTCTGGCTAATCATCCAGACATTTTTAACCCAGATAATCCTAAAGTAACCCAAGCCATACAAAGCTTCTGTTTGGAGAAGGTAATTGTTTTTGATAAAGTCAATGAGATCTACTTTAGTTGAAGAATTATTCACCTTCAATTAAGTAATTTAATAGAGTAGAGGGAAGTCTTTATGTTGATTACATTCTCATGAAGTCTGTAAGGACACTGTTCTTCAGTGAATGTGTTTAATTGTGTCCAAGATTTTTTTTTTTAAGTCATTGAGAGAGAGGAATACTGGATGTTAAAAAAAATTTAATCTCTCTTCTAGTCTCTTTCTTCCTTTTCAAAAACATAATGCATAATCTTTTCTCCTTTTTAATCCTGATTTGATGATTTGTTCATTTTATTTATGAAAGCAGGCAGCGACTTTGATTGAGGAATGAGAGACTATGGTGTGTGGGAAAAGCCTTAGCTTCTAATAATCTGTATTAGGCGTCCCTTTCACCCTGAAAGCTACCCCAAATGAAATGTGAAAAATGTGTTTGCTGTCCACCCTATTGCTGCAACGTAAGTCCCAAACCTCCCTCTCTATGCACATTGCCACCCCTAAATCTCTGTAGAAAATTTCAGCCACTACTAAGGTTGGGTGGATTAATGCATTTAATAATATGTGGGTTGACAGCTTAATTAGCATCACTTGCTGACACTCAGTTCTTACTCTGTGTCAGCTGTCCTACTATGTTTTATTTTCATGAAAAATCGTGTAATATAGTAACAATGATAATAATTATGACCAGTGATACTTACTGATTTACTGTATGTGATGTGCACTGTTGACAGCATTTAATCTAGCCAACAATGCTATATGTGAGTAACTTCTACCACCTGTAGTTTAGAGGAACTGAACCTTAGATAAAGTGACTCATTCAGTGTCACGGCTTTTTGAGCAATGTGTAGCTCAGGTAACCGAAAGTGTATGCTTGTTTCAAGATGATTGACTCTAGAAACTCAAACGTAGGTTAAGATTCTGCCATCCCTAAATCCAATCTCTCAAGCCAAAGAGATAGAAAATGCATTAATTGCTTTTGCATTGATTGATCCAGGCCTGAGTCATGTACCCTTCCATGGAGTCAGCCCTGGGTTTTTCAACCTTGGCTTAGTTGACATTTTGTACTAATAATTCTTTGTTGTGGGAGGCAGTTCTGTGCACTTTGGGATGTTTAGCAGTATTCTCCCTGGTTTGTACCCACTAGATGCCAGTAGTACCCCTTATAACTGGTCGTGACAATCAAAAATGTTTACAGACCTTGCCAAATGTCCTTAGAGAAGCAAAATCACCTCTGGTTGAGGTCTACTGTATGAACTTCACCTCAATCCTGTGGGCTTTGGTGACATGAATGCAGAGAGGAAAGTGAATGCTGGTGACACAAAAGAAATAGAGGTTTATTTTAAACACCAGGTGTGCATATAACTTTCTGTTATCTCTGTATTTTATGTACATTTCTATTATTGTACTTAGGTTATATTATTATTTATAAGCATGTGAGTCTCTTCTGAACTCTTTGAGGACAGGGCCCATATCTTACTTTTCTGTCTCAACACTTGACCTAGTACGTGGCAAAAAGATGCTCTATAAATGCTTGTTGGACTGAAATAATTGACCTAGGAGATCATGTTCTTATAGATTTTCTCTGTGCTGTCTGATATGGTAGTCACTAGCACATGTGGCTGTTCACATATAATTAATTAACATTTAAATTTAAAATTCAGTTTCTTACTTGTACTAGCCACATTTCAAGTGCTCTATATCCACATATGATTTTGGCAACCATATTGAATGCACATATAAAAAATTATTGCAGAAAGTTCTGTTGGACTTCATTGTTACAGACAGTTTAAAGGACAAGATTATAAAATCTTAGATGTGAAAGAAATCTGAGGACAAAAACACTTGTTCTGTATTGTTCTTGAGATCAGAACCAAGTTATAAGAAGGCAGTTTTTGTTCCAACACAAGAACTTTAAGAACTAGAATTGTTCAGCTATGAAGTTGGTCATCTGAAGATATCTAATCACCGTGCACACAGCCATTTATGAATGCTGTCTCCTTGTAACTTGGTTTTCCCCTTAAGAACAATATAGAACAAGTGCTTTTGTCTTCAGATCTCTTTCAAGTCTAATATATTATAATCTTGTCCTCTCAGAGTATGAGACAACTCCAGATATTTGAAAACATCAGTCTTATTTTCTTTTACCTTGAACTCTTCCAAGATAAGTAATCCAAAGTCCTCGCTTATAGATCCCTAAATCTTCTGGTGAGTCTCCCATGGATCATATGACTGCAAAAACTAGACTTACTTGGTTTTAAGTTGGTAAGCTGAGGAAAGCCTTATTGAAACATGAGTAGTAATATTTTAAATTTTATTCTAAAAGAATTACTTTAGAGATTGAAAAATTATAAAGAACTTTCATGAAAGTAAAACATTAAGGAATAGTATTAAAGGAGCGTTACAAGAAGGTATATTTGAAAAGGTGTCATAAATGACCTAGGAAATAAGGATGATTATGTAGTTAAGGAAAATTCCTGTGGTAATAAGCTGCTATTCAGCCAAGTTAAACTCAGTTTACTACTTTGTTTTTTAATCTTTTTAAAAATTTTGAGATTGAAGAAATGCTTGAAAATGCTGAACGGGAACGTCTGGGTAATTCTCGCCAGCCAGAGAAGCCTCTTATACGACTGCGAGTAAGTCCTATTTATACAGTTTGAATATTATTAATTTTCAAAGCATAGTAATGCACAGTTTACATGGTTTCTTTGGAAAGTAGTGAGGAGAGTGCTCATAGTAATAAGAAGAGCAATCACCATTGGGGGCCAAAACAAAGATATAAGGATTTGAGTTAATCACAGTTTAAGTGATAGGTTTGGTAACTTATTTTTCTCATTTTCTAAATAATTTGTTGTTATATTTAATAGATTGGCTGAGCTCTCTGACTTCATCTTTAACTACCTCCTCTGCTCACTTCATTCTAGGCACCTTGGCCTTCTCGAAGTTTCTTGGGCATGTGGGATGGGCTCATATCTCCCTTTAGTCTGCTCCCATGTCACCTCACTGAGGCCCTACCATCAAGAATGCAGCCCCTACCTTGTCTCCAGTGCTCCTGATTTCACTTACCTTCTTCTGCTTCCTCTTCTTATTTTTTCCCATAACACATCCTTCTAATCTATGTACAGTTTATTTGTTTTGGTTATTATTAGGATTGTTTCCCGTGCCTATAAGTCTGCTTATCCTTTCTATCATGTTATAAACAAAGAAACAACAACAGACCTCTTCTTTATCACTATGCTTTTCCCTCTTCCTAACTCCTACCCCATGTTGCTTACTCTCTTTCAAAGCCCCTAAAAGTATATAACCTGTATCTCTCATCTAACTTTCTCTTCTTCAGTTCACTATAACCAAGGCTCTGACTTCACCATATCCAGTGGAAAAGATGACCTTTAATTGTTAAATCCAATAGATCGTGTCTCATCTTGCTGAATTACTCTTGGGCATTCTCTGAGTTATTTGTATCCGTTCCGTCTCATAGTTAGCCCTCTTTTCAGCATAGGCATACAGCTTTAATGACCACCAATAGAGTAATGACTTCGAAATCTTTATGTAGTCCTCCTTGTTGTTCTGTATCTCCAGGAGTCCCCTGAGGCCTGGTACTGAGGAGTGTAGTCTTTAAACCAGCAGTGTTGTTGTCACCTGGGAAATTGTTAAAAATGCAGTCTCAGAACCTGTATCAGAACCCACTGTATTTTAACAAAAATCTCCAAGAAACATATATGTTCATGAAAATTTGAGAAGTCCTGGGATGTAGACTGTGGAGGTAAAGAGTACAGTGTACAGCCAGACTTCTGAGCTTCATTCTGGCCCAACCACTAGTTGTATGACCTTGAGCAACTGCATCTCTTATCCCTTGGTTTGTATTGGGTTGGTGCAAAAGTATTTGTGGGTTTTGTCATAGAAAGTAATGGCAAAAACTGCAGTTACTTGTGCATCAACCTAATGCTTCATAGATTTATGAAATCTAAATGGATTAAATACTGTCTGGTGCACAGTAGGTAATCTGGTCCTGTTTCTTTATCCCACTGTCACTGGCATAGTGAAGCCCTTATTAATACTTCCTGGCCTATTGCTGCAGCCTCCTACCAGGACTCTGCCTCCAGCTTCCTTCTCTCTCCACACTAATGCCAAAATGATCTTTGTAAAACACAGTTTTGCATGTCTTTTCTGCTAAAAATAACTTAATTGTTCCCCAGCACTAACAGGAAAAAGTCTAAACTTTTTTAGGTTAGCATTCAGAAGTCTACATGATCTGGTCTAAACCAAAAAAGCTGCCATTCCCTGGGTGCGGTGGAGTTTATTTCACTGAAACCTTTGTCCATGTTGATCCTGTTGCGTGGGACACACTTCTCTCCTCCTTTCTGTATGTCTTCTTCAGCATCCACCTAAAGCCTCCCCCTTCAAAGAAGCCGTTCTTGACCTCCCTGCAGAGAACATGCTTCTTCCTTTGTGTCCTCATTCAACTTTGTACATATCTCTTATAGCACCACTCACAGTCTGCTTCCAATGATCTGTTTACATGTTTGTCTTCCCAGTCAGTTTGTGAATTTCTTGACAGCCAAGATTGTATTTATTTATGGTTGTATCCCTGGCCCTGAACAGCATACCTAGAACATTGAGGACATCCAATAAAATTTTTTAATGACCAAACATTTATAAATGAGAAGTTTGAAGGGGAGACCTAATAGCTTTAGGATTTAGTATTTTGTCTTTTATAACATGGTAGCTGTAGAGATGATCTGGGTAAGGCTGGGCATGGTGGCTCGCACCTGTAATCCCAGCACTTTGGGAGGCCAAGGTGGCTGAATCATCTGACGTCAGGAGTTCGAGACCAGTCTGGGCAACATGGCGAAACCCTGTCTCTACTAAAAATAAAAAAATTAGCCAGGTATGGTGGTGCATGCCTGTAATCCCAACTACTTGGGAGGCTGAAGCATGAGAATCGCTTGAACCCAGGAGGCAGAGGTTGCATTGAGCTGAGATTGTGCCACTGCATTCCCGCCTGGGTGACAGAGTGAGACTCCATCTCAAAAAAAAAAAAAAAAAAAAAAAGAGATGGTCTGGGTAATACAAAAATAATTAAGGGAATCACATAGTTCTCTTCATTATGGCGAAAGATCCCAATTTTCTCATCTGTATCTGCCTGACAGCATTAAAACTAACCAGACTTTAATAGAAAATTGGCATTTCTTTTCCTAAGCACAGTAAATTATGAATTCATTCACAAAACAGCACATATTGTCATATAAGTAATATTACAAAACTACATTGTACTGACTAAAAGACATTCATTAACTCTGACTAAATCTTATTGAGTACCTGCTATTATGGATGCTGCAGGATACAGGGATGATAAAACAGATGACGTTTTGAATTCGTGGAGCTTACAGGAGGTGGAGGTGCGAAGAGAGACATAATACACAAATATCAAATAAGTGAACAAAAAACCTTAGCAGACAGTGATGATGAGTGAAAGTGGGAGCACTTTAGTTAGGAAGCATTCTGGATAAGCTGTGAGGTGGTGCAGTGCTGGTCCCCATAGCATACTTTGGGAAGAGCTCGTTTAGGAGAACATATCTCTGAGAAAGGAAGGTGGTATTTGTCTTTTTAAAGGTCTGTTTACCACTACAGACTTTTGTAGAAAGAGTCTACCTTGAGAGAAGTTCTCAGTTTCAGTGAGATACCTCGTGAGATACCATGTTTTGGAGGTAATCATTTCTCAAGGCTCACAGATTTGATTCTTTATTACCTGAATTTTCCTAGCATTCATCTTTCTCGTGAGGCACATCTCTAAGATGATAGACCAATTTACTAATGCATTTAGGGCTAGTATGTTATTTTGGTGTGTGTGTGTGTGTTTGTTTGTTTTAAAAGTTCAGAAAATTGTTTAGAAATTCTGTCTCCTTTTCAGATGGTTTGCCTGGTAGGTACCTAGACTATTAGTGTTATCAGGGGGAGATGTAATCATTCTGCATTGTGGAAATTATTGTGATACCTTGATTCTATTGAACAAAGTATTTTGCTTATGCTTATAAACTTTTCAAACATTAGTTTCTCAATAGGATAAATGATATAGCTCCATCATGATCTACTGTAGAAAATTAATTCATAAATTTGAAAGTATCAAGCATAAACCCTGTGAATACTGAAGGATTAGTGTGTGCTTTAAAAATTGGCAAATTGTTGTTTCTTAGCCTTCATAGGTTATTCTGTGTTTTCAGGTGGACTATAGTGGAGGTTTTGAACCTTTCAGTGTTCTTCGCTTTAGCCAGAAATTTGTGGATCGGGTAGCGAATCCAAAAGACATTATCCATTTTTTCAGGCATAGAGAACAAAAGGAAAAAACAGGTAAGCTAGTTATTTTTACAAGTTAAAAAATGTTCTCATATGATTTGTGAAGGAATCTTTAGTAAAAACTGTAACGTAATAATGGAAGATGTTTTAATATGATTGTAATGTCTTAAACAAATTGAGAGTTGGAATAATTCTCTTGTCTTCTAAAAATTAGATAGCAACCTTTTTTATTATTATACTTTAAGTTCTAGGGTACATGTACACAATGTGCAGGTTTGTTACATATGTATACATGTGCCATGTTGGTGTGCTCCACCCATTAACTCGTCATTTACATTAGGTATTTCTGTTAATGCTATCCCTCCCCCCTCCCCCAACCCCACCACAGGCCCCAGTGTGTGATGTTCCCGGCCCTGTGTCCAAGTGTTCTCATTGTTCAGTTCCCACCTATGAGTGAGAACATGCAGTGTTTGGTTTTCTGTCCTTGCCATAGTTTGCTCAGAATGATGGTTTCCACCCTCATGTCCCTACAAAGGACATGAACTCATCATTTTTTTATGGCTGCATAGTATTCCACGTGTATATGTGCCACATTTTCTTAATCTAGTCTGTCATTGATGGACATTTGGGTTGGTTCCAAGTCTTTGCTATTGAGAATAGTGCCGCAATAAACATAGGTGTGCATGTGTCTTTAGAGCAGCATGATTTATAATCCTTTGGGTATATACACAGGAATGGGATGGCTGGGTCAAATGGTATTTCTAGTTCTAGATCCGTGAGGAATCGCCACACTGTCTTCCACAATAGTTGAACTAGTTTACAGTCCCACCAACAGTGTAAAAGTGTTCCTATTTCTCCACATCCTCTCCAGCACCTGTTGTTTCCTGACTTTTTAATGATGGCCATTCTAACTGGTGTGAGATGGTATCTCACTGTGGTTTTGATTTGTATTTCTCTGATGGCCAGTGATGATGAGCATTTTTTCATGTGATTTTTGGCTGCATAAATGTCTTCTTTTGAGAAGTGTCTGTTCATATCCTTCACTTACTTTTTGAAGGGGTTGTTTGATTTTTTTCTTGTAAATTTGTTTAAGTTCTTTGTAGATTCCGGATATTAGCCCTTTGTCAGATGGGTAGATTGCAAAAATTTTCTCCCATTCTGTAGGTTGCCTGTCACTCTGATAGTAGTTTCTTTTGCTGTGCAGAAGCTCTTGAGTTTAATTAGATCCCATTTGTCAATTTTGGCTTTTGTTGCCATTGCTTTTGGTGTTTTAGTCATGAAGTCCTTGCTCATGCCTATGTCCTGAATGGTATTGCCTAGGTTTTCTTCTAGGGTTTTTATGGTTTTAGGTCTACCATTTAAGTCTTTAATCCTCGAATTAATTTTTGTTTGAGGTGTAAGGAAGGGATCCAGTTTCAGCTTTCTACATATAGCTAGCCAATTTTCCCAGCACCATTTATTAAATAGGGAATCCTTTCCCCATTACTTGTTTTTGTCAGGTTTGTCAAAGATCAGATGGTTGTAGATGTGTGTTGTTATTTCTGAGGCCTCTGTTCTGTTCCATTGGTCTATATCTCTTATTTTGGTACCGGTACCATGCTGTTTTGGTTACTGTAGCCTTCTTATGCAGTTTGAAGTCAGATAGGGTGATGCCTTGAGCTTTGATCTTTTTGCTTAGGATTGTCTTGGCAATGTGGGCTCTTTTTTGGTTCCATGTGAACTTTAAAGTAGTTTTTTCCAATTCTGTGAAGAAAGTCATTGGTAGCTTGATGGGGATGGCATTGAATCTATAAATTACCTTGGGCAGTATGGCCATTTTCACGATATTGATTCTTCCTATCCATGAGCATGGAACATTCTTCCATTTGTTTGTGTCCTCTTTTATTTCATTGAGCAGTGGTTTGTAGTTCTTGAAGAGGTCCTTCACATCCTTGTAAGTTGGATTCCTAGGTATTGTATTCTCTTTGAAGCAATTGTGAATGGGAGTTCACTCATGATTTGGCTCTCTGTCTGTTATTGTTGTAAGAATGCTGTGATTTTTGCATATTGATTTTGTTTTTGTTTTTATTTTTTTGAGACAGAGTCATGCTCTGTTGCCCAGGCTGGAGTGCAGTGGCGCAATCTCGGCTCACTGCAAGCTCCACCTCCCAGGTTCACGCCATTCTCCTGCCTCCGCCTCCCAAGTGGCTGGGACTACAGGTGCCCGCCACCATGCCCGGCTAATTTTTTGTATTTTTAGTAGAGACAGGGTTTCACCGTGTTATCCAGGATGGTCTCGATCTCCTGACCTTGTGATCCGCCCACCTCGGCCTCCCAAAGTGCTGGGATTACAGGCGTGAGCCACCGCGCCTGGTCTGCACATTGATTTTGTATCCTGAGACTTTGTTGAAGTTGCTTATCAGCTTAAGGAGATTTTGGGCTGAGACGATGGGGTTTTCTAAATATACAATTATGTCATCTGCAAACGGGGACAATTTGACTTCCTCTCTTCCTAATTGAATACCCTTTATTTCTTTCTCCTGCCTGATTGGCTTGGCCAGAACTTCCAACAATGTGTTGAATAGGAGTGGTGAGAGAGGGCATCCCTGTCTTGTGCCAGTTTTCAAAGGGCATGCTTCCAGTTTTTGTCCATTCAGTATGATATTGGCTGTGGGTTTGTCATAAATAGCTCTTATTATTTTGAGATACGCCCCATCAATACCTAGTTTATTGAGAGTTTTTATCATGAAGGGCTGTTGAATTTTGTTGAAGGCCTTTTCTGCATCTATTGAGATAATCATGGTTTTTGTCTTTGGTTCTGTTTATATGCTGGATTACGTTTATTGATTTGCGTATGTTGAACCAGCCTTGCATCCCAGGGATGAAGCCAACTTGATCGTGGTGGATAAGCTTTTTGATGTGCTGCTGGATTCGGTTTGCCAGTATTTTATTGAGGATTTTTGCATCAATGTTCATCAAGGATATTGGTCTAAAATTCTCTTTTTTTTGTTGTGTCTCTGCCAGGCTTTGGTATCAGGATGATGCTGGCCTCATAAAATGAATTAGGAAGGATTCCCTCTTTTTCTGTTGATTGGAATAGTTTCAGAAGGAATGGTAGCAGCTCCTCTTTGTACCTGTGGTAGACGTTGGCTGTGAATCCATCCGGTACTGGACTTTTTTTGGTTGGTAGGCTATTATTTATTGCCTCGATTTCAGAGCCTGTTATTGGTCTATTCAGAGATTCAACTTCTTCCTGGTTTAGTCTTGGGAGGGTGTATGTGTCGAGGAATTTATCCATTTCTTTTAGATTTTCTAGTTTATTTGCATAGAGGTGTTTATAGTATTCTCTGATGGTGGTTTGTATTTCTATGGAATCAGTGGTGATATCCCCTTTATCATTTTTTACTGCATCTATTTGATTCTTCTCTCTTTTCTTCCCTATTAGTCTTGCTAGCGGTCTATCAAGTTTGTTGATCTTTTCAAAAAAAACAGCTCCTGGATTCATTGATTTTTTGAAGGGTTTTTTTGTGTCTCTATTTCCTTCAGTTCTGTTCTGATCTTAGTTATTTCTTGCCTTCTGCTAGCTTTTGAATGTGTTTGCTCTTGCTTCTCTAGTTCTTTTAATTGTGATGTTAGGGTGTCTATTTTAGATCTTTCCTGCTTTCTCTTGTGGGCATTTAGTGCTATAAATTTCCCTCTACACACTGCTTTAAATGTGTCCCAGAGATTCTGATATGTTGTGTCTTTTTTCTCATTGGTTTCAAAGAACATTTTTGTTTCTGCCTTCATTTCATTATTTACCCATGGTCATTCAGAAGCAGGTTGTTCAGTTTCCATGTAGTTGAGTGGTTTTGAGTGAGTTTCTTAATCCTGAGTTCTAGTTTGATTGCACTGTGGTTTCAGAGATAGTTTGTTGTGATTTCTGTTCTCTTACATTTGCTGAGGAGTGCTTTACTTCCAGTTATGTGGGCAATTTTGGAATAAGTGCGATGTGGTGCTGAGAAGAATGTATATTCTGTTGATTTGGGGTGGAGAGTTCTGTAGATGTCTATTAGGTCCACCTGGTGCAGAGCTGAATTCAAGTCCTGGATATCCTTGTTAACCTTCTGTCTCGTTGATCTGTCTAATGTTGACAGTGGGGTGTTAAAGTCTCCCATTATTATTGTGTGGTAGTCTAAGTCTCTTTGTACGTCTCTAAAGACTTGCCTTTTGAATCTAGGTGCTCCTGTATTGGGTGGATATATATCACTGATACCCTTTCTCCCACTTGATTGAATTGGCTGCTGAAGCTTGTGCATGTGTCATGTAGTTCTCATGCCATGGTTTTCAGCTCCATCAGGTCATTTAAGGTCTTCTCTACGCTCTTTATTCTAGTTAGCCATTCGTCTAATCTTTTTTCAAGGTTTTTAGCTTCCTTGCTGTGGGTTCGAACATCCTCCTTCAGCTTGGAGAAGTTTGTTATTACTGACCTCCTGAAGCCTACTTCTGTCAACTCGTCAAAATCATTCTCTGTCTTGCTTTGTTCTGTTGCTGGTGAGGAGCTGTGATCCTTTGGAGGAGAAGAGGTGCTCTGGTTTTTAGAATTTTCACCTTTTCTCCTCTGGTTTCTCCCCATGTTTGTGGTTTTATCTACCTTTGATTTTTGATGATGGTAACCTACAGATGGGGTTTTGGTGTGGATGTCCTTTTTGTTGATGTTGATGCTGTTCCATTCTGTTTGTTAGTTTTTCTTCTAACAGTCAGGACCCTTAGCTGCAGGTCTCTTGGAGTTTGCTGGAGGTCCACTCCAGACCCTGTTTACATGGTATCCCCAGCAGAGGCTGCAGAACAGCAAATATTGCTGCCTGATCCTTCCTCTGGAAGCTTCGTCTCAGAGGGGCACCCGGCTGTATGAGGTATCAGTCAGCCCCTACTAGCAGGTGTCTCCCAGTTAGGCTACATGGGGGTCAGGGACCCACTTGAGGAGGCAGTCTCTCCGTTCTCAGAGCTCCGTGCTGGGAGAACCACTGCTCTCTTCAGAGCTGTCAGACAGGGATGTTTAAGTCTGCAGAAGTTTCTGCTGCCTTTTGTTCAGCTATGCCCTGCCCCCAGAGGTGGAGTCTACAGAGGCAGGCAGGCCTCCTTGAGCTGCAGTGGGCTCCACCCAGTTCGAGTTTCCATTGTGCTTTGTTTACCTACTGAAGTCTCAGCAATGGTGGACACCCCTGCCCCAGCCCACTGCATTAGCCTCTGTGGACATGGGACCTGCAGAGCCAGGCACGGGATATTATCTCCTGATGTGCCCTTTGCTAAGACAGTTGGAAAAGCGCAGTATTAGGGTGGGAGTGTCCTGATTTTCCAGGTACCATCTGTCACTGCTTCCCTTGCCTAGGAAAGGGCTAGGTAGCAATCATTTTTAAACCTGCGAATATCAATAAACAAATGGAAGACTTTCTCTGAAAACTTTTTTATTTTAAACAGTCCTGCTAAGTAATAGTATACACAAACTTTAGAGATTTACTGCTCAAAATACATATGTATTACTTAGTATATATTATTAATGTTCAGAGAATGTACTCTCAATTTTTGCCTTATTAAGCATTTTGACCTTAAAGTATACAGTGATTTAGGACAACTTCAGACTTTGGGAATAAGAGTTGTTTCATAGTTTGGTATTTCTGATGATCCAGGTAATTAATTTCCAATTAAATTTCACAAAAACTAATTCCCCTTTTTGTAGCATTTATAAAACAGGGTCATCTGACTGAAATAGTGCCTTTTCACAAGACGTATTGGACATATAAAATATAGAGACTCTTAGAGTTATTGAGTCAGAGAATTTTCATAGAAATGTTTGGCTGTTTACAAGTAAGCTACCTAGATTTTTATGAGCCTAGATTTAATGGGCTTCTATTTTTGCTGTCAAATTGTGATCAGATATTGGGTATGCTATGAATTCAACCTGAAACAGGCATTCAGATATTTAAGTAGACATCGTATAATACTGCTTTAGGAGGGGGAAATCCATATCAGAGAATTATATTTTTATGTTATAAATTTTAATTAGTTGTTTCTTGATAATAGTTTACTTCTATTATGCAATAGATTATGCATCTATATCAATTGCTTGAAATTTCATTAGTGTAACATTTAGAAGAGAAACAGAATATACAGCTAGAATATACAAATATCTTTCAAGAATTTCATCTATAGTGAGTTTTGTTTTAGTGATTTCTAAAAAATTTGTTTAAACCTAAGTTGCTCAATGGAAACAATGGCATTTTTGTTTGTTTTATTGAAAGCATTTTCTGTTGCATTGCCAACTCTGCCACTTAACTGCACCACGCAAATTACTAAACCTTTGCTAAGTTTTCTCATCTCTAAAATCAGGCTAAGGAGTGTACTGGTCTCATAGGATTGTTGTGAGGATTAGATGATAACAATGTATATAAATGGTCTTAACATAGTGTGTGGCATAGTAAAATGTAGTAATCATATTTATTTAGTAATATTAACTCTCCTGCCTTGAAATTCAAAAAAGATTTTTGTTCACCTGTCCCAGCATTTGGCAAGAAAAACACTAAACATTATTTCTCTTTCCCTTCTAGGCCTTTTCTGCCTGAAATTTTTTCCCCCTATTTTGCTCAGTGAATCTTGTTCATTCTGCAAGTGTTGATTTGAATGACAGCTGTGTTTGATACCTATACATGACTTTCTGCCTTCTTGGAGAAGAATTGCTTTCTTCTCTCTGTGTTATATTCTCGGGAGCACTTACCACTTTGTATTATAGTAATTTTTCTTATGGGCAGGGATCCTATCTTTTTATATGTAGACACTTAACATGCATTTACCTGACAAGGGTTATTGACAGAGCAAATACTGGACTCTGTGCTTCCTGACTTCGTACTGAGTGCTCTTTCTAGTCTGTGCCTCCTGTTTTTGAGACAATCATCTTGCTTAATAATGCAGCAGAAGTGCATTAAACATACTTCCCCTTTGTCTTACAGGATGTTAAAAAGATATGTGCTCAAGGGCTGAGATTTAATTAAATTAATAATTTAACCGTTAAATCAGAGACATTCTTAAGTGAAAGTGTCGTGTTGTGTATTGAGCTATGAGTACATGGTCGTGACTACCATTCATAGTAGAGTTTTATGCTACTACCTTGACATCACAAGGCACCAGCAGTACCCGTGATTGCTTTTGCATCGTCACTGTAGCAATGATGGCAGATGACAAAATGGCAAATAACGTGGTAGGATTATTATGAAAGGATTTTTGACGTTATTACTCCCTGAATGGGTCTTGAGGACCTCCAGAAGTCTGTGCTTCACCCAGTGAGAACAGCTACAAGACACCTATCCTGGAGGTTATGGACGAGAAATACTGATTGTGGGGAAAAGATCGTGGCTATTAACAAAAATGGCTTGTTTTGCTCCAAAATTTACCATGTTGAGCAAGCTGGCAGTTGATAGAGTTTGGCCTTATCTTCTCCACTGACAACTTGCAATGAGTATGCACATTTTAACATTATGATAGAAGCTATTTTTTGATATACTTCTTTTTTTCTAGGAGAAGAGATCAACTTTGGGAAACTTATCACAAAGCCTTCAGAAGGAACAACTTTAAGGGTAGAAGATCTTGTAAAACAGTATTTTCAAACCGCAGAGAAGGTAATTTCTTACAATTCACATTTCGAATAATGGCTACCTTATAGTAACAGATTTTAATTTAGGATATGTTTAGTTGATAGTTTAAACAAAATGAATCCTCAGAATGTTTCTATGAAGTAAGTAGGGTGACAATTAATTACATTCATTTGCAGTTGCTGCACAGCAGGGAAAATTAGTGTTTAATTAATGTTATTAGTACTGTTATTAATATAGCTGTTATTGTTGATGTTGTTCTCTTTCTTTGTATCTCTGTTGCAATTATTAAGCTAAATGAATAATTTTAACTTAAATCAGGGACATTCTTAAGTGAAACTTAGAAGTAAGTAGGGTGACATTTACATTCTTTTGTAGTTGCTGCACATCAAAGAAAATTAGTGTTTAATTAATGTTAATTATGAATACCATTATTAACATAACTGTTGTTGTTATTCTCTTACTTTATTTGTATCTCTATTGCAAAGATCTCAATCCAGATTTAGTCTTCTCACATTTGGATGTAATTTCAGAATTATTCTACAAACAAAGACAGCCACATGATGGTGAGGCCACTGAAACTTACTGTCATGAGTATATGCCACTCTAAGATCCTCCAGTTGTATTAGTTTCCTATTGGTGCTGAAACAAATTCCCACAAACTTAGTGGTTTAAAACAACACAAATTTATTATCTTACAGTCGTGTAGGTCAGAAATCTTACACAGGACTGAAATCAAGGTTTTGGCATGGCTGTCTTCCTTTTTGGAGGCTCTAAGGGAGAATCCATTTCCTTACCTTTTCCATTTTCTAGAGGTGCCTACTATGTTCCTTGGCTCTTGCTCTCCTTTTATCTTCAAATCCTGCAATGTTGTATCTCTCTAACCATTTCCCCAGAGTTATTTTTCCTTCCAGCTCCCATCTGCCTCCCTCTTCTGTTTTTCAGGACCCTTATGATTACACTGGGCCCACCTGGATAGTCTCTGATACTCTCCCTATTTTACAGACAGCTGATTAGCAACCTTTGTTCCTCTTTGCCATGTATTCACAGGTCCCAGAGTTTAAAATGTGGACATCTTTAGGGGGCTCTTATTTTGCCTACCACACTGGTTAATTTCATCTCTATTAATCATAGCTGCCATTTTTGGACTCCATATCCTAGCCATCAGGCCTCTACATTTCACGTGTCCTGTACTCCTCCCCCATTTCTGGTTTCGACTTTGCTTTTTCTGCTTGCTGATATTAGTAGGCTTAACTACAACTGTTCACTATATTTTTTCTCTGGTAACATATTTGGTAATTTTCCTTGCTCATCTATAATTATTTTATAAGGAATAAATACTATTTCTGCATCCAGTGATTTGTATCTTACAGAATGTACAGCTCTCACTGCTAACAGAAAGAGGGATGGGTGAAGCAGTACAAGAATTTGTGGACAAGGAGGAGAAAGATGCCATTGAGGAATTGGTGAAATACCAGTTGGAAAAAACACAGCGATTTCTTAAAGAACGTCATATTGATGCCCTAGAAGACAAAATCGATGAGGAGGTAAGTAACTAATTTGAGTGTCTAGGTCTATTTAAATAGTCTGTCTTTAAGAGTAGCTCTGAGATTTTTTTCTGGTAAATCGCTATTTAACCTCTCCGATTTGTTTAGTTTTTCTCATCTATAAAATTGAAATGATAAAATGAAGGTTAAATTAGAAAATGTAGAAAATGCCTAGAACAGAGTCTTGCATATGGTTGGTACTAAATAGGTGTTTTGTTCCCCATGGATAGTATCTTCTCTTAAAGATCCTTTGAAAAGGCTTTAAAATGAACCTTATAGGATGGTAATTTTTGTTCATTCTAATTTTTTTAGTAAGTTTTGATTGAGATCTTGAATTTCATTTAGAAAATTTCTGCTAAGCAAGAAGCAGTGAAAAAATTACAGGAAAAGCTGTCTAGACTTGTACATAGAAACTTTAAATGTTTGCATATCACATTGTCAAAAAACAAAATTAAAAGATATTAACATGAAAATATTTGTATGTGGGCAGAAAAAAAGGTTAATATTCTTAATATAATAGTAATGAGCTCTTAGAAATCTTAAAAATAATTAAACATTTGATAGAATAATGAACAAAGGATATGAATAGGTGGTTCATAAAAGAAATATAAATGGCTAATAAGCGTATGAAAATGGTGTTTAGCCTAGAATAATCAGAGAAACTCAAATACATCTTTTGTTTGTCAAATTGGCAGCAATTTGAGAAAAATAGTATCTAGCACACTGCTGGTAGTAGTATTACGTTTGAATAGCTTCACTGAGAAGCAGTTTGGCAGTGTATATTAAGAGGCTTAAGATTTACCCTTTAACTCAGCCTGGGAAATTTCCCTACGAAAATAGTGAGATAGAGATTTGTGTATGGAGTGATTCATCTCAGTATTGTTCATAGTGCGGAATAATTGGAAATGTTTTGATACAATAAATGTTGGTACATATACCATATAAAATTTTACACAGCTTAAAAATGACATTTTGGAAGAAGAACATGAGAAGATATTTCTTGTTAATGGGAAAAGAATTTCAAAGATGAAAAACTGCATAGTATAATCTCAATTATTTTTATTTTATATGTAATTGTGTATGTTTATGTAAATAAAGAAAATATCCCAGATATATTATCAACAGTTATGTCAAGGTAGTTATATTACAGGGGATCACTTTCTCTATTTCCCAGATTCTCCCTAAGCAGAAGAACAAAACAACATTAAAAAAAAAAAAAAAAAACTGATTCCCTTATTTTAGTGCTTTTGGTTAACATGGTTCTCTTAAAGCCTTATGGTGTCAATGTGTAACTAATATTATTTAATACCAAGTACTTCCAGAGGTAGGACAGGCAGTTCACACTCTAAAACCATTCATTCTATGACTCTGGATGTGTTGGGTTTGCTAATTTATAGCATAAATAGATTTCTCAGGTACATACCAGAAATAAAACATGACCATCCACACCTGGAGTGACATCATGACTCCTGAGCAGCAAAGTCTGTGTGGGGTGTGTGTGTGTGTGTGTGTGTGTGTGTGTGTGAGAGAGAGAGAGAGAGAAAAAGTGTGTGTGAGTCATGGTGGCTCTGACCAGACATCCGTGTTCAAAATCAAAACCCTTATTAGCTGTGTACCCATCACTGAGTTATCTAAACCCACCTATCCCTCAATATCCTCATCTGAGGATAAAATGGTGATGATAATAGGCCCTCCTTCAAGGTTGTTGTAAGGATTGGAAGAATTAATCCATGTAAAATCCTTAGAATACTGTCTGACACATAGTACCTGTTCAGTGTTCCCACTCTGACTCTCATTTCTCTTCTATGAATGGCTTAGCACCTTTGGTATGCTACATATCACATAGGGCACTATTACATACTGTGTCATCTTTTAAAATATTGTTATTCTTGTATTTTTCCTCTACTGAATCATAGCAAACATGCTGTTATTTCTTTCAGCTTAAGAAACAAAACAAAACTGTCGATCCCATTTTCCTTTAGCTACTGCTCTCTGTTCCTCTTCTAGAGCAGAATTGCTTCAAAGAGTTTTCTGTATTTCCTGACTCATTCTTCTCTCTCCATTTTCTGTTAAATCTATCCACTCAGGCTCCTGATCCCGTCATTCTAGTGAAGCTGCACTTGTCAAGATCACCAGTGACCGCCATTGCTAAATCCACTGTCAGTTTTCTATCTTACATCTCACTTGACCTTCTTTGAAACATGTTTTTTATTGTATTTCAGGATACCACACTCTTACTATCTTCCTGCCTCACTAGCTGCATATTTTCATATATCAACAAAAGATTCCTCTATTGCTCCAGCCTCTTACATTGGAGTCTTATTTGCTGTTCCCTCTCCCATATCATCAATTGATTATAGATTCCATGAGAGCAGCTTTTTGTCTGTTTTGTTAACAACTGTATTCTCAGTTTCTACGATAGTATATGGCACATTGAAGGTGCTCAGTAAATACGTGCTGAGTAGATTGTTAGATAAATGGGCTTCAAGAACGTAGACATAGCTGTATAATAAGAGCCTTGTGAGCAGAAACCATTAAAAAAGAAACCTGTAGTCTCCTTCTTGATACCAGGACCATGCTCAGCAAACCTTCATGAGTTGACTCTTAATAAAAATGGATCTTCAGGGGCCACCCACTTCAGATCCCATTTCAGAGAGCCTCCTGGATGTCTTGCAGCAAGGTGCACGAGAGTGATTTGCAATGTGATAAATATTTCAAGCCTTGTCAAGGAGGTATTTTTGTTTTTAACTAGTTTACTGATGTGTAACACCCATGGGGTATTAGAATTTTTCCTCTACAGTCTGAAAGACTTTTTCAGTGATGTGAAACACTTTGGCAGCAGGTAATATAATTTTGCTTCGGGTCAATATGAGTTTTTTTTTAAGAATACATTGTGCAATTTTAACATTAATAATTGGAAAAATATGATTTATTTACTTTTGTGAGACAGATTGTTAAATTTGCAAGTTTTATAACTTAAAGCATTTCTTAATTGTAGCTGCTTGTTTTATATTTACATAACTGGAATAGGCAACATGTTTGTGATTTACTCTGTTATGATCTAGGTACGTCGTTTCAGAGAAACCAGACAAAAAAATACTAATGAAGAAGATGATGAAGTCCGTGAGGTAATTATTCTGCTGCAAATTCTTGTGTTTATGTATCATTTTCTTAAACTAGAATAACCAGTAGGTTTAGTTAGAATAGTCAGTCCATAGGTCTAGGGGATAGGAGTGAGCTGGGGTTGGCTTAGGATGGCTGCCTTTGGTTGATTTCAGTTCAGCCTACAAATATTCTGCTCATTGCTCTTTTTTTCCCTTTTGTTCTTGTCTAAAACCTGTTTAGCAAGTGCAGTGGCTCACACCTGTAGTCTTGGCTACTTGAGAGGCTAAGGTTGGAGGGGATTGCATGAGCCCAGGAGTTCAAGGCTGCAGTGAGCTATGATTGCACCACCACACTCTAGCCTGGGCAACAGAGCGAGACCCTGTCTCTAAAATAAATAAATAAAAACAAATAAAACCTATTTAATTGTATGTGTGTGGGGATATACACAACAAAAGCCCCTATTACTCAAAATAATATCTGTTTGTTAGCAGAGCATCTTATAGATAAAATCTTCTCTTACTGAGCTGATATTATTTTGGGCAAAAAAGAAACTTAAAGGATTTGGGTTAGCAATGTTAACCATAAGTAAGCAAGCATGGGTAAATAGACAATTTCTATTGTCTATTCTAAAATATTAAAATTCGCTTAAGCACCATCATCACTGTCTTCTCAGTCTCATTGCAGGTTTGAATCTACAAGTTAGCAACCATTACTTAAATTTGGGGCCTCTACCTGGTACTTGTTGAATTTATGATTGAAATGTATTTTCTTATTTTCTGATTGCCCTTAGTGTTTTATGATTGCTATCTAGTATTTAAAAGTTATAAACTATGTACTGTTAGTTTTGTCTTGATTGCTTTCATTCAGCAAACATTTTATATTGTCCCTGTTATGGGTTAGATATTCTGCTTTATATTAGGACTGTACATATAAAAAAGCTAAGGTCTGTATCCACAAGATTTTCTCAATTTAGTAGGTAAGAGACATTTGTGTAAGGAAGATATTTATTGAATTATTTTTCCTAGGTGCCCATTTTATAAATGAGGAGACAGACCAGACTCAAGGTCATAGAGTGGGACTAGAATTTGAACATATTTCTGACTCCAAGTGTAGACTTTTCTATCATCCAGTGTCCTATCAAAATTTTAGATTATTATAATATTAATTCGGTGCATTGCAAATGGATGGTTTTCTAAAAATGAAAAACTTCTAAAAGTGTCATGCAACACATCAGAATCACTGTTGAAATACGCATAGTTGCAACCACTGTATCTTTTACAGGTTGTTTTTTGGAAGCTAAGGAAAAGAAGCTATAGATTAGAAATGGTTTAACACGTTTATTATATTTGTATTCATCTTATAAGGTGCACTTAAAACAGAAATAGTTTGCCAAATTGCAAGAATAATGCTAGGAAGAAATGATTCCTGATTCTTAAATATCTAGCTTAAATTTTATTAACCCTTTCAATTTAACAGGGTACAGAAATATTTCTTTACGTTTGAATGAGTTCTTCATGTTTGAAGCCACAAACCTCAATTTTTCATTAAGCTTTTAAAAGAGTAAGAGTGAACGTCTTATACAAGGAAGGTCGGAAAGGCTGTGACAAATTTCATATGGGAGTTTTACAGAAGAAATAACTTACGAGTTCAGATATTCAGCTATATTTTAAGACTAAAATGTAATTGGGACTTCCTAGGTAATTTTTCAGCATATCATAAGATACTATATATTTTTTCATTTTCAGCATACTATTTAGAACTTAGGTAATGGAGTCTGACACTCTGCCAAGCTGTAATACACAGCTTTGCAGAATCATTTGGCTTAGAATATGAATCCCAGCGCCATGCTTAAATTACTTATACTGACAAACAAGACTATAAGCTCTTCTATTTGGAGAAAAAACATTATGCTTTAAAGTCTTTTAGGCTGGGCATTATGACTCACCTGTAATTTCAGCACTTTGGGAGGCCGAGGCAGGTGGATCTCTTGAGCTCGGGAGTTTGAGACCAGCCTGGGCAACATGGCAAAACCCCATCTCTACAAAAAATACAAAAATTAGCCAGGCATGGTGGGTCCCACCTGTAGTCCCAGCTACTCAGGAGACTTAACTGGGAGGACTGCTTGAGCCCAGGAGGCAGAGGTTGCAGTGAGCCGAGATGATGCCACTGCACTCCAACCTGGGTGACAGAGCGAGACCCTGTCTCAAAAACAAAACAAAACAAAAAAAAACAAAAACCTTTTGTTCACGTAGAAAAACTCTCAAATCTTTTCTTTAATGATAAATTCATATTTGAATAAAAGAGCAAACAGTAACCATTAAGCTTTGCAGGCCATGTATGGTCTCTATCACATATTCTTGTGGTTTTTTTTTTTTTTTTATTAATGGCCCTTTACAAATATAAAAACTATTCTTAGTGTTACCCACAGTCCTTAGTTTACCTGGCCTCTGATTTCTTATGTTCTACCTCAATTTGAGGTGGGTTGATACCCTCTTTCAAAATACAATACCAGGCACTATCAGTAGTGAAGAAGTGACCCACAGAATGGGAGAAAATATTTGCAAATCATACATCTGATAAGGGATTAACAACCAGAATATATTTTTAAAACTTCTAAAGCTCAACAGTGACAATAACAAAAAAACCCGATTTTTAAAATGGGCAAAGGACTTGAATAGACATTTCTCCAAAGAAGCTTTACAAATTATAGCCCATGAAAAGACACTCGAGATCACCAGACATTAGAGAAATGCAAATCAAAACCACAATGACATACCACTTAACACCCATTAGGATGGCTATTATTAAAACACCATAAAATAACAAGTTTCGGCAAGAATGTGGAGAAATTGGAACCATATACATTGGTGATGGGGATGAAAAATGGGTCAGGTACTGAGGAAAACAGGATAGCAGTTCCTAAAGTAATTAAACATAGAATTATCATGTAATATAGCAATTTCACTTCTAGGTATATAACCCAAAGAATTGAAAGCAGGAACTTATTTGTACACCAGTGTTTGTAGCAGCATGATTCACAATAGCCAAAAAGTAGAAACAACCCAGTTGGTCATCAACAGATAGATGGATAAACAAAATGTGGTATGTGCATGTAATGGAGTATTACTCAGTCTTAAAAAGGAATGACATTCTGATACATGCTACAATATGGATGAAACTCTGAAAACATGAGTGAAAAAAAAACAGATGCAAAAGGATAAATATTATATGACTCTACTTATATGAGGTACCTAGAGTAATCAGATTCATAGAAACAGAAGGTAGAATAGTGGTTACTGGGGAGAGGGAGGAATGCGAAGTTACTGTTGAATAGGTATGGAGTTTCAGTTTGGGATGATGAGAAAGTTCTATAGATGGATGGGGGGATGATTGCATAACCATGTGAATGTACATAATGTCACTCTACTATACCTAAAAGTGGTAAAAAGAGTGAGTTTATGTTATGTATATTGCACCACAAAAAAAAAAGTGTACACAGTAGGATAGTATATTCTCAAATCTCACAAAATGTGTATGGAAACATTCTTGCCATTGGCTCTAGACCTCACTCATGAGTTAAGCTCTTAGAAGTAATATGTTCCAAAGATAACAGTAAACTCTGTTTTTCATAGGAAAGGTAGAGTTAAAATACAATTTGAATATACTATTTGAGATTATAAAAATGAAGATACAGTATTTAGACAAAGGGAAAATACAAAATTTAGAAATGATGGTTAGTAATTGATTCCAAGAAGTAATCATAATAGGGCATATTTATTTTAAATTTTGCTACATACTGCCACATTAGTCCAAAGATGTCTTAACTAGTTTATATTCTCACCAGTAGTATTTGGGAGTGCTTGTTTCCTCACATCTTTACCATCATGATGTATTATTGTATCTTTTGATCTTTACAAGTCTAAGGGGTAAGAAATTTTTCCTACTGTTGTTTTCAATTCATACTACTTTTTTTTTTACTAATGAGTCTGCCTAATTTTTATGTTTATAAATCATTTGTATTTATATGAGACACATGGTCATTTTATTTGGCCACATTTTCTCTTTTGAGTAGGGTATTGGTCTTTCTCTTTTTTTTTTTTTTTTTTTTTTTTTTTTTTGTTTGAGGCAAAGTCTCACTCTGTCACCCAGGCTGGAGTGCAGTCGTGTGATCTCAGCTCACTGCAACCTCTGCCTCCTGGGTTCAGGTGATTCTCGTGCCTCAGCCTCCCAAGTAGCTAGCGCACACCACCATGCCCAGCTAATTTTTTTTTGAGACGGAGTCTTGCTCTGTCGCCCAGGCTGGAGTGCAGTGGCGCAATTTCGGCTCACTGCAAGCTCCGTCTCCCGGGTTCACGCCATTCTCCTGCCTCAGCCTCTCTGAGTAGCTGGGACTACAGGCGCCTGCCACCATGCCCGGCTAATTTTTTTGTATTTTTAGTAGAGACGGGGTTTCACCGTGGTCTCGATCTCCTGACCTCGTGATCCGCCCGCCTCGGCCTCCCAAAGTGCTGGGATTACAAGTGTGAGCCACCGCGCCCGGCCTAATTTTTGTATTTTTAGTAGAGACAGGGTTTCACCATGTTGGTCAGGCTGGTCTCAAACTCCTTACCTTAGGTGATCCACCCGTCTCGGCCTCCCAAAGTGCTGAGATTACAGGCGTGAGCAACCGCGCCCGGCCGGGTATTGGTCTTTCTCTAATTGATTTGTAAGAGCACTCACTTGAACACATTTGTGTGTGTGTGCCCTCTCTTTCTCTCTCTGGATACATACACATAGTAATATAGCATATTTAGGGTTTTTTGACACATAAAGAAAGCATCCACTTATTCGTCAGCTTATTTGTTTAAATCAGGAATGATTGGTGATTACATGGTTCTGATTTTATGAAGATATACATTTGGGTTTTTTCTTTCTTTGTTCCATTAATATAGTGAATTATATTATTATGTACATAGCTTATTATCGACCCATCTTAGTATCACTTTGTAAACCCCCTGGTAATGGATATATTGGTCTTTCCATACGCTTCTGGAGTCTCTATTTGCTTTCATAATCATAAATAAGATTCTGTAATTTTCTTTTTGTGCATGCAGTTCTTTGTCAGTACTGTGTCATGCTGGCATTGTTGTGAAAACAGTTTGGAAGCTGTCTTTCTGTATGCTCTGACACTATTGAAATAGCAGTAGGCTTATCTGTTTTTTGAAAGTTTGGTAGAATTTACCTATGAAACTTTCTGATTGTGGTCCTTTTTTTGGGAGTATTTTTCTTTTAATAATTTTCTCAAAATTTTCTTTGATAATTGGTTTGTTGAACCTGTTTTTTTCCCCCTTGGATCAGATTAAGTTATTCATTTTCCAGATTATTTAGAATTGAGCATTCTCTCATAAGTCTTGGGTCTTCCCTCCCATTCTTATTTCTTTCTTTTTTTCGAGACAGGGTCTTGCTCTGTAGTGTGCTACCACTCCCAGGTAATTTTTAAATTTTTTTTATATAGATGGAGTCTCGTTATGTTGCCCAGGCTGGTCTTTAACTCCAGGGCTCAAGTGATCTTCCTGACTTGGCCTCCCAAAGTACGGGGATTAGAGATGTGAGCTTCTACACATGTAGTGCTAGGATTAGAGATGTGAGCCTCTACACCCGTCCCTCTTATTTCTAATGATGTATATTTGTGTTTTCTTCCTTTCTTTAAAGCTTTGTGATTTTTATTAATGTTATTGTTTTGTCCCAAAGGACCAGTGCTTATATTTATTCATTCTAATGTGTTTTTGTTTAAAATCTATTTATATATGGTTTTATCTTCATTTTAATACTTGGATAGGCTTTATTTTGTTTCTCCTAACTTTTTGAATACAGAATTAACTTATTTACATTTATTCTTACTTAGCAAGCTGTAGGCTTTCTTATAAGCATTGCTTTAGCTCTCTCATATGTTGTGATGTGCAGTATTCTTATGATTTTCTAGATGTTCTGCAACTTTGGTTTTGTTTTATAGTTTTGACTCTGTTTTGTTTTCAGGAGGCAGGTTTTTGCTTTATTATTATTAATTTTTTATTTTATTGCATGATGATTAGACAGTATGATAAATTTATTTCTCCTATCAAAAATGTATTGAGATTTTTCTTTGTACCCTGTTATATATCAGCTAAAAAGTTTCATGAGGTCTTGAAGTATATTATTAATTTTCAGTGTATGTAATTCAACATTTATCAATTAGATCTATCTTATTAATTATGTGATTTAGGTCATCTTTTTTCTCTTAAGTCTACTTTCTAAAAACATACAGCTGGTTCTTGTTATTTGTGGTAGTTATGTTGTATAAAATCACTTCCAGCACAGAATTAGCAAATAGTGAATCATTGCTCCTAGGGGAAATACAAAATTAGCTTTCTATGAGCCACTGATAACGTTTTTGTCAGCTGATCAATACATAATCTTTTTAATGTGTTTCTGTTTAAAGATACTGTATTTAACATATGATTCATTAGCATTGAACTCATAGCCAGTAGCACTTTAACTTATACTTGAGTGAAGTTTATCTAATGTACATTTTTTCTCCAAAAGTCATATTGCAGCCTTTTTGCATGTAGGAATGAACACTAAACACGTTGAGGGGGTCATTTTAAACACCACATTACCAAAGCAAAAGTGCAAAAATGCAAAAAATGCAATAAATATGTAGTCATGTGCCACATACAACATTTTGGTCGATGTCAGACTGCATATCCAGTGGTGGTCCCATGAGATTATAATACCATATTTTTACTATATCTTTTCTATTAAGATATGCTTAGATACACAAATACATAGCTATGGTGTTATAATTGCCTGCAGTATTCAGTACAGTAACATGTTGTACAGGTTTGTAGCCAAGGAGCAATAGGCTATCTCCTATAGTCTAGGTTTGTAGTAGACTGTACCATTTAGCTTTGTGTAAGTACACACTATGATGTTTGCACAATGATGAAATCACCTGATGACACATTTCTCATGAGGCATCCATCATTAAGCAATGCATGACTATCACAGAAAGGACACTTTAATTTAATAATGAGGATTAACTGTATTTCATGTGGGACAGGAAAGATGAATTGAAATCACTGTTGTTTCTTATATTTTTTGTTGTATTTCTTGAAGTGTTTTCTTTTTGCATTGTAATGCTGTATTGAACCCTGCATGCAGTGAGTTAGCTGTGATTTCACCTCAGCTGAGATCATCTCATCATGAAGTTGCCACTTCAGTCTCACTTTATGCTGCCTGCCTTGTTCACATCTCCTCATTTAGCCCTGGGTCTCCTTACTTTATGGTATCACAGAGCTTAGAAATGTTCTGGTCAGCTATTCTTAGACCCAGAACTGCCATTCCAAGCAAGAGAGACTGCTGTCATGTCTTCTTGGGATTTATACATCAAGTTTGGAGAGCTCTACAATACCTGAAACTCTTCTCACCTTTCTCCCTTAGCCAGGTCAAATATTTATCATATTCATTAACTCTTCTTTATAGTTTGTGTGTTCGGGGGTTTGGAACTATTTTCTAATTTTATGGAAAATGTATTTTGTTTTTGTTCTCTTATTACCTTTTGATTCGTTTAAGGGAAGATCGAGGCAAATTGCTTTTATTTGTATTTTATTTTATTTTTTGGAGACAGAGTCTCGCTCTGTCGCCAGGCTGGAGTGCAGTGGCACAATGTCTTTTCTAAATGGATTCTTATCAAATTAAAAATGCGTGGCATGTTCTTGGTCCTAAGGTGTTTATTCCTTCTTAGGCTTTCAATTGATATATTCTCCTTAATTCTTCCATTTCTTTTCATTTTTTTTTTTTTTTTTTTTTTAGACAAGTTCTCGCTCTGTCATCTAGGCTGAAGTGCAGTGGTGCCTCAGCTCACTGCAACAACTCCACTCCCCACTGCTTCGCTCAGGCTTGAGCGATCCTCCTACCTCAGCCTCTCAGGTAGCTGAGACTACAGGCGCATGCCATCACACCTGGCTAATTTGTTCTTTTGGGTTTTTTTGTATTTTTTGTAGAGGCAGGGTCTCGCCATGTTGCCCAGGCTGGTCCCTAACTCATGATCTCAAGCAATCCATCCACCTAGGCCTCCCAAAGTGCTGGGATTACAGGTGTGAGCCACCATGCTCAGCCCTTAATTCTCTTTACCATATATTTGTGAGAGATTGTTACTCATGTTTTTTTCTGATTATAAAACTAATTTTTTAGAAAAAGTGTAATATAGAAAATATGTAATATTCAAGAACAAAAAACAAAAGCACCCTAAAATATTACTGCCCAGAGATAACAGCTATTTTTTGTAAGTTTTTTTCTTATTATTTCCTAGAAGCCTATTCTAAAAAGTAGCTCAAATGGTGACAGTCTGTTACTGTCAAATGTGGTATTGAATTAGGGATGATTGCCAGTATTCCTTCTAGTTCTGAAAATTTGGATTCTGTGAAATTTTATTTTTCTTGGTAAACCTTTTCAAAGGGTCTCATTTTATAGGTAGTATGGTAGATTGATCTGACAGATAATAAGTATTAAATTTGATTGGTGGGGAGGTTCTCCTTTACACGTATATAAATATTTTTTGTTTTTATTTTTATTTTTGAGACAGGGTCTCTCTTTGTCACCCAGGCTGGAGTGCAGTGGTGTGATCATAGCTCACTGCAGCCTGTATCTCCTAGGCTCAAATGATCCTCCTGCCTCAGCCTCCTGTGTAGCTGGGACTACAGGTGCATGCCACCATGCCTGACTAATTTTGTTTTTTGGGTTTTTTTGGTTTTTTTTTTGTAGAGACGGGGTTTCTCCGTGTTGCCCAGGCTTGTCTCAAACTCTTGGATGCAAGCAATCCTCCCGCCTCGGCCTCCCAAAGTGCTGAGATTACAGGCGTGAGCCACTGTGTCAGCCTCCTTTATGTTTTTATAGTATGATTAGTTCATGTCAATGCCTAAATTAATGATTTTTAGGATGGTACATTATCTCCTTGTGTGTACTTTCTCCTTCTTCTCCCTCTTAGGCTATGACCAGGGCCAGAGCACTCAGATCTCAGTCAGAGGAGCCTGCTTCTGCCTTCAGTGCTGATGACCTTATGAGTATAGATTTAGCAGAACAGATGGCTAATGACTCTGATGATAGCATCTCAGCAGCAACCAACAAAGGAAGAGGCCGAGGAAGAGGTCGAAGAGGCGGAAGAGGGCAGAATTCAGCATCGAGAGGCGGGTCTCAAAGAGGAAGAGGTGAGCACTGAGTTCAGTCCTGTGCACATTCACACTTGGCAGTTGAGTGGAAAATACAGAATTAGATCTTGTCAGAGTTGAATTATAAGTTTTATTTCTAAAACATGGTTCTTTAAAAATCTATTTTTATAATATATAAAGACGGTCTTTAAGGCAGTTCTGACATGTGCCTTTTACTTAAATAAATTTTGAATGGCCACATGCACTTAGGGTTTTAATTGTTCTTAGCTCATACCATATAAAAGCTTCACTGTGTTTGTCACGTAGTACCTTTTGGATACATTTAATGTCATATGTATTTTCACATGTACAAAGTAATAGGCAAATATGAGTTGTTAAAGAAAATAGCTAAAAGCCTTTGGCAACAGGAGGAAAACTCCAGATCATACAATTATTATTTTTGTTACTGTCATAAGATACAAATACCCACACGCTTATCAAGTAGTCTTTATAAAGTCAGTTTAAGAAGGAAAACTGCCCCCAATTTGATTTCTAAAACTAGTCATTAACATAGTCAACATTGTGTTTACTGTGAGACTATTGTCATTGAATAGTTCACGCCAATAGAAATTGGTCATTCAGTGACTTTCTCACACATGTCAATTCATCTCTAAAGATTTTTTAAAACTGTTTTTATTAAATATGCATCCATAGGAATTTTAAGCTGGTGAAATGAATATTAATTTGGTTTAAAATCTCCAGGGAGAGAAATCCTCATCTTTTAATGATGATTATTTTCACTATTCTTACATTTACAAAATTTTTCCTTAAAAATTTTTATTTTTGTTTTTTAATTTTTTTTTTTTTTTTTTGAGACAGAGTCTCGCTCTGTTGCCCGGGCTGGAGTGCAGTAGCGCAATCTTGGCTCACTGCAGGCTCCGCCTCCTGGGTTCACGCCATTCTCCTGCCTCAGCCATCTGAGTAGCTGGGACTACAGGCGCCTGCCACCAGGCCGGCTAATTTTTTGTATTTTTAGTAGAGACGGGGTTTCACTGTGTTAGCCAGGATGGTCTCGATCTCCTGACCTCGTGATCCGCCTGTCTTGGCCTCCTAAAGTGCTGGGATTACAGGCATGAGCCACCGCGCCCGGCCTTTTAATTTTTTTTTGAGGTCGAGTCTTGTCTTTGCTCTGTTGCCCAGGCTGGAGTGCAGTGGTGCGATTTCAGCTCACTGCAACTTCCGCCTCCCAGGTTCAGGCAATTCTCCTGCCTCAGCCTCCCAGGTAGCTGGGATTACAGGGGCCCATCATCATGTCCGGTTAATTTTTGTATTTTTAGTAGAGATGTGGTTTCACCATGTGGGCCAGGCTTGTCTTGAACTCTTGACCTCAAGTGATCTCCCGCCTCTGCTTCCCAAAGTGCTGGGGTTACAGGCGTGAGCTACCACGCCCAGCCTATTTCCTTACGTTTTAATTGGATAAATTAAATTGGATAAACTAAAGTGTGGCCTAAAAGAATAGTCTCTGAAAATTGGTCAGACTCTATATGTTTGTTCTTATGTATATGTCTGGCTTTTTACAGACAAACTATTTGACATAAGTTTATTTAGCTTTCATTTTTTGGTGTTGTGTGAAATAAACCTTAGCTGCTGATAGGCTTGTACATTGACTGTTCATTTTTCTAACAGGAGACACTGGTCTGGAGACTTCTACTCGTAGCAGGAACTCAAAGACTGCTGTGTCAGCATCTAGAAATATGTCTATTATAGATGGTGAGTATAGACTGCAAGTGATTATTTATAAATTCCAACATTAGGAAGACTAACGTAATCACCATTAGGAGCCCTTATTTGTGTTGCCATCATTGGGAAGTTAAAAGGGCAATTAGGATCACTGGATAAATTATTTTTTAAAAGATCTTTGCTATGCATTAGAGTTACTGAAGAGGGTAAGCTTTTAAAATTATGTTTTATAGGCCAGGCACGGTGGCTCACACCTGTAATCCCAGCACTTTGGGAGGCCGAGGCAGGCAGATCACGAGGTCAGGAGATCGAGACCAACCTGGCCAACATGGTAAAACCCCGTCTCTACTAAAAATACAAAAATCAGCCAGGCATGGTGGCGCATGCCTGTTGTCTCAGCTACTTGGGAGGCTGAGGCAGGAGAATCACTTGAACCCAGGAGGTGGAGGTTGCAGTGAGCCAAGATTGTGCCATTGGACTCCACCCTAGCGACGGAGAGATACTCCGTCTCAAAAACAAAACAAAACAAAAAAATTATGTTTTATAATTTCTTACTTTCAGACAAATGTTGTTTCTGTTTGGCAGAGAGACCCTGGAAACATAGGAAGGTGAAGTAGTTGGTCACTATATGGACAGTGGTCGAAAGAGAGAGGAACTGTCTCTACTGTTTCCTTGCTTCCCCCATACTGCCCTGTCAGTCTCTGCTTTCCATATAGAGAAGTCATGTGACCTATATTTAAGAGAAATTATGGCTAGGCCCTTGGAATTAATTTGTGTATATCCTATGGTCTAAAAATTGGCCTCAACTTAAGGGGATCTGTTTAACTATTTTTAATATTATAGATGATGAGATCAGCCTAAAATGTTAGTCATATTTACAAAAAGTATGCATTAAGATAGGTGGTGATACTTTTTTCTACCTAGCATTTAGAATATATTCATATGTATATTATTTATATTATCAGTTATTTGAGGTTATTGTTTCTCTTTTATGATATTTATAAATATTTATTAAATATTATAATTATAATATTTATAATCTTATAGCTAGGATTAATTGTTGACACACTGGGGAGCTGAACTAATTCTCAGAAGATGAAGTTTAACAAGGGTAAAATAAACCGCATTTATGTCCAAAAGGACAGCTGCACAGGTAGAGTTGGGAGAGGTATGTGAGTTTAACAGCAACCCAGGTGAAAAAGACTTAGGTCAGTAAGAGTTATGCAGGCAGACCCAACTGTCCAAATCTATTGATGTCTTAAACAGTATTTAATGAGTCTTGCAGAGGTGTCCAAGGGAGAGAATACCGTCATGGATTCTTAGTTTCTGTTTCTGGTTGGGCCAGTAAAGCCCTTTTCTCATCCCTCTTTTCCTCGTATCACTAGCTACAGAAACTAAAAACCATGGCTTCAGGCTGCTAAAAGCCTAAAACAAAAGAAAACAGAACAAAAACAACAACAAAATGAGGCGGGTTGGACAAGCTTGCACAGCAAGGAAGTTCTCCCTGTGTACTAAATTGGACATAACGTGCCAAAGATACTGTACTCCTCTTTGGAATTGTATTTCAAGGAGACTGTCAACTATATATGATCATTCAGAAGAGGTACCAAATAATATAAAAAATGGTTGGCCAGGCGCAGTGGCTCATGCCTATAATCCTACCACTTTGGGAGGACGAGGCGGGCGGATTGCCTGAGCTCAAGAGTTCGAAACCAGCCTGGGCAACAAGGTGAAACTCTGTCCCCTACTGAAAATACAAAAAATTATCCGGGCATGGCGGCGTGCACCTGTAGTCCCAGCTACTTGGGAGGCTGGGGCAGGAGAATACTTGAACCAGGGAGGTGAAGGTTGCAGTGAGCCGAGATCATGCCACTGAACTGAGTGACAGAGCGTCTCCAAAAAAAAAAAAAAAAAAAATGGTTGAAGGAACTTAGGATATCTAACCTGGGAAACATTCAGATCTTTATGTAGATTATGTTCTATCGTGTAAAATGTGGAATGAATAGATTTGATCTGTTTAGTCCCAAAGGCAATGCTTTTTAATCTATTTTGGCTTATGGATTCTCTAAAAATCTGATGAAAGCTATGTCTTCTCTCCTTAAATAAGTACTCACATGCAATTGCACCCAATTTCAAAGGGTTCAGCCACTCCCATGAAGCGCATTCGTGTTCTCCAGCTTAAGAACTCCTGGCCCAATGGGGATGGATGGGAATAGCTAGAAACATACTGATTTAAGTTTCTCATCTGATAGAATGGACCTGGAAGATTTAAGAACAGCTTTGTTCCCCTGTTTTATATGTGAGGGAACTAAGCCAAGCAGTTTTGCCCTGAGTTGATAAAACCACTAATAGTAACAATAATAGCTAATATTTATGAAACTGCATGCCTCTTAACAGGTCTGTGGGGTAGGTACTTACTGTATTATTTATGTTTTACAGAAAAGGAAACTGAGGCTTTAAAAAGATAGGTAGCTTACCCTAGATCTCATAACTTGTCAGTACCAGATCTGAGAATGATCTCACATTCTCTGCACTCCACAACCAGTAGCTGACCACTGTACTAGTTTCCAGAGCAAGATAAGATTAGAGACCTAGCTACTGGTTCTCCATAGAATAATTTTTGCATTATACAGAATAACCTATGTAATTAATATAAAGATGGACTAATTTGCCTTGGAAGTAAGTATCACTCCATTAAAGGAATTTTCAACATTTATCAAATGACAGCTGACATTGAAGAAAAGATACAAAATCAGGTTGATTAAATGACTCTTAAACCTTACAAAAAATTCCATTGCTATATTTTTACTCAAGTATTATTTAGTACTTCAGAAGAGCTAGCTAAGATCCTTAGCTTTTTGCTTCACAAACATGTTGTCTTTTGCCATTCAGGAAGTAGTATCTGGAAAGATGCTGTTCCATTCTTGGTAGGTTTAATATAAAAGCAGAGAGGAAGAAAGAGAGAAAAGGCAGCCTGGAAAATTGTAAAGGATTCATGCTGAGTTCAACCTTGCGTTCAACAAATGACAGCTTTGTGACTTGAGACAAATCAGTCACTCTCCTAGTTTGTTTAGATATGACTGGGAATAATAATCTCTATTGTATTGGGTTATTCTGAAGATTAAATGATCAAAAAGCCTGGCACATAGTAAGCATTTATCAAGTGTTATTTTAAAAATGAGAAAACAGGAACATAGAAAAAGAGTGAATAAAATAATGAACACTTCCATGTTAAACCACCAAAATCGGTTAGCATGCAATCGACAGAGTCATAGATGTAGATTACCCACCTTTACCTTAGCCCAAATTGTCTTTTTTTTGTCCTGTCTTGTTTTCTTTTCGTTTTTGTTTTTGTTTTTTGTGTCCTGTGGAATCCAGTGTCCTGGCTTGTTTTATGTGAAGCTTTCCTTGACTCCAGTGGGTAGAATTCATCACTTAAAGTGAGTCTTTGAGTTTCCACTGTAACTAAGAAATCAGATATCAGTTAAGCTTGTTGGTTTGTGTTTTTTAAAAAATAATCTATTTTTCTCTCAGCTTGCTGTTTTTGGTGTTCTGCAGTTTCACTGTGATGAATCTAAAGATGGTATTCTTGTTTATCCTGCTTAGCAATTACTGGGCTTCATGAATCTCTGAACTGGTATCTTCCATCACTTCTAGAAAATCCTTAGCTATTATCCCTTCAGATATTACCTCTATGCTATTCTTATTCTCCTTCCAAGTCTTCAGTTAAATAATTATAAGACCTTTTTACTCTCTCCTCGCATGACTCTTGTATTTTGTTTTCTCTTTCTGTGCTACCTTCTGAATAATTATTTCTGATCACTTTTTTTTTTTTTTTTTTTTTTTTTGTGACAGAGTCTCTCTCTGTCGCCTAGGCTGGAATGTGGTGGCATCATCTTGGCTCACTGCAACCTCTGCCTCCCGGGGTTCAAACAATTTTCCTGCCTTAGCCTCCCGAGTCACTGGGATTACAGGTGTGCACTACCACACCTGGCTAATTTTTGTATTTTTAGTAGAGACAAGGTTTTACTGTGTTGCCTAGTCTGGTCTTAAACTCCTGGCTTCATGTGATCCTCCTGCCTCGGCCTCCCAAAGTGCTGGGATTACAGGCATGAGCCACCTTACCCAGCCTATTTGGTTCTTTTAAAATATGCTCTGTCACTTTAAATAGTTTTTAGAAGTTTTCTGAAGATATTTTTAGGCCTGTTTTTAATTTTTCATGTGTATACAGTAAGGATTTTTTTTGTTATTTTGTATCTGATAACCTAGTGTCTGAATGTCTTTGGCCTCTTTCTGTTGTCTGTTTCTGTTGGTTCTCATTTATGGTGACTTATTTCCTTCCACGCGTTGTTATTTACTGTCCCTAGAAAATTATCAACAGGAATAATTTGAGACCTTGGATGAAGCCATCTTCCTTCAGAGAATATTCACGTTTGTTTCTCTAGGTTTGTAGGGCACCACAGGTCTTAGACCACTTTAAGCTAAATTTGAGGGTTTCTTGGACCAGTCAGGTGATACGTACTTCTAACTAAAATGCAGGTTCAGTCACTTGCTGCTTGCAAAGTCCAATTAACAAAAGCAAGGTGTGGTATAAAGAAAGTGACTTTTTATTCCAAAGCGAACTTAGGGGAAGAAATACAGGCTTCCTACCTTAAGGGTACTGCTTCCCCCTTTGCAGCAGAAAGTGGACGCTTTTAAAGGGGGCCTATCAGGAATGGCATGCAGGGGAGGAAGCGAGCAAGTGGGGGGTCTGCATGCTAGTTTGGTGTCTTATCTACCAGGCAGCTGAATTGGCATCTTCATGGGTAGAAATAGGCTATAAAGGTGGCCGAAAACTCTCTAGATTGGCGAGAGTTTCATAGCAGGACTTTGGGTTGTAAATTGACTGTTATCTCTAGAGGTAAACCCCTGGTGGGTGATAGTTCCTACTCTGGAGCTTCCAAACACATAGTTAGATGAATTCCCCTTTTAGGGAGTCTCTGATGAAGAGGAAATAAAAGACTATAGTTGCATTTCTAAAGAACTAAGTAGAAAGTGGGGGAAAGGAGAAAAGAAGAGAGAGAAAAAGTAATGAACTATCTCTTAGAAAAATGAGGGTAATCAGGCAGGAGAAGGAAATAAAGGGTATTCAATTAGGAAAAGAGGAAGTCAAATTGCCCCTGTTTGCAGATGACATGATTGTATATCTAGAAAACCCCATTGTCTCAACCCAAAATCCCCTTAAGCTGATTAGCAACTTCAGCAAAGTCTCAGGATACAAAATCAATGTACAAAAATCACAAGCATTCTTGTACACCAATCACAGACAGAGAGCCAAATCATGAGTGAACTCCCATTCACAATTGCTTCAAAGAGAATAAAATACCTAGGAATCCAACTTACAAGGGATGTGAAGGACCTCTTCAAGGAGAACTACAAACCACTGCTCAATGAAATAAAAGAGGATACAAACAAATGGAAGAACATTCCATGCTCATGGGTTGGAAGAATCAATATCATGAAAATGGCCATACTGCCCAAGGTAATTTATAGATTCAATGCCATCCCCATCAAGCTACCAATGACTTTCTTCACAGAATTGGAAAAAACTACTTTAAAGTTCATATGGAACCAAAAAAGAGCCCGCATCGCCAAGTCAGTCCTAAGCCAAAAGAACAAAGCTGGAGGCATCACGCTACCTGACTTCAAACTATCCTACAAGGCTACAGTAACGAAAACAGCATGGTACTGGTACCACAACAGAGTCATAGATCAATGGAACAGAACAGAGCCCTCAGAAATGATGCCGCATATCTACAACTATCTGATCTTTGACAAACCTGACAAAAACAAGCAATGGGGAAAGGATTCCCTATTTAATAAATGGTGCTGGGAAAACTGGCTAGCCATATGTAGAAAGCTGAAACTGGATCCCTTCCTTACACCTTATACAAAAATTAATTCAAGATGGATTAAAGACTTAAATGTTAGACCTAAAACCATAAAAACCCTAGAAGAAAACCTAGGCAGTACCATTCAGGACATAAGCATGGGCAAGGACTTCATGTTTAAAACACCAAAAGCAGTGGCAACAAAAGCCAAAATTGACAAATGGGATCTAATTAAACTAAAGAGCTTCTGCACAGCAAAAGAAACTACCATCAGAGTGAACAGGCAACCTACAGAATGGGAGAAAATTTTTGCAACCTACTCATCTGACAAAGGGATAATATCCAGAATCTACAATGAACTCAAACAAATTTACAAGAAAAAAACAAACAACCCCATCAAAAAGTGGGCGAAGGACATGAACAGACACGTCTCAAAAGAAGACATTTATGCACCTAAAAAACACATGAAAAAATGCTCCTCATCACTGGCCATCAGAGAAATGCAAATCAAAACCACAATGAGATACCATCTCACACCAGTTAGAATGGCCATCATTAAAAAGTCAGGAAACAACAGGTGCTGGAGAGGATGTGGAGAAATAGGAACACTTTTACACTGTTGGTGGGACTGTAAACTAGTTCAACCATTGTGGAAGTCAGTGTGGCGATTCCTCAGGGATCTAGAACTAGAAATACCATTTGACCCAGCCATCCCATTACTGGGTATATACCCAAAGGACTATAAATCATGCTGCTCTAAAGACACATGCACACGTATGTTTATTGTGGCACTATTCACAATAGCAAAGACTTGGAACCAACCCAAATGTCCAACAACGATAGACTGGATTAAGAAAATGTGGCACATATACACCATGGAATACTATGCAGCCATAAAAAATGATGAGTTCATGTCCTTTGTAGGGACATGGATGAAACTGGAAAACATCATTCTCAGTAAACTATCGCAAGGACAGAAAACCAAACACCGCATGTTCTCACTCATAGGTGGGAATTAAACAATGAGAACTCATGGACACAGGAAGGGGAACATCACACTCCAGGGACTGTTGTGGGGTTGGGGGAGTGGGGAGGGACAGCATTAGGAGATATACCTAATGCTAAATGACGAGTTAATGGGTACAGCACACCAACATGGCACATGGATACATATGTAACAAACCTGCACATTGTGCACATGTACCCTAAAACCTAAGGTATAATAATAAAATAAAATAAAATAAAATAAAGAAAAATGAGGGTACTCAGTTACATGCTTATGAAATCCTGTTTACCTCTGCTTCTCTCTTTAACCACTGGGGCTCCACCTTAGGAAGGGAAATGCATCAGGGTTTTCACTTTGGGCAGCCATGGGCTATGGTAGCCCTCTCTCTTTTTCTTCAGGATTCTCAAAACCAATGTTAACATTTTCCCAATTGAAAAGTGAAATCAGGGAAAGGACTCTGCTTACCTCTCTGAGTTCTAGCTTTTCTTCAGTTTTGGCCTGGTAATTCCTTGCTATGTGATCAGTTCTTCAATGCCATTTAGAATTTTCTTTTTTTTAAATGTTTGAGGTACTAATTTGGATTGTTGTCAGCAGAAGTGAGTTTGAAGACAATGAGAGATCATTTTGTCTGAATAACCTAGCCTGCAATGACTGTTACCCATTGACAACATAGAATAAAGCTTCTATTTGTGTAGAAAGACTGGAGACCAGTTATGATGCCTTAAAAGTTTTACAGAGTGGCTTGACTAATTTTTTTAAGGAAACAGTATTCATCTATGAAAAGAGGCTATGTAAATAAACTAAATATGAAACGTCAGATTTCCTGAATTATGTTGTAAGCAAAAATCTTATTATGGTACCTTTTGCAGCAGAGCATGATGGTTAAGAATGCAGGCTCTGGAGTCAGGCCCATTGGGTCAGTCACAGCCAGCTCCTTACTGCTGGCTCAGCACCCTTGCACTGTAAGTGCTGTGAGAAAGGGGTCTGCATCATTCCTCCTCATCACTGTATCCACTATATTTGGCACATAACATAGTAGATGCTTGTTAAATACTTGACAGTGACTGAGTAAAAATTACTTAAGAGATTGTGTAGTATAAGGGTTAAGACCATGGTTCTAAAATCAGGAAGATCTTGGTTTGGATCCTGACTTCTCAGTTTTACCAGTTGTGTGTCCTTCAGCAAATATGTTAAGTTTTTCATCTTTAGGAATGAGTGTTCTCATCTGTAGGATGGGACAATGATTGTGTCCACCTCATTGCGTTATTTTGAGGATTAATGAGAAAATGCTTGTGAAGTATCAGGCAGTGTCTATGCATATTAAGCCCTCAGTAAGTGCAAACTGGTGTTATTCTACAAGCATCAGATCCCTTAGCTATAAAATTGACAATGTTGTACTGACTTCAGAGTAATTATATTAAATGAGCTAAGTATTTACAGTACTGATCACAGCACCTTGTAAAAATGCGATAGATGATAGCTGTTATTAGTGGTAGTGTTTTGCAATAAGATTATGAAGATGAATATTATGTGAATCATTGGTCTAAATTTATCTTTTATCTAATTGATTTGATATAATGGTTTTGCTAACTTAACTGATTACCTCCAGTACTAGGCCTTTTTTTGAAAAGTGAACTGATTTTTTAAGTATAAATTTGTAAAACATTTTTATCAGGTTGGATTTGGTGGGTTTTTTTTTAAGTCTCTGACAGAATACCTGTGGAATAGTAACTATACTTGTCATCACTTTGGGACAGAAGCAACAAATTAAGACTGTAACTTCTAGATCTCTGTTTTAAATGGAGGAGCGAAGAGATAAAGGTCAAATTCTCTTATAACAAAGTCCATGGAGTATGGAAATTTGTTATTGTGCTGCAATTTTATTGGAAAAGATAGAAATTACACTTGTAGCCACAGGAGTTGTAAATGAGAGTTGACAGCCCAGATTTTTCCATTGAAGTTAGTCAGCAGAGGATAGTGGCTAAGTGAATAAAAGTACCTCTGAAGCCACTGCCTTTGCATTTCATTTATACCACTGTGGGTACCACTGCTGCTACTATGTTTGCTACCACAAATAGCTACATGTATTTGAATGCTTTCTATCTGCTAGACACTTCCTCTTACCCTCTCAGCAGTTTTCTGCAAGAAGTATTAACACTGTTTTACAGGTGAGGAAATTGAGTTTTAAAGAAGCCAAGGAGCTTGGCCATAGTCAAGCTAGTAAGTCAAAATGAGTCTAACTCCAAAACCAGAGCTTTTAACCACACACTGTATTGTCTTCCTAACAGAACATAGTGCTTAGTTTTCTGATAAAATTATTTCACAAACATTCACTCATCTTTTGCCTTCCACAGGGATAAAAAGAAAGGTATCTTGTTTTCTAGGATCTCAGAGTTAGAGGAGTCAATGAATAAATATTGAACAGAAATATTCTTTGAAATCATCATGATCACTGCCTTTTTTATTCAGTTGCTCTGTCTAGCCTTTTGAGTAGAGTAGGATGTGAAACCAGTAACTGGGTAAAGCAGATAAGAACACTGTTTCTGCCTCTCATTTCTTCTCTTAGATATTACAAGTTTGGGGATAGAACCTAGAATAGGAAACATGTGCAAACACAATAAATTTAGGTTAGATAGAAAGATTTGTTAGTTTTCTGACTAGGAAGGACTTTGCAGGATTTTTTGAGTATTTCTTTGTTTTTCTGTGCCCTATTTAGTTTGTGAGTTATCTTGGGGAAGATATTTTTGATATTAGCAAACTGGTAAGGCGTAGGAGAAAATAAACCTAAATTAGATGTTTGAAATTTATTGTAGGTTTTATTTTGTTTTGTTTTTTGAGATGGAGTTTCGCTCTGTTGTCCAGGCTGGAGCACAATGGCACTATCTCGGCTCACTGCAACCTCTGCCTCCTGGGTTCAAGCGATTCTCCTGCCTCAGCCTCCCAAGTAGCTGGGATTACAGGCACCCGCCACCATGCCTGGCTAATTTTTATATATTTTTTAGTAGAGTTGGGGTTTCACCATGTTGGCCAGGCTGGTCTTGAACTCCTGGACCTCATGTGATCCACCCGCCTCAGCCTCCCAAAGCACTGGGATTACAGGCGTGAGCCACTGTGCCTGGCCTTATTGTAGGTTTTGATGTCAAGGAAAAAGAAAGGGAAAGATAAAGAGCTAGCTAAACTTCAAGTATCTAACCAAGTTTAAAAGGAAAAAAGGTATGGATACAAAGGAATTTTTATCATAGAATGCTGTTTCCTAGAATTCTCCTCTGAAATATTTCTTAGATATTGAATATGGCTACTAAGGTAGAGGAAAATGAGAAACTACTGGAACCCCATGGCTCCTAATGTAGCAACAGGGATAAAGGTATCGTCAACAACAAAGAAGGGATTAGGAGGCTTGCCTTCAATACATTTGTAGTTCATTTGGTTAGGTGATTAGATTTTATCCTTCAGGTATTTTTCTATGAAATATTTTTAGTGTGTGTGTATTCATAAACACTACAGTATCTCAGTAAGCTGGGAAATAATGAGACTGACAGTTGGGCATTGAGTTATGTGTACCTATAATTCTATTTCCCTTTAGATTTTTAAAAATATCAAATAGTTTTATAATTAGGCATCATGCAGTTTTGCAGATAGGACTCAGAAAATCTTTAGCTAAAGAAAGATGCAAGTTTTATAAGTTATTCTAAGAATAACATAATGCATGTTTTCATCTTTTTCATTCTAGCCTTTAAATCTACAAGACAGCAGCCTTCCCGAAATGTCACTACTAAGAATTATTCAGAGGTAAGAAAAAAAGTTTTATAGTTGTGTATTAATAATTTATGTTTTCTGCATTATGAATTGTCAGCTCTCTGATTTACAAAGTAAATAAAAGAAGAAAAATTATGGAACATTAAAGCTGGAAGGAGCTTTACCAATTATCTCTAGGGCTTCCAGGATTTGATTTTTTTCTTGGTTGCTCTCTTTTTTTAAATAATGGTTATCATAGAAATCCATAAATGTTATGTATACAGTAATGTTTTCTTTTTTTTTTTTATTAATTTTTTTTGCACACAAAAACAATAAACATTTTCCAAAAATACATACAAACAAAAAGATGCGTATCAAACATATTAGGAAGGTTGCACATGGGAAGTCGGGGAATAGAAATGGGGGGTGGGAGTCAAAATAAATGAGAGAGGGACTTTATATGGATCAGTGATAATAACTCAATCCTCTATTTGACAAAGAAGAGGGAGAAGGAAGAGGAAGAAAAAGAAAGTGGGATAAAGGATCAGAAAGGGAGGAAAATAGAAAAAATTAGAGTATGACTCCAGGGTAGACCTGTTTTGTTGTCACGGAGTTGGTTGGTTGGTTTGTCTATTGTATTTTTCATGTTTCGCCAAGTTGGCCAGACTGGTCTCGAACTCCCAGCCCAAAGTGAACAACCCGCCTTGCCCCCCAGAGTGCCGGGACCACAGGCGTGAGCCACCACGTCCAGCCCCCACATTGCTTCTGGCCTCCGTGGTAGACCTCCCAGATGGAGCGGCCGGGCAGAGGCGCCCCTCACTTCCTCCCAGACACGGGGCGGCCGGGCAGAGGCGCCCCTCACTTCTTCCCAGACACGGGGCGGCCGGGCAGAGGCGCCCCTCACCTCCCAGACGGGGCGGCCAGGAGAGACGCTCCTCACCTCTTCCCAGACGATAGATGGCCGGGCAGAGGCGCTCCCCACTTCCCAGACGGGGCGGTCGGGCCGAGGTGCTACTCACTTCCAAGACGATGGGTGGCTGGGCAGAGGCGCTCCTCACCCCCCAGACGATGGGCGGCTGGGCAGAGGCTCTCCCCACTTCCCAGATGGGGCGGCCGGGCAGAGGCGCTCCTCACTTCTTCTCGGACGGGGCGGCCGGGTAGAGGCGCTCCTCACTTCTTCCCGGACGGGGCGGCCGGGCAGAGGCGCTCCTCACTTCTTCCCGGACGGGGCGGCCGGGCAGAGGCGCTCCTCACTTCTTCCCGGACGGGGCGCCCGGGCAGAGGCACTCCTCATTTCCCAGACGGGGTGGCTGGGCAGAGGCGCTCCTCACTTCCCAGACGGTGGGTGGTCGGGCAGAGGCGCTCCCCGCCTCCCGGACGGGGCGGCCGGGCAGAGGCGCTCCTCACCTCCTCCCGGACGGGGCGGCCGGGCAGAGGCGCTCCTCACCTCCTCCCGGACGGGGCGGCCGGGCAGAGGCGCTCCTCACCTCCTCCCGGACGGGGCGGCCGGGCAGAGGCGCTCCTCACTTCCTCCCGGACGGGGTGGCCGGGCAGAGGCGCTCCTCACCTCCCAGACGATAGGTGGCTGGGCAGAGGCGCTCCTCACTTCCTCCCAGACGGGGCGGCCGGGCAGAGGCGCTCCTCACCTCCCAGACGATAGGTGGCCGGGCACAGGCGCTCCTCACTTCCCAGACGATGGGTGGCTGGGCAGAGGCGCTCCTCACTTCTTCCCGGATGGGGCGGCCGGGCAGAGGCGCTCCTCACTTCCTCCCAGACGGGGCGGCCGGGCAGAGGCGCTCCTCACCTCCCAGACGATAGGTGGCCGGGCAGAGGCGCTCCTCACCTCCCAGACGATGGGTGGCCGGGCAGAGGCGCTCCTCACTTCCCAGACGATGGGTGGCTGGGCAGAGGCGCTCCTCACTTCCCAGACGGTGGGTGGCCGGGCAGAGGCGCTCCTCACTTCCCAGACAGGGCGGCCGGGCAGAGGCGCTCCTCACTTCCCAGACGGTGGGTGGTCGGGCAGAGGCGCTCCTCACTTCCCAGATGGTGGGTGGCTGGGCAGAGGCGCTCCTCACTTCCCAGATGGGGCGGCCGGGCAGAGGCGCTCCTCACTTCCCAGACGATGGGTGGCCGGGCAGAGGCGCTCCTCACTTCCCAGACGGGGCGGCCGGGCAGAGGCACTCCTCACTTCCCAGACGATGGGTGGCCGGGCAGAGGCGCTCCTCACTTCCCAGACGATGTGTGGCCGGGCAGAGGCGCTCCTCATCTCCCAGACGATGGGTGGCCGGGCAGAGGCGCTCCTCACCTCCCAGACGATGGGTGGCCGGGCAGAGGCGCTCCTCACCTCCCAGACGATGGGTGGCCCGGCAGAGGCGCTCCTCACCTCCCAGACGATGGGTGGCCGGGCAGAGGCGCTCCCCACTTCCCAGACGATGGGTGGCCGGGCAGAGGCGCTCCTCACTTCCCAGACGGGGCGGCCGGGCAGAGGTGCTCCCCACCTCCCAGACGGGGTGGCCGGGCAGAGGCGCTCCTCACTTCCCAGATGATGGGTGGCCAGGCAGAGGCGCTCCTCACTTCCCAGACAATGGGTGGCCGGGCAGAGACGCTCCCCACCTCCCAGACGGGGCGGCGGCCGGGCAGGGGCTGCAATCCCAGCACCCTGGTAGGCCAAGGCAGGCGGCTGGGAGGCGGAGGCTGCCGCGAGGCCAGACCACGCCACCGCACTCCAGCCCGGGTAACACCGAGCACCGGGTGAGCGAGACTCCGTCTGCAGTCCCAGCACCTCGGGAGGCTGAGGCGGGCAGAGCACTCGGCGTCAGGAGCTGGCGAGCAGCGTGGCCAACATGGCGAATGCGTGCCTGCAGCCAAAGGAGAAAAAGTAGGCAGGGGTGGTGCGCGCAGGCAGTCCCAGGCAGTCCGCGGCGTGGGCCGCAGCGAGCCGAGTAGATTCCAGCCTGGGCCACAGAGGGAGAGAAAGAAAGAAAGAAAGGAGGGAGGGAGGGAAGGAAGGAAGGAACAGTAATGTTTTCAAGGATAACAGTGTTGAACCCAAAGAGCTCATACATGGAATAGTAATATTGAAGGTGAGTTCAATGGATATAGAGGTTTTTTGTATACTGGGTTTCCTTTTGTTACTTATCTTCCCAAAATACTAGCTGTGCCTTAACAGCTGATGCTAGACTTAAGATGAACGAAAAGGCTGGAGTCCAGCGATCCATGTGGTTTGCCCTAGGTTTAGTCTGGGCCTTCTGCTCTTCCTTTCGATTCCAAGAAGAGTCCAATATGGGCTTGATTCTCTTATTATTTCACTTTCAAAACTGTGTGTCTTAACTCATGAGCCAATACATCAGGGTTTCTCCATAGTGGCACTGTTGACATTTTGGACCAGATAATTCTTCGTTGTGAAGGATTGTCCTATGCATTGTAGGATATTTAACAGCATCCTTAGCTTCAGGGGCTGTTCGTTCAGTATTTGGTCTTTGGCTTCATCCTCATCTGTACTTAAGTTAGATGAAGATATGGCAAATGTTTGTATCAAATGTCAAGATAACAGAAAATATAGAGAAATAGTATTTTGGGTGGTAGAGTCAGCAGTCAGAAATACCTTTATTGGGTCTTAACACTAACAAATGGTATTTAAGGGACAAATTTAACAGAAAGAGATCTAGTATTTCCCACGTGGTCTGATACCTCATTTAAAGTTGGAGATGGAACACTGATGGTCTCACCTCATAAGAAACTAAGAGGAAAGTCACAAGGTCTGCATACGACCCTATGCAAGTCATTCACCAATGTAACTGTGTTCCCTTAGGTGCTCAGGCTCCTGGGATGGCCAGGAGAGAGGTGAGCAGAAAGTAACATTTGTGAATGAAGAGGGACATTGGAGGGAGGTCAGACTGAGTGTTAGTTTTAATGGTTATGGCTTTCTGTCTCCTTTTTTGTGGCTCATATATAACTCAGATTTAATCGTGTAATTCATTTCTTCATTTTCATTTTTATTCAGAGAGTCTATTCTCACAAAAACTGTTTGTTGCTTTGTTTCCTTGCCAGGTGATTGAGGTAGATGAATCAGATACGGAAGAAGACATTTTTCCTACCACTTCAAAGACAGATCAAAGGTAGGTGCAGCGATTTTCTGCAAAAAGAAACATCTGAAAAAAATTTAAAATTATCCAGAATTCCAAAGTTACACATTTTTCTATGCCATATAAGTTTAACAGACTTCTTTTCAACTAGCAAAGTATGTAGAGGAATGAAAACAGACCAAGGGCTAGTTTATAGAGTTGATGCAGCATTAGTACAAGGATTTTCAGTGAAAATTGAAATAGCCTGTAATTTTTTTCCTTTTGACTTTATTAGTGCTTTTCTTTCTTTTTATTTATTTATTTATTTTTTGAGACAGGGCCTCACTCTGTTGCCTAGACTGGAGTGCAGTAGTGCGATCTTGGCTCACTGCAACCTCCACCTCCTGGGCTCAAGCAATTCTCCCACCTCAGCCTCCTGAATAGTTGGGATTACAGACATGCACCACCACACCTGGCTAATTTTTTGTATTTTTGGTAGACACAGGGTTTTGCCATGTTGCCCAAGCTGGTCTTGAACTCCTGAGGTCAGGTGATCCATCCACCTCAACCTCCCAAAGTGCTTGGATTACAGATGTGAGCCACCGCGCTTGGCCTCAGTGCTTTTCTTAATGGAAGACTATGTTCTCTCCAAGTAACAGAAAATAATTTTGTATTTTGGTAACATTTGATTTCAGCTTTTTGTCATTGTCTTATTTTTATATTCTCAACTACACATCATGCTGTATTAAACACTAAAAAGGGGATCACATAGACTCAGTCTGCCTTCAGAGGACTTGCATGCTCTTCCTGTCTGTTTTGGGATTTTTTGCCCATTGCTGTTAAGCTTGACTTGATTCACTATTACCATTTGCTTTTATACATTAACATTTTGGTTGAATACTGCTTAACAAAAGCTCGATTAATGAGAATTTCTACTTAATCAATTAATCAACTGCCTTATTTTGTACTTATTTTCTGTTTGAGCATTATATTAGGTCTGATGAGGGAAGGGCATAATGAATGTTCTAATATGGCCTCTGTCTTCGGGTAACTTCAATTGTAGCGGAAAAGAGAAATGAACATATTTGAATTCATCAGAGAATGAATTAGTACATAATTAGGTGTAGAATTTTATATTACAGACCTGTAAGTGTGAGTGCTTATGGGCTGGTGAAAAGAGGAACAAGAAATATGGGCTAGAAGAAGCAGCTTCATGGAGGGAGTAAAATTGACCTGAGGTTTCAAAGATAAGATTTGGCTTAGTAGGGTGGAGAATGGTGGTCCCAGCTGAGAGTAAGGGCATGAGCAGGAACTCCAGAAAGAAGGGTGATTGAGGAAAAAGCCTTATATCAGTGTTTCTCAAGCTTTTTCTTCATGATCTCAGCCATTTCTTGATTATCCAAGGAGAAGAATTAAGTAACTTAGATGTAAGTCAATTTCTCCCTAACATTAGAAATTAAATACTTAAAGAATGAAATTTTTTTGGGTAGGGTTGAGTTTGAGAGGGCCAAAAACTATTGTAATAGCTACGGTTTTTCATCCCACTCTATCCCCTGGAGCCAGTTTTTGTTCTTTGTGATATTGACCCCACTGAGAATATAAGCTGTATGTGACTTGAAGGTTAATGTTAGAACAAGTGTAAGTATAGTTCCATGTTCACTTATTAGATCCTTTAAACATCATGCTAGGTTCTGGGGATAGAAAGATAAATGTCTCTTCCTTCAAGGAATTTACACTTTAGTGGTATGCTAATTACAGGGCACTGCGAATCCACCAAGATAAATGTTTTATTCAGGTGTAATGAAATCTAAGGGATGTGCCAGTATCTTCTTGGGAAAAGTCACTGAAGGTTTTACAAAGAAGATAGGTGGCATTTGAGCTGGTGATCAGCCGATCAGTTAGCACGCATTAAAGGAAACGATCTGGTGTAGAGAGAAGAAACAGTGGCATAGGACACGGGCATCTACTTTGAAGGATGGTCAGGGAAAGCTTCTGAGGAGGCTACATTTAAGCTGAAATTTTAATAAGGGAAACGTGGCCTTGAGAAAAGCAGAGGGGCAAGTGCATGCAGCCTGTATTAGTCCATTTTCTCACTGCTGATAAAGACATATCGGAGACTGGGCAATTACAAAACAAAGAGGTTTAGTGGACTCGAATTTCTACATAGCTGGGGAGGCCTCACAATCATGGCAGAAGGTGAAAGGCATGTCTCACATGGCAGCAGACAAAAGGAGAAAAAGAGCCAAGTGAAAGATCTTGTGAGACTTATTCACTACCACGAGAATAGTATGGGGGAACTGCCCCCGTGATTCAATTATCTCCCACCAGGTCCCTCCCAGAATACTTAGGAGTTATGAGAGCTACAATTCAAGATGAGATTTGGGTAGGGACACAGCCAAACCATATCACAGTCTACTGAAGAAGCAAGTTTACTAATGTTATTTGGGAGCCAGTGACTAAAGTGTGGTGGAAAAGGTGGTTTGAGATGAGAATAGAAAAGAGAGGCAGGGTAAATCATGCTGCAGGAACAGGTGAGCACTACAAAGGTTTTGGATGTTACTATAAATGCAGTGGGAATCCACAGAAGGATTTTAAGAGAGGAGAGGCACCTTCTGATTTACATTTACAAAGGATCACTGTAGTTGCAGAACAAGTGTAAACAAGCTTACCTGAAAGGAGGGTGCTCCCGGTAGCCCGAGCTAAGAGATGATGGAGGCTTGCACAGGCTGGTGGTAGGTGAAGTGGAGAAAACAGATGGTTTCAGGATATATTTTGAAGATAGACATGAGAAAACTTGAGGATGGATTAAATATTTGGAGTGAGGGAGAATAAGGAATCAAGATTGATTTTCTGGTTTCTTGCTTGAGCATTTACATTGTGCTATATATTGAGAAGGTCATAAAAGAAGGAAGGACAGATGTGTTGTAGGGAATGATAGGCATATAATTAAAAGTTCCACTTTAGATATGAAAAGTTTGAGATGCCTACAAACTTACATGAAGGGAGGTTATAGGCAATTGAATGTGTGAATTCAGAACTCAGATAAGGGTTTTGTTTTGTTTTGTTTTTTTGAGACGTAGTCTCGCTCTGTCTCCCAGGCTGGAGTGCAGTGGCAAGATCTCAGCTCACTGCAAGCTCTGCCTCCTGGATTCACGCCATTCTCCTGCCTCAGCCTCCCGAGTAGCTGGGACTACAGGCCCTGCTACCATGCCTGGCTAATTTTTTGTATTTTTAGTAGAGACGGGGTTTCACCGTGTTAGCCAGGATGGTCTCGATCTCCTGACCTCGTGATCCGCCCGCCTCGGCCTCCCAAAGTGCTGGGATTACAGCCATGAGCCACTGTGCCCAGCCCAGATAAGGGATTTGAAATGATACTTAGATTTACCTCTGGACAGCATGCAGATGGTACTTAAAACCATTGGGATGGATAGGATCACCTCAAAAAAGAAGGCAGAGCAGAAGAGGGTTTGTTTTCCTAGTCTGCAGTTTTAACCTTACTCAACCTTTGGGTAGAGTAGAAAAAAACAATAAAGACATGAGAAAAATCCAGGAGAGTATAGAGTTGTAGAAGGCTGTACTGGCCTTTATAGGAGTAAAAAAAAATACCAAGATGGGCACAGATGCAAGTCATTTTATATGTTTATGGTAAGTAGTGGAGGGACTTATTTTAGCTCACGAAGGTTTACTTGAATTTCTCAGGCTCATTTCTGTGTATTTAACAGGACTCCTTTGTTTCTAGCTGATAGAAACCAACCAGATTCTCTTACAGAGAAGGAGATTTATTGGAAGATTATCAGGATACCTCAGGTTTTGGAAGGAAGTAAGGGCCCGTTTCTGAGTCCTTGTTTGGTTGTTCTTGTCTTTGTAAATTGAAGCACACACAAATCAGATCTAGCTTTCTAAGTTTTTTTTTTTTTTTCCAGAAATGGATCAAAATGCTATTTTGATATTTTTTATATATGCTTAAGGATATTAAAGAAAAAATAGTTTGCTTTTGATATCACAGTAGATTGTTTACTTTTCAGCTGTATAAATGTCTGCCGATTTCTTTAGACATGAAATAGTAATATAACTCACAGTTGTTTGGCACTTCTCTGAGCATTTTACACGTGAATTAGCTTATGTAGTGCTCACAACTTCCCCAGGAGATAGATTATAGTTATAACTTTATCATCCCCATTTTACAGATGAAGTGTGAAGCACACTGGCTAAGTAACTTACCTAAGGTCACCCAACTAGTCATACAAGCCAGGCATTCTGACCCCAAACTCATCTCTGTTGTTGCTTCTTGGTACAGTAACTAACTTCTCTGGCCATTGTGCAAGCAATAAGAATCACTTAAGTTATGAGAGGCTGTTTAAAATTTTAGAGGCAATTTCCAAAATTGACATTTTGGAAACACATCAGAAATCAGCTTTGGCAGATTGGTGTTTCTAATTACAGCATCTAAATGATAATTTAGACTGTTTTTGCAGAATTTTTTAGTAATTGCAGGTTATGCATGGTGTTTTATTTATAATTTAAACTATTTAAGCTCTGCCACTTACTAGAGTGGACCTTGATAAATGTGCTGATCTGCTACCTCTGAACTTTAGTTGCTCTTCAAGTTTGGCTGATAAATCCTTCTGTCCTTTCCTTTTGTGCAAAGGACCTGTGAATTTTTCTATTTACTTCTGACATAAGATCTCGTGATTCTCATTCTTTTTTCCAGATAAAACTTTTGGACATATTTCTTTTGCTATAATGACATCCCAAAGCATGTTAATAAAATTGTAGACTAAGAATTTATAAACACTACTTTTATTGAAGACAGGAATCAGCAGACTTTTTCTTAACGGGCCAGATAGGGAGTATTTTAGGCTTGGCAGGTCAAGAGGCAAAACCAGGGATATTATATAGGTAGACACTTGTATAACCATTTAAAATGTAACCATTTCAAAATGTGAAAACCATTCTTAGCTTATAGGCCATAAAAAAAACAAAACCTAGTGGTGGGCTAGATTTGCTTACTGGCCCCGATCTAAAATGACTTAAATTTCTTATTAATTAAAAGACATAGGAATTTACTACAAGTTAAGCTTTGTAAGAGTAGGAATCCGCTGGGCATGGTGGCTCACGCCTGTAATCCTGGCACTTTGGGAGGCTGAGGTAGGCGGATCATGAGGTCAAGAGATAGAGGAGATAGAGACCATCCTGGCCAACATGGTGAAACCCCGTCTCTACTAAAAATACAAAAATTAGCTGGGCATGGTGGCATGCTGAGGGGGCTGACGCAGGAGAATCACTTGAACTGGGAGGTGGAGGTTGCAGTGAGCCGAGATGGTGCCACTGCACTCCAGCCTGGCGACAGAGCGAGACTCGATCTCAAAAAAAAGAGTAAAAAGAGTAGGAATTATGATTTTCTTATTAACTGAGATTTGAATAGAAAATATTTCAATGTTCCTATGGTTTTCAGAAGTGGAAGATGGTAATGGATACGTTTTGGTATATGATAAGTACTATAATAATATAAGTAAGTATCGTTGTAGTACTTAATATGTGTCAGGCACTGTTCTAAGTGTTTAAGCATATTAACACATTTAGTCTTTATAAAACTATTATCCCCATTTTACAATGAGGAAATTGAAGCACAGAGAAGTTAAGTAACTTGCTCGAAGCCACATAGGTAGTAAAGGGCAAAACCAGAATTCAAACCTCGGCCCCAGAGTCCTTTTCCTTACAGTTAAGTTTTTTTGCCTCTAATGTAGGTTTTAAGGGAATTGTGTGTTATTTATATTCATGGCAGCTGCTGGATTGAAAAACTTAGCCAGAAAGGCACACTTGATGAATTATGTAGTTCATTGTGTTTGTTTTTGCTTTTGTTTTGCCTCAGGTGGTCCAGCACATCATCCAGCAAAATCATGTCCCAGAGTCAAGTATCGAAAGGGGTTGATTTTGAATCAAGTGAGGTAAATAAGTAATATTGTTAAATTTTAATTAATTTTCAACTTTATAAAATTTAAATAGAGACTGCCAGCTAGTTGCTGAACTTTTTTTTCTTTGATAAATAACTTCATCTTTTACGTGCAGGGAGTACATGTGCAGGTTTGTTACATGGGAATTGCGTGATGCTGAGGTTTGGTACAAATCCCATCACCCAGGTAGTGAGCAGTAGGCAGTTTTCCAACACACATCCTACTCTCAGCCTCCCCTCTCTAGTAGTCCCCAGTGTCTGTTGTTCCCATCTTCATGTCCACGTGAACTCAGTGTTTAGCTCCCACTTATAAGTGAGGACATGTGGTATTTGGTTTTCTGTTCCTGTTAATTTGCTTAGGATAGTGGCCTCCAGCTGCGAAGGACATAATTTTGTTCCTTTTATGGCTGCATAGTGTTCCATGTTACATATGTACCACCATTTTCTTTATCCAATCCATATTGATGGGCACTTAAGTTGATTCCATGTCTTTGCTACTGTGAGTAAGTGCTGCAGTAAACATATGAGTGCATGTGTCTTTATGGTAGAATGATTTCTTTTCCTTTGGTTATATAGCCAGTAGTGGGATTGCTGGGTCAAATGGTAGCTCTGTTTTAAGTTCTTTGAGAAATTTCCAGATGGCTTATAATGGCTGAACGAATTTACATTCCAACAGTGTATAAGCATTCCCTTTTCTTGACAACCTCACTAGCATCTGTTGTTTTTTGACTTTTTAGTAATAGCCATTCTGACTGGTGTGAAATGGTATCATTGTGGTTTTGATTTACATTTCTCTGATGATTAGCGATGATAAGCACATTTTGTTGTTTGTTGGCTGCTTTGTATGTCTTCTTCTTTGTAATGTGCCTGTTCATGTCCTTTGCCCATTTTCTGATGAAGTTATTTGATTTTTCCTTACTGATTTATTTACATTCCTTTTAGATTCTTGATATTACACCTTTGTTGGATGCATATTTTGTGAATATTTTCTCCCATTCTGTAGGCTTTTTGTTTACTCTGCTGATAGTTTCTTTTCTCTTTTTTTTTTTTTTTTTGAGATGGAGTTTCACTCTTGTTGCCTGGGCTAGAGTGCAATGGTGCGACCTTGGCTCGCTGCAGTCTCCGCCTCCTGGGTTCAAGCAATTCTCCTGCCTCAGCCTCCCAAGTAGCTGGGATTACAGGTGCACGTCACCACGCCTGGCTAATTTTTGAATCTTTAGTACAGACAGGGTTTCACCATGTTGGCCAGGCTGGTCTCAAACTCCTGACCTTATGATCCGCCTGCCTCAGCCTCCCAAAGTGCTAGGATTACAGACGTGAGCCACTGTGCCCAGCCTGATAGTTTATTTTACTGTGCAGAAGCTCTTTAGTTTAATGAGGTCCTACTTGTCCATTTGTGTTTTTGTTGCAGTTGCTTTTGGGGACTTAGCCAAAAATTATTTGCCAACGCCAATGTTGAGAAGGGTATTTTCTTGGTTTTCTTCTAGGATTATTATAGTTTGAGGTCTTACTATAAAATCTTTAATTCATCTTGAGTTAATTTTTGTATATGGTGAAAGGTAGGGATCCATTTTCTTCTGCACATTGCTAGCCAGTTATCCTAGCACCATTTATTGAATAGGGAGTCCTTTCCCCATTGCTTGTTTTTGTCAGCATTGTCAAAGATCAGATGGCTATAGATGCGCAGCTTTATTTCTGAGTTCTCTGTTCTGTTCCATTGGTCTGTGTGTCTGTTCTTGTACCAGTACCGTATTGTTTTGGTTACTATAGCCTTATAATATAGTTCAAAGTTGGGTAGTGTTATACTTCTGGCTTTGTTCTTTTTGCTTAGGGTTGCTTTGTCTATCTGGGTTCTTCTTTGGTTCCATGTGAATTTTAGAATAGTTTTTTTCTAATTTCTGTGAAAAATGACGTTGGTAGTTTGATAGGGATAGCATTGAATCTGTAGGTAGCCCTGGGCAGTATAGTCATTTTAATGATACTGATTCTTCCAGTTCCTAAGCATGGAATGTTTTTGTGTTTGTGTTATCTGTGATTTCTTTCAGCAGTGTTTCATAGTTCTCCTTGTAGAGATCTTTCACCTCCTTGGTTAGCTATATAGCTATGTATTTAATTTTGTCTGTAGCTATTGTAAATGGGATTGTGTTCTTGATTTGACTCTCAGTTTGAACGTTACTGGTGTATAGAAATGCCACTGACTTTTGTACACTTCTTTTTTTTCAATTCTGAAACTTTGCTGAAGTCGTTTATCAGTTCTAGGAGCCTTTTGGCAGAGTCTTTAGGGTTTTCCAGGTATAGAATCATATCGTCAGCAAAACGAGATAGTTTGACTTATTTTCCTCTTTGGATGCCTTTTCTTTCTTTCTCTTGCCTGATTGCTCTGGCTAGGACCTCCAGTACTATGTTGAATAGGAGTGGTGAGAGTGGGCATTCTTGTCTTTTTCCAGTTCTCAGGGAGAATGGTTCTAGCTTTTGCTTGTTCAGCATGATGTTGGCTGTGGATTTTCATAGATGGCTCTTATTATTTTGAGGTATGTTCCTTCAGTGCCTAGTCTGTTGAGGGTTTTCATCATGCAGGGGTGTTGAATTTTATCAAAAGCTTTTTCTGTGTCTGTTGAAGTGATCATATCGTTTTTGATTTTAATTCTGCTTTTGTGGTGAGTCACATTTATGCATTTGCATATGTTGAATCAACCTTGTATCCCAAGAATAAAGCGTACTTGATCATGGTATATTAACTTTTTGATGTGCTGTGAGATTCAGTTTGCTAGTTTCTTGAGGATTTTTGCATCTGTGTTCATCAGGGATATTGGACTGAAGTTTTCTTTTTTTGTTGTGTCTCTGCCAGATTTTGGTATCAGGCTGATGCTGGCTTTGTAGAATGTTTTAGGGAGGAGCCCCCCTCGATTTTTTTGGAATAATTTCTGTAGGATTGGTACCAGTTCTTTGTATGTCTGACAGAATATGGCTGTGAATCCATGTAGTCTAGGGCTTTTTTGGTTGGTCAGTTTTTTATTACTGATTAATTTCAGAATTTATTATTGGTCTGTTCAGGTTTTCACTTTCTTCCTGGTTCAGTCTTGGGAGATTGTGTGTTTCGAGGGATTTATCCATTTCCTGTAGATTTTCTGCTGTGTGTGAATAGTTATTCATAGTAGTCTCTAAAGATCTTTTGTATTTCTGTGGGGTCAATTGTAATGTCATCTTTGTCATTTCTGATTGTACTTATTTGGATCTTCTCTTTTTTTCCTTTGTTAATCTAGCTAGCAGCCTATCAATTTTGTTTATTGTTTTAAAGAACCAATTCTTGATTTCATTGATCTTTGGTATGGATTTTTGCATCTCAGTTTTGTTCAGTTCTTCTCTAATTTATTTCTTTTCTTCTGCTAATTTGGGGGCTGTTTTGTTCTTTATTTCTAGTTCCTCTAGGTACAATGTTAAATTGTTAATTTGATTTAAATTAACAAATTAAATTGTTAATTTGATTCCCTTAATGAAGGCGTTTAGTTCTGCAAGCTTTCCTTTTAACAGTTTTAGCTGCATCCCTAAGATTTTGTAAGTTGTGATTCAATTTTTATTTTCATTAATGAAATTAATTTCATTAATTAATGAATGAATTTTTATTAATTTGAAAGAATTTTTTTATTTCTGACTTAGTTTCATTATTGATCCAGGAGTTATCCAGGAGTAAATTGTTTAAGTTCCATGTATTTGTGTAGTTTTGAGAGATCTTCTTAATATTGATATCTTTTTTTATTGCACTGTGGTCCAAGAGTATACTTGGTATGATTTTGATTTTTTTGAATTTATTTAGACTTACTTTATGACTGAACACGTGATCTATCTTAGAATATGTTCGGTGTGTAGATGGGAAGAATTTGTATCCTGCAGTTATTGGATGATGAAGTATTTTGTAGCTGTCAATTAGGTCTAATTGGTCAAATGTCAAGTTTAAGTCCTGAATTTGTTAGTTTTCTGCCTGGATGTTCTTTCTAACACTATCAGTGGGGTGTTGAAGCCTCCCACTATTACTGTGTTGCTGTCTGAGTCTTTTTTTAGGTTAAGAAGAACTTGATTTATGAATCTGGGCGTGTATATATTTGGCGTAGTTAGGTCTTCCTGTTGAATCAAACCGTTTATCATTATGTAATGCCCTTCTTTGTCCCTTTTTACTGTTGGTTGGTTTAAAGTCGGCTATATCTGATAAAAGAGTTGTGACTCCTGCTCTTTTTTGTTTCTCATTTGCATGTTAGATATTTCTCCATCCCTTTACTATGAGCCTGTGTGTGTCATTACATGTGAAATGGGTCTCTTGATGACAGCAGTCAGGTCTTGTCCTTTTATCCAACTTGCCACTGTATTCCTTTTAAGTAGGGACATTTAGACAATTTATATTCAGAGTCAGTATTGATATATGAGATTTTGATCCTGCCATCGTATTGTTAACTGGTGGTTTTGTAGACTTGATTATGTAGTTGCTTTATAGTGTCTCTAAGCTATGTGCTTAAGTGTGTTTTTGTGGTAGTAGGTGGTGTTTTTTTGTTTCCATGTTTAGCACTCTCTTAAGGACCTCTTGTAAGGCTGATCTAGTTGTAATGAATTCCTCACCATTTGCTTGCCTGAGAAGGATTTTATTTCTCCTTTGCTTATGAAGCTTAGTTTGGTGGGATATGAAATTCTTGGTTAGAATTTCTTTTTTCTTTAAGGATGCAGAAAATAGGTCCCCAATCTCTTCTGGCTTGTAAGGTTTCTGCCTAGACGTCCGCTGGTAGCCTGATGGGGTTCCCTTTGTAAGTGACATGACCTTTCTGTCTAGCTGCCTTTAAGATCTTTTCTTTCGTGTTGACCTTGGTGAATCTCATGACTGTGTGCCTTGGAGATGGTCATCTTATATTATGTCTGATAGGAATTCTCTGTATTTCTTAATTTGCATGTCAACCTTTCTAGCAAGATTGGAGAAACTTTTCTGGACTGTATCCTCAAATATGTTTTCCATATTGCTTATTCTCTCTCCTCTCTCAGGAATGCCAATGAGTCATAGGTTTTGCCTCTTTCCATAATCTCATATTTCTCAGAGGTTTTTTTTTCCATTCTTCTTCATTCTTTTTTCTTTATTTTTCTCTGACCAAGTAGATTTGAAGAACTGGTTTTTAAGCTCTGAGATTCTTTCCTCAGCTTGGTCTGTTATGTTGTTAATACTTTCAGTTGTATTATGAAATCCTTGTAGTGAATTTTTCAATTCCAGAAGTTCAGTATGGTTCTTTCTTAAAATTGCTATTTTATCTTTCAGCTCTTGGATTGTTTTACTGGATTCATTGGACTGAGTTTTAACTTTCTCCTGAATCTTGAGCTTCCCTGCCATCCAGATTCTAAATTCTATGTCTGTCATTTCAGTAATTTCAATCTGGTTAAGAGCTATTGTTGGTGAGCTAGCAGGCCCATTTGGAGGTAAGGGGACATTCTGGCTTTTTGAATTGCCAGAATTCTTGCACTGATTCCTTCTAATGTTAGAGGGCTGTTGTTCCTTTAACTGCAGTGTAAGTTGAGTATAGTCAATTGGCCTTGCTTCTGGGTGCTTTCAGAGGGCCACAGCTCTATATAGATCTTTACTGTGGCTAGATTCTTGCCCTGGGTGTCACAGATGTATATTGGCAGAATTATTTTGGTGTTGTAGTTTTGGCTGTGATCCAGTAGCTGGCATTTAACATTAGTGCCCAGAGGATAGGCTCTTACTCAGCTGCATAGTTCTTTTGTATTTCTGCGTGTTTGCAGCCGTGCTCTGTGGTGGGGTTGGGGAGAGAGATGACCACTCACAAGGGCCACTCCTGGGCCATGGGTGAGGTCCCTCCTGTCACTGGTACTGCACCTGCATTACTGTTGTTTGGTGTTTTGGGTTGCAGGGCTCCCTCAGAAAGAGGCCACGGCTGCCAGACAGGCTACAGCCTTCCCAGACCAGCACTGTGGAGGAAGGCATGTCCCATTCCTGCATCAGCCCACGAACCCACGTGTCTCCCTTCTCTCAGTGTTCTGAAAGTGGGATTTCTCCCCCACTTGAGTGCCAGCCCCAGCTGTGTGCTGTAGCCCTGTAGCACTGGGACCAGCCTGTGGCTCCATTGTCTGGACCCTCAGGGTCAGGCACCAGCTGTGCTGGGGAATCTGAAATGCTCCCAGGCTGCCAGGAAGGTACTCAGGTGGAACCACCAGCAAAAAACAAGGCTGGGCAGCAGAGGCTGCCCTGTGCACACATTCCTGCAGGGCAGCTTGGCAGGGGCCCTGGAAGGGGCTGTAGGGGAGGAGGGCCTACAGAAAAGATGTTCCTCTGTCCCACAGGGAAGCTGGCCCCACTCTGTCCTGCCCCAGCATTCAGGTGGGGCTAGTCCTACTCCAAGGGAAATAAGAAGTCTTGGGGGATGGGCGCCTATGGCCACCTTCTGCTGCAGCTGCCTTACGTATGAAAACCTCTGCGCTTCATGTATTCTGGAGCTCTGTCTCTGCCTACTGTTTGGGCCGATCCCCCTGCCAATTGAAATGTCTCCAGGGGGCATGGAATCTTGTAGCTAGGATCCTTGAGGTCCATAGTGAGAGTGTGCTGCCCCATCATCCATTCACTCACCCCTTTCTAGGAGCCTTTCAAGGCCAAGAACCAGCCCTGGCATTGGGCAACCCCCACAAGGTTCCCAGCTTCCTCCCTCTTCAGCTTCCAGTTTGTATCACCTCTCTATCAACTCTTGGTGTTTTTTCTCCAAAGATCTGCTCAAAATATGTTGGCTTACTCGATATTTTGGTCTTTATCAGTGGCAGTGGTGCTTCTTGGCCCTGTCTAGTTGGCCATCTTGTCCTTCTTCCACTAAAATTTATTTTTAAAAATAGTTTCAGGCCAGGCATGGTAGCTCATGCCTGTAATCCCAGCACTTTGGGAGGCTGAGGCAGGCGGATCACCTGAGGTCGGGAGTTCAAGACCAGCCTGACCAACATGGTGAAACCCCGTCTCTACTAAAAATACAAAATTAGTCGGGCATGGTGGCACATGCCTGTAGCCCCAGCTACTCAGGAGGCTGAGGCAGGAGAATCGCTTGAACCTGGGAGGTGGAGGTTGCGGTGAGTCAAGATTGCACCATTGCACTCCAGCTTGGGCAACAAGAGCCAAACTCCATCTCAAAAAAAAAAAAAAAATAGTTTCATTGATAACCTTCCTTTGAACTATAGTTAACGTTAAGAGTTAACAAGTAACATATGTTGAGTGTCCATTAGTGTAATTACCTCAGATATGAAAGTCCTGTAGATTTTTAAAATACGATATTCACTCAGTTCTTATTTGCCCAGTTAACAGTGGGATCAGAATTTTTTTTAGCTTCTACCATTTATTTATATTTGGAGAAATGATGATGATGATGATGATAACCCAAGAGCTTTTAATATTACTTTAATGAATATTTATCAAGTACTCACTATATGCTCTACGTGTGTCATGTAGAGGGTGGCACATGGTGGTGATTTCATGACATGTAGGTATTCAGGCATTGTCTGAAATGTTCTCTGGGAGGATGCCTGGAAAAAACTCCAATTCCAGATGATGTCTGCAACCATGAAATCTCCACCGTGAATGAGGAGGATGAGGAAGAGGAAGAGTTATAAGTCAGGACTTGCCTCTTGCCTTTATTAATTTGCTGTTTCAATTAAGTTTAAATAAAACTACATAACTGAAGGATACTGCCCTTCCGCTTTCCTTCATGGCTGCCATTTGAAGGGCCTTTGCTAGTTTTTGTTGAATTTCTTGAAGGTTTTCTTTTAGGCTCATCACCCCTTTCATTTTTTTTTTTATTTAAAAAATTGTTAATTGTAGCAAAAGCATAACATAAAACTAACCATTATTAAGTGTACAGTTCAGTAGTGTTAAATAGATCCATATTAAACAGATCTTCAGCACTTTTTCATTTTGCAAAACTGAAAATCTATATCCCTGAAATAACAAGTCTCCGTTTCCCCTTCTTCATCCCCTGGTAACCACCATTCCTCTTTCACTTTCTATGAATTCAACTACTCTAGGTACTTCATATAAGTAGAATCATATAGTATTTGCCTTTTTGTGACTGGCTTATTTCACATAGCATAAGTTCCTGAAGGTTTATCTACGTTGTAGCCTGTGACTTACACCTTTCATTTTTAGCTTTGGCTGCTGCTGCCATGTTCCCTATATTTCAGCTGTGGTTTAAAACAGCTTGAAAGAACTCAACTCAGGCTGCCAAGAAAAATGGCAGCAAGAGCTCATTCTACCTATTAAATATTAACATGTTGCTTCCAGGAGGGAAGTGAGCAATTATTATTTGTTTATTCCAAAACATCTGGATATATATGTGGTTATATGTTACAGTTAAAAATTTGTATACTAGTTCATGTTAACTGCAAAGACAAACTATTAGCAGATTATCTATTAGACTTCATTTGGATTTGTCTCTGGTTTATTTAAGTTTTGCCTTTGATAGTAGCAGAAAATGAATCAATAAATGAAAATGAATTTATATCTCTTAAGGCATCCATTTCTCATCAGAGATAGTTAATTTAGCTAACATTTGGAAGTGCTGATACCAGCAACAAAGCCTAGCATCAAATAATTTCTTTTAATGTCTTAAACACAAAAGATTTACAAACGAATTTGCTTTATTTTCTGAATATTTACAGAATACATAAGAATTGGTTTATGTTATCTTCGTAAAATTGTATAATTGGGCTTATCTGAGGTTTGTTTTCATTCTCTTTAGTTAAATTATTAGTTAATATCTGATATTCCTATTTATTCTTACCATGCATACAATCTATAGCCCAACAGCATGGGAACTTTTTTTTTTTTTTTTTGAGACAGAGTCTCACTCTGTTGCCCAAGCTGGAATGCAGTGGCACAATCTCAGCTCACTGTAAGCTCTGCCTCCCGGGTTCACGCCATTCTCCTGCCTCAGCCTCCTGAGTAGCTGGGACTACAGGTGCCCGCCACCACCCCCGGCCAATTTTTCATATTTCTAGTAGAGACGGGGTTTCACCGGGCTAGCCACGATGGTCTCGATCTCCTGACTTCATGATCCGCCCGCCTCGGCCTCCCAAAGTGCTGGGATTACAGGCATGAGCCACTGTGCCCAGCCAGCATGGGAACTCCTGAAATACTGCATGTATTTCTTTTTTTATCCAAAAAACTATTTGAAAGCTTGCTTTGCTAGGTTGTTTTTTGCATGAGTGTGAGAGTAGCTAGCTATTTCTAGCATTAAATGGGTAATGGGAAATAAAAATTACAGCTGTTTCTGAGTTAGATCTCCATGTGGCTTCGTTATTTTTTTCGCTGTGAATTTCCAGAAGAGTAGATACAACTGTAATAAAATGTAAATGAGAAAATATATTCAAAAACCAAATATAAAATGACTTGAGGAATTATTTTTCTGGCTTACCTATACTTCATTTGTCTTTATTAAGGTTAGTGAGGCAAATGTGTGTGGTTTATATTGTAGATACATGCACACACAGCAGGATAAATTTTCATTTTAATGCTCATTAAAAATTTAATTGTACTTATATATTTCGCAGTTATAAAGGAAATAGAAAAATAAAGTCTACCCCATGTGAAATGACTCTCACTGGTATTGTTTTGCCTGTAAGAACTTCTGTCTTTTTTCAGTGAAGCATGGAACAATCACTAATACAATATTTGTATCTCATTTCAGGATGACGATGATGATCCTTTTATGAACACTAGTTCTTTAAGAAGAAATAGAAGATAATATATTTAATGGCACTAAGAAACATGCAAGATACAGGAAAAATGAAAGCGTTACAAGCTCAGAGTTTAAGATTTTAAGTATTATTTCCTGAGCATGACTCCATAAGTAGGAAATTTCTAGCTCACAGACATGTACAGTAGCATTGATTCACCTTGTTTTTTTAACCTGGTTGTTACAGTAAGAGCTTTGTTTCAATATCATTCTTGAGTAAAGATTAAAATAAAGCTACCATTTTACATTTCTACTTCATGATCAAAAACTATGTCAGTATTTTAATATGGTTACATTTAGCCAAAGTTGAGGGAAAGAGCTTATAAAATTTAACTTCTTCATAATTTTAGTAATTTCCTAGAGGTTCTGGGTTTCCTGAAAGTAAAACAATTTATGTGAACCTGTGCCTAAATTCACTGTTTGTTACTATGTATGTTTTTTTCTAATGCTTCTTATAAGACTAAATGATTAGAAGTACCTAATCGTTTGAACATATGTTTTTATTTAAAAGAGTAGAATAACCTGTCAGAATTACTGAGTTTTTTATTCCAGTTGTAGCAAAGATTTCAAAAGATTATGTTCCCATTAAGTGGTAGTAATTTCCTTTATTATTCTGTATCCTTAATGGTGTTCTCTCTCTCCCCCTGCCCCGTTCTCCCCTCTCCCTTTCTCCCTTTCTTTTTCTTCTCTTTCACACATATGTGTGTGCCTATTTCTAGGAGGAAAAGGGTTAAAATTTGTTTTAAACTACATATTCTTGAAAATATTGGAGAATTTATTTTAGGTAGAGTGGTCAGTTGAACCTTACAGTAAAGTATAGAAATATATTTAATGTAGAATGTCAGTGCCAGGATTTCTCATTAACAATACTTTATCTCAACTTTGGTTCCTGTGAAACATTTCTGAATGGGCAATTCCAGAAATCTTAGTAGCCCATGTTAAGTTTCTATTTTTTACTTGTTTTCAGGGAGAAATAAGAATTAGACATCTTCAGATTTAAGTTAAATAATGCCATTCTTCTCTATAATCCTCTGTAAAAAGATCCCTGAGATTATTCCTTCTTTTAGTCTTATGCGACAGCTTTACTTTAAAATTCTCTAAGGAAGTTATAGATCTTGAGAGTACAACGGCCCGACATTTCTTCATAGGTAGAAACAAATACTTGACTCAGTGATACTCATGACCATTAGAATAATCATACCTGGAATGTGTCAAATTATAAGACACAGACACTTGGTTAGTGGCTGCCTCATATAGCACTTTTGAAGAGGCCTAAGTCAAAACTTGCAATATAACATTCTATTCACTTTCTTAAAAATATTTTTTCTGTACCTAACTTGAGCATATAAGGGTTATTTGAGCAAGTAACATTAACTCAGTAGAAGGCATTGTCCTGTGAAATATTCTTAGGCAGATCTGCCCACATCTTTATTGAACTTGAAATCTAATATTTCTAGTATTTGAACAAAGCAGAGGGTTAAGTCAGGGAAGAGCAGTGCTGTCCATGATGGAATGGAAGCTACCAGGGGAGGCAGTGTCTGGATGATGCCATGCTACCTACCCCTGCACAAACCATGCTGGCTCAGACTGAGCTGTGGGCCACATCAGCTAGTGGCTCTTCTCATGCATCAGTTAGGTGGGTCTGGGTGAGAGTAATAGTGAGGGAATGGTCACTAAAGTATCCTGAGAAGTTCCTAGGAAAAAAGGAATAAGGCTTTTTTCCTTAAAAAAAAAAATTGCTCTGGCTGTGAAAAGAGGTACTAAATGTGATTCAGTTCACCTCTAAGGAAAGTGATGCCATAGCAGTTACAGAGGGTGAAAAATCTCTCCAGCTAATTCAGGTCATTTTGTGAATAGTATGTATCAAGCCCTGAAAATATGGTAAATAAAACGTGACAGGGAAACCTTTTTTTAATTGAATATTGTTACATAGTTAAATGTGCTGTATATCCTTAATATTTTATATTGATCCTGCAAAATCTGTTGATTTTAGGGGAGTTTTGTTTTTTGTTTCTAACAATTTTCAGACCTGTTGGTATAGGAATGTAGAGGTCTTTCAGATGATTTGAAAGCAGCTGCATTTGCTCTTGGAGGCTTTGGGAGAGCAGGAATGAAAACATTCAGAGGAGAACATCTGTAGGGAATTCTTCTGTCACTTACCAAAGAATAATTATCTTTCTGGTGTTTTATTTCCTATCATAAAAATACAACAGTGCATTTACAAGGTTAAAGATTCCTCGAAGTTCTAGGAAATTCTAGAAAATGTAAGTGGTGCTTAGAAAATTCAAGCATTTAGGAATGTGACCTTTAATTCAGGTACGTAAAAGACTTTTTTTCCCAAACTTTTAAAAGTAGGAAATAACAATAAATACAGGAAAGTCATGTGGTTGAATAAATAATTATAAATTGAGCACTGATGGAACCCCTCTACAGGTCAAGAAATAGCGCAATGTCTTGGACGCCCATTATATTGTTTTCTCCTTTCTGGGTAACCAGCCCTGACTTCTGAAATTCAAAAGCTCCTACTTTTGCCACAAGGTGGTGCTTCTGCCATTAGATGCAGTTAGGAGGCTGCAACTGCAAATCTAAAATTAGGAAGTTAGTGTAGTTGCAATAAACTTAGAATTATGCATTAATACTAAACCTATGCAGTAATACCATAATTAGCCTTTTAATCATGTAAATTGCTTTATTAGGTATTTCATTTGGTTCAGCCTGTTATGGAATTTACCAGCTTGATAAATTTTGCATATAAAGGTTTATAAAGAAAAGGAATATTTTGTTTTCATAAAGAGAAAAATCCATTCTTAGAAAAAATCTGAGTAAAAAAGTATCTCAATGGGCTGGGCGCAGTGGCTCATGCCTTTAATCCCAGCACTTTGGGAGGCTCAGGAGGGGGATCACCTGAGATCAGGAGTTCGAGACCAGCCTGACCAACATGGTGAAACCTCGTCTCTACTAAAAATACAAAAAATTAACTGCGCATGATGGCGTGTGCCTGTAATCATAGCTACTCAGGAGGCTGAAGCTGGAGAATCGCTTGAACCCGGGAGGCGGAGGTTGCAGTGAGCCGAGATTGTGCCATTGCACTGCAGCCTGGGCAACAAGAGTGAAACTCAGTCTCAAAAAAAAAAAGTATCTCAATGTAAAATATCTTCTTTGGAAATATAGAATTTAAAAGCAACTTTCACCCAAAGTAATCCGATGTCCTTTTTGTATCTGTCATATATTTAATTCATAGTATTTTGTGTGTGTGTGTGTATGTGTGTGTGTGTGTGTGTTTTTGAGATGGAGTCTCGCACTCTCGCCCAGGCTGGAGTGCAGTGGTGTGATCTCGGCTCACTGCAAGCTCCGCCTCCCTCACACCATTCTCCTGCCTCAGCCTCCCAGTTAGCTGGGACTACAGGCGCCCGCCACCACGCCTGGCTAATTTTTTTTTTTTTGTATTTTTAGTAGAGACGGGGTTTCACCGTGTTAGCCAGGATGGTCTCAATCTCCTGACCTTGTGATCCACCCGCCTCGGCCTCCCAAAGTGCTGGGATTACAGGCCTGAGCCACCGCACTCAGCCTATTTTGTGTTTTTTTAAAGCTAACTACCATTAAGATCATTATAGAAGTTTGGTATAATAAAGATTTGGGTTTTTCAGTCCAATGAGTTTCCATATTCTTGAATGAAAAAGATCCACATTTCATCATTTGCCTGTTTCATTTTCTTTTAGTACTTTTGAACTTAGTTTGGTTAGAAAATACTAGAATTTTAGTTTGATCTAAAGAACCAGCTTATATAACTTTCTATTGCCATGTACATTTGTATGTCTTTGCTGTGTCAAATAACTGGATCTGATTTTAGCTCTTTTTTAAGTGGTAAAAGCAATGCATTTTTATTCTTCAAATTCAGACATTGAATACGTATTAAAATGTGTATGCCTACCTGTAATCCTCTCCCCATCAACAATTAGGAACATGTTTCTCCAACTACTGTTGGCAAGACTACCAAGAAAAATTGTTGAATTAGAACCCCAGCGCCGGGCACGGTGGCTCACGCCTGTAATCCTAGCACTTTGGGAGGCTGAAGCAGGCAGATCACCTGAGGTCAGGAGTTCGAGACCAGCAGGGCCAACATGGCAAAACCCCGACTCTACCAAAAATACAAAAATTAGCCAGGCATGGTGGTGGGCACCTGTAATCCCAACTACTCAGGAGACTGAGGCAGGAGAATTGCTTGAACCTGGGAGTTGGAGGTTGCGGTCAGCCGATATCGTGCCATTGCACTCCAACCTGGGCAACAGAGCAAGACTCTGTCTCAATCAATCAATCAATCCATCAATCAGTAAGAACCCCAGATTGTATAGCTACATGTTTTAGCCCCCTTTTCAAAGTATATGTTCTCCTTGGTACTTATTTTGACATTCTGATTTTTCCACATATGCTTTATCAACCTCTTAACTAAACCATCATTGTCAATTTTGAGAGATAACTGCACTGCTTCCCATTGTGTGTTTTAAATGTTATTGTTCAGTTTGAGTCAAATAAAAGGATATTTAATCTGTGGTGCCTTGACATTAAAAGTGGTAAAGTGATTTTAAAGGGCTCTTGGCTGGCTGTTGCACATTATGGCTGATTAACAAAAGAGGTTTAATGGATATTAGGCTGGTTGGCCCATGCAAACTATGTTCTGCCTCTGAGTCACTGTGTAGTCAAGATGGTTCATGTACAAATACCCAGAACTAGGGCATAAGTACCCTTGATCACAGTGCCTGTTTAATATCAATACCAAGTGTTTCATGTTTATATTTTATGTAAAAATCAGAATTTTCTACATAGAAGTTTGTAACTGCAGTCTACCTGTTAGTGCATTTGAACTGATTGCATGGTATATCTGACTTTGAGTACATTTTGCCAGAGGCAAAAGGCCATTGCTTAATAGGCTGAGAGGCCCAACTGCATTTCCATTGGTTCTTGGGTAGTCTGGAAATGAAGGCATCCATTTTACACTCATTAAAGTGTTTTACCATAAACAACGAGATAAATAAGTAAACCCATCATAGGTATCCTGAAAGTTTCTAGTGGTTTATCATTCCAGTACTGATTTCTGAGGTTTTTAGTAGTTTTAAGTCCAGATAATATTTTTAAAACTTGAAATAGTATCAACTTTACAGAAAGTTGCAAGAATAATGGAGAACTTTTTATCGTTTATTCAGATTAACCAATCTTTGACATTTTGTCATTAAAAAATTCTATATGTGCATATATGTATATGTTATATACATATATTTTCATATCAAATGTGAACACACACATACAATTTCTCAATCTTTTGACACTAGGTTGGAATGTCATGTTCCTTTACTCTTTAATACTTCATTGTATGTTCCGTAGGAACAAGAATATCCTCTTTTATAACCACCATACTGTTAATCTACAGTCCATTTTCCAGTTTTGTTATTTGTTCCAATACTTTCCTTATATAGCATGTTTTTCCCTCTAGTCTAGGATTTAGTTTTATTTTGTGAATATATAGAGTATCAACGTGCTTCCTGAAGTCTAAGTCATTCAAATGTACACTCAAGTCTTACTCCCTTCCCTATTCCTTTCATCCCTTTTTGCTCCACCCATTGTAGGTAACCAATTTCATTTTTGTTTATTCTTTTCACCAAAATAATGCAGATTTGTACATTTTTTCATGTCCCCTATTTTCTTACTAAAAGGTTTTATGCTATATATACTCTTTTTGTCTGAACAAATGGAGTTTTTTGTCCTACAAACTACTCCATGTCATTTTATGGAGATCTTCCTTTTTTATAGCCTCATGGTACTCCATTGAGTTTAAATGCTGTAGTTTATTCTGTCCTCCTATACTTGTGCCTTTTGGTAGTTCTGATATTTACAATTACAAATAATACTGCAGTGCTAATACTAGTATTTTTAATACTGCAATACTAATGCTAGTATTTTAAAATTTTTAGAAGTGTTATCTTCAGAGTAAATTCCTGGAAGTGTGATTATTCGGTAAAAGAGTAAATGTACATGTAGTTTTGTTAGGTGTTGCCAAGTTCCTTTTATAAAAGTTGTATTCCCACCAACAATGTGTGGACTACCTATTTCTCTATAGCCTCACCATCAGAAGAATGTATTGTCAAATTTTTGATTATTTGCCAAACTGATGGACAAGAAATGGCATCTTAGTGTAATTATAATTTGCATTTCTCTTATGAATTAAGTTGGATTTGTAAAAATATGCTTAAGGTACATTTTTACATCCATTTTTGGTGAATTGCTTGTTTGTGTATCTTACTCATTTTTCTAGAATGTCTGGTCCCCTTTTTCTTCACTCAATATAAAAAATATTTTTTAAATATTAGATATTAACCCTTTTGTCTAGAATATGCTGTAAAATGTTTTCCCAACTTCTTATTTGTATTTTTATTTTGCTTATGGTGATTTTTTTGCAGTGCAGCAGTTTGTTTTTAATGTAGTCAAATTTATCTGGTTTTGCATCTGGACTTGGTTTTTGTTGTATAAATGGTGTCTAATTGAACAGAGGGTCTTTAAGGAACATAACTTTTTTATTTTTATAATTGCATAATTGGACTTTATGAAGTCCAGCTTACATTGATTAAGGTGTAACGTTTTTGTGTTCTGTTCAAGAAAACCATTGCTTACCCTAAGGTCGTGTAACTTCTTCTGTGTTATCTTCAGAACTTTATGTTTTGCCTTTCCAATTCAACTCCACAGTCCAGCTGGGAATTGATTTCTGTGCTCTTAATTGCTATTTGGCTGTTTTTTTCTATTTTGTTTCTGCTGTGTGCTTTGTTTCAAATCAGATCCTCACAACATGAAAGAAAATAATTATCTGTTAATTTAAGCCATTGATTAATATTGCATCTTACAGAGGGGGAAATAATTTTTAAAGTGGATTGTTTTTGTTTTAACAGCAATACCATGTAAAAATGTCTTTAAGGATATTTCTAGAAAACATCACCAGATCAGCAACTCATTTTCACAGGATGCGAGCAATAGCTATCATTGATCTTACATGCTTTTAAAAAATCCTTCTAATAAGATTTTTTTAATTGCTATTTGAGGCCATTATTTTTGAGCACCAGAGAAAGAAAAGTTGTGTTTTTTTCATACTGGCTCTAACTGCCTTGTGTTTCATAAGGTTCATGCTATGATAAAGACAAATTCTAGCAATTACAGTTGAAGACACAGCTTGCAGGCAGTGGGACAGGGAAGGTTGTGATGATCATACATCTCAGGGAAAAAGTCTGTACACAGCGAAGGAACATGTAGGATCTGAAGGTGAAAGTCCGTTCTTGACCCACCAGTTAGACTATTCAACAAAATCATACAATATTATAAAAGGCTGAAATTAAGGGCAGAGTGATAAAAATCGAAATTATTTGAAGAAAATTACCATGCCCTTTTTTTTTTTTTGAAATTCGAGAGAGTCTTGCTTTGTTGTCCAGGCTGGAGTGCAGTGATGTGATCTTGGCTCACTGCAACCTCCATCTCTCCCAGATTCAAGTGATTCTCCTGCCTCAGCCTCCCAAGTAGCTGGGATTACAGGCATGAGCCATCACACCCAGCTATTTTTTTCCTATTTTTAGTAGAGACGGGTTTTCACTGTGTTGGCCAGGCTGGTCTCGAACTCCCAACCTCAGGTGATCCACCCACCTCGACCTCTCAAAGTGCTGGGATTACAGGCATGAGCCACCATGCTCAGACCATGCCATTTATGCTATACTTAAAAGTTTAATTCCTTAAATAATTTTTTTTTTTTTTTTTTTTTTTTTTTTTTGTGAGACGAAGTCTGGCTCTGTCGCCCAGGCTGGAGTGCAGTGGCGCAATTTCCGCTCACTGCAAGCTCCGCCTCCCGGGTTCACGCCATTCTCCTGCCTCAGCTTCCCCAGCAGCTGGGACTACAGGCGCCCGCCACTACGCCTGGCTAATTTTTGTATTTTTAGTAGAGATGGGGTTTCACCGTGTTAGCCAGGATGGTCTCGATTTCCTGATCTCGTGATCCGCCTGCCCCAGCCTCCGAAAGTGCTGGGATTACAGGCTTGAGCCACCGTGCCCGGCCCCTAAATAACGATTCTTAACCGCAAGTGCCTTCTGGCAGGCTGTGGACTCCCAGCGTGGGTTCATCCTGAATTCACCTCTTCCACAACCTTTTATTATGTGATGCCATAACTCTCAACACTGCCTTTCCCATTGAATTGAGTTTCCTTAAGGGAAGGCCCCTTGCTGTTTTTGTCTCTAAACCAAGCCTAGCATGGTGCCTGGCACAGAGCAGGCTCTTAGTAAATACTGAATGCATGACTATGTGAAGACATAAATAGATTTTGTTAAAAGAAAAAAATTCCAAAGCACTCACAGAAATAAAGCAGAGCTGTTAATTTCGCCCTCACTCCTTGGCAATGGAAATATCTCTCGTAAACACAAATGACTGTGTTACGCAGTAGAGGCATTAAGAGTCTTAAGTTATGAAGCCAACGACTTGATTTCCAAACACCTCCTTACCCAAAATTGCCACCCTAGTCAGATTGGTTCAGTTGGCTGATCAGACCAGTGACCCATCTGTGACAGTGGCAATAATTAGGAACCTATTACAGATAAAGATGGACTGTTATCCTCTGTAAACTGCTGAGTTTTTTCCGAGTATAAATAGTACTTGTGAAGAATGCAAAAGAATATGAAGAAAAAGGATACCATAATCCTGCTATTAACATTTCACTGTGCGCCCTTTAACTCTTCACATAATTGAAGTGAAATTGTATCAGTTTGTGTCCTGCTTGTGTAATTCTGAAAGCATTTTCTGAGTTACTGAATTTTTCTCAAAAACATTTCTTTTAATGGTTGCATAATGTTTTGAGTCATGGAATACTACAGCATAATATATTTTTCACTATAATAAATAATGCTTGATGGAGTCATCTTTTTACATAATATTTTTATACTTTTTATGTGGAGATAGGGTGTGAGAAACCTACATGTATCCATCATCCTGCTTCGATCCATTTCTCTTCCTCTGGTCCAGATGATTTTGAAGCAAATTCCAGACATTGTGTTATTTAATCTGCATATATATATGTACATGCATATATACAATAAACAACAAGGACTCTTTTTAAATAAAATATACTGTCAGTTGTACATAAATCTTTGACCACATTTTAAAAATTATATCCGTAGGCTAGGATAGAGTAAAAAATAGAATTTCAGGTAAAGGAGATGAAAATATTTTAAGGCTTATGACAGTTTTACCAGATTCCATTGCAGAAAGGATATATCCATTTATACTCCCACCAGCAACATCAGAGCACCTTCTTCACTGCACCCTACCCAATACCTAGTCATTTATTTGATTTTGTGAACTTCACAGTAAAAGGTTTCTTCCATTTGGTTTTAGGCTTTAACAGTACTCTTCACCCAGAAGCTAATGATAAGATTGTTCATCAGTCAGACCTGGGCTTCAATCTTCCAATCCTTTTAGCTGTGTAACTTATACAAGTCAGTCTCGGAATATCTGCTTCCCCATTCAGTAGATAAAAATGCCTACCTTGTGTGTTTTGTGATTAGATGCAATGATGCTTATGATGTGATTAGCAGGCTGCAAGTAGCATCTTCAACTGTAATTGCTAGAATTTATCATAGCATGAACTTTATGAAATAGAAGTCAGTGTAAAATTAATATGAAAAAAGACTTCTTTTTCTGATGCTCAAAATTAATGGCCTCAAGTGGTAATTCAAAGAAATAAAAAAAATCCTATTAAAGCATTTTCAAAAGAGCCTAAGATCAATGATAGCTGTTGCTTACATCCTGTGAAAATGAGTTGCTGATCCTGTGATGCTTTCTAGAAATATCCTTAACAATTTTTTTACTTGGTATTGCTATTTTTTAAAAAACACTTTAATCATCATTCTCCCTCTGTAAGATGCAATATTAATAAAATAGCTTAAATATGGCTAATTATCCTCTTTCTCGTTCTGAGGATCTGATTCAAAACAAAGCACACAACAGAAATGAAAACGAATTAGTAAAAAATAGCCCAATGGCAATTAAGAGCATAGAATGAGAGCTGATGTTAAGAAATGTGACTCAACCTATAGAATTATAGAAAATCCCCTTGCAACATTAATTGCACAGCTCTACTCATTAGAGGAACTGTATCTTCTTTTGCCTCCTCTGAGAGCTAATGAAGAAATTCTCATTTTATGAGAACACTTGGACACAGGGCGGGGAACATCACACCCCGAGGCCTTCGTGGGGTGGAGGGGAAGGGATAGCATTAGGAGAAATACCTAATGTAAATGACGAGTTAATGGGTGCAGCAAACCAACATGGTACGTGTATACCTATGTAACGAACCTGCATGTTGTGCACATGTACCCTAGAACTTAAAGTATAATTTAAAAAAAAAATTCTCATTTTAAGTGTTTATCCAGCAACAGAACCAGAAAATTGTTACTTTTACAGAAGGTAAGTTTTATTGCATATACAAGATGGATATTGATATTTTAAATTAGATATGTCCAAGGTAAACGATCTTATCAGCAAACAAGGACAGTTTGACTTCCTCTTTACTGATTTGGATGCTCTTTCTCTTTTGTCTGATTGCTCTGGTTAGGACTTCTGGCACTATGTTGAAGAGGAGTGGTGAGAGTGGGCATCCCTGTCTTGTTCCCGTTCTCAGAATGCTTTCAACTTTTCCCCATTCAGTATTATGTTGGCTGTGCGTTTGTCATAGATGGCTTTTATTACATTAACGTATGTCCCTTGTATGCCGATTTTGCTGAACGTTTTAATCATAAAGGGAAGCTGGATTTTGTCGAATGCTTTTTCTGCATCTATTGAAACGGTCATGTGATTTTTGTTTTTAATTCTGTTTATCTGGTATATCACATTTATTGACTTGCGTATGTTAAACCATCCCTGCATCCCTGGTATGAAACCCACTTGATCATGGTGGATTATCTTTTTGATATGTTGTTGGATTCACTTAGCTAGTGTTTTGTTAAGGATTTTAGCATCTATGTTCATCAAGGATATTTGTCTGTAGTTTTCTTTTTTGGTTGTATCCTTTCCTGATTTTGGTATTAGGATGATGCTGGCTTCATAGGATGAATTAGAGAGGGTTCCTTCTTTCTCTATCTTGTGGAATAGTGTCAAAAGAATTGGTACTGATCCTTCTTTGAATGCCTGGTAGAATTCTGCTGTGAATCCGTCTGGTTCTGGACTTTTTTTTTTTTAATTACCATTTCAATCTCGCTCCTTCTGTTCAGGGTATCTAATTCTTCCTGATTTAAGCTAGGAGGGTTGTATTTTTCCAGGAATGTATCCATCTCTTCTAGGTTTTCTAGTTTATGTGCATAAAGGTGTTCATGGTAGTCTTGAGTGATCTTTTGTATTTTGGTGGTGTCAGTTGTAAGATCTCCTGTTTTGTTTCTTAGTGAGGTTATTTAGATTTTCCCTCTTCTTTTCTTGGTTAATCTTGCTAATGGCCTATCAATTTTATTTATCTTTTGAAAGAACCAGCTTTTTGTTTCATTTATCTTTTGTATTTTTTGTTTGTTTCAATTTCATTTAGTTCTGCTCTGATCTTGGTTATTTCCTTTCTTCTGCTGGGTTTGGGTTTGGTTTGTTCTAGTTCTCTAGTTCCTTGAGTTGTGACCTTAGATTGTCTGTTTGTGCTCTTTCAGAATTTTTGATGTAGGCATTTAGGGCAATGAACTATCCTCTTAGCACCACCTTAGCTGTATCCCAGAGGTTTTGATAGGTTGGGTCATTATTGTCTTTCAGTTCAAAGAATTTTTTAATTTCCATCTTGTTTTTGTTTTTGACCCATAGCTCATTCAGGAGCAGGTTATTTAATTTCCAAACCCTAAGGGCTCCCCCAGAAAGCTACTAGAACTGGTAAAATAATTCAGCAAAGTTTCAAGATACAGGATGAATGTACACAAATAGGTAGCTCTTCTATGCATCAACAGCGACCAAGCAGAGAATCAAATCAAGAGCTCAACCCCTTTTAAAACAGCTGCAAAAAAAATAAAGTAAAATACTTAGGAATGTACCTAACAAAGGAGTTGAAAGTCCTCTACAAGGAAAACTACAAAACTGCTGAAAGAAATCATAGATGACACAAACAAATGGAAACACATCCCATGCTCATGGATGGGTGGAATCAATATTGTGAAAATGACCATACTGCCAAAAGCAATCTAGAAATTCAATACAATCACCATCAAAGTACCACCATCATTCTTCATAGTTAGAAAAAAAAATTCTAAAATTCATATAGAACCAAAAAAGAGCCCGCATAGCCAAAGCAAGACTAAGCAAAAAAAAAAAAAAAAAAAAAAATCTGGAGGCATCACACTACCTCACTTCAAACAATAGTATAAGGCCATAGTCACCAAAACAGCGTGGTACTGGTATAAAAATAGGCACGTAGACCAATGGAACAGAATAGAGAACCCAGAAATAAACCCAAATACTTAAACAGCCAATTGGTCTTCAACAAAGCAAACAAAAACATAAAGTGGGGAAAGGACTAATTATAGAAGATAACATTGGAAAAACCCTTCTAGACATTGGCTTAGGCAAGGGTTTCATGACCAAGAACCCAAAAACAAATGCAATAAAAACAAAGATAAATAGCTGGGACCTAATTAAACTAAAGAGCTTTTGCATGGCAAAAGGAACGGTCAGCAGAGTAAACAGACAACCCACAGAGTGGGAGAAAATCTTCACAATCTATACATCTGACAAAGGACTAATATCCAGAATCTACAATGAACTCATGTCAGTAAGAAAAAATACAATCCCATCAAAAAGTGGGCTAAGGACCTGAATGGACTGTTCTCAAAAGAAGATATACAAATGGCCAAGAAACATACGAAAAAAATGTTCACCATCACTAATCATCAGGGAAATGCATCAAAACTGCAATGCAATACCATGTTACTCCTGCGAGAATGGCCATAATCAAAAAATAAAAAAACAGTAGATGTTGGCATAGATGCAGTGATCAGGGAACACTTCTACACTGCTGGTGGGAATGTAAACTAATACAGCCACTATGGAAAACAGTGTGGAGATTCCTTAAAGAACTAAAAATAGAACTACCGTTTGATCCAGCAATTCCACTACTGGGTATCTACCCAGAGGAAAAGAAGTCATTATTCGAAAAAGATACTTGCACATGCATGTTTATAGTAGTGCAATTCACAATTGCAAAATCGTGGAACCAATCCAAATGCCCATCAATCAACAAGTGGATAAAGAAGCTGTGATATATATATATGCGCCATGGAATACCACTCAGCCATAAAAAGGAATGAATTAACAGCATTTGCAGTGACCTGGATGAGATTGGAGACTATTATTCTAAGTGAAGTAACTCAGGAATGGAAAACCAAACATCGTATGTTCTCACTGATATGTGGGAGCTAAGCTATGAGGATGCAAAGGCATAAGAATGATACAATGGACTTTGGGAACTTGGGGGGAAGAGTGGGAGGGGGGTGAGGGATAAAAGACTACAAATACGGTGCAGTGTATAATGCTCGGGTGATGGGTGCACCAAAATCTCACATATCACCACTAAAGAATTTACTCATGTAACGAAATACCACCTGTACCCCAATAGCTTATGGAAAAATAAAATAAAATTAGATATGTCCCAGGAACTTACTAGACAGATAAAAGAGTATTTCGAGACAGAAAGACCTGCATCCTGGGTTGTCTGATTCCAGAGCCAGTATCTCGACCTCAGTACTGCCTGTTTTCCCTGTCTTAGTACTAGGCGGTAGGAGACAACATTAGGAAGACAGTAGTTCCTGGCCTGGTAATGCTGACAGTTTCATAGGAAATACACATGTAGCAAATCATGAGACCCCAAGAAGGAAAGTATAGTATCAGAGAATGAATCATATGTTATGGGAGCACTTTTAAAAGAGCAGATTTGGGAATACTGACTTTGCTTGTTCTGGGATTGTGGCAGTCAAGGGGGTCAGACAGTCTTCAGAGGGGAGATAACATTTGAGCTGGGTCTTGAATAAAGAGTTTTTCTGGCTCTAAGGTGGTGGAGAGGATGACTGTAGGCAGAGAAACAGCATCCTCAAATACACAGTGTCATGTAATTGGTGACGTATGAGATAACCACAAGATTCTAAGCACGGTGGACAAGTGAATAGGAAAAGGAGCAAGTACAAGAAAGTGAGGGAAGAGCAGGATATAAGGAATTGAGTTTGGAGCTTGTTGAAGTGGGTGGGTATTCCAGGTCAAAATGTCCAATCAACAGTGAAATGTTACATAATACAGATTTGGAGCTTTTAACAGGTGATGAGGTACAGACCTTGGAGTCATTGGTGAGTAATGGATGGTTAAACCAGTGAAGGTGGCTGAGATCACCCAGGGAGACATTTAATTCAAGAGGAGCAGATAATGCAGCATAACACCTTGGAGCCCTGAACTTTAGCTAGCAATCCTACAATAAATGCTACCATTTATCCACATATGGGTTAAATGGGTTGTTGGAGTTGGCTTAAGACCCTAGCCACCATTTAGAAAAGTTTCTATGTAGAAGTGCAGAGTAAGTTCAAGCAACTTAGAATTTAATTTGGGGCCACAAACTGAAGTTGGAGCTTGGTTGTACTTCTTTTTACATATCCTAAATATACATTTTTACTCTATGGCTCAGTGTGCTGGAACTTGGGAAGCAATTCCTAGCTTAGCCTGCCTACACACTTAGCATTTTTATTGCATTTGAGCATATCTTCAGCTGTACTTGGTATTTCAGGCTTACTTGGTTCATTTGTAATTCAAGTATGATGACATACAACTGGTACAATTAAACTAGGAGTGACTGTCATGTGCCTGGCACTGTGTTGAATTGCTGTTTGTTCCCTTCTGCCACTGTGATTAGTACCATAAGGAACTGTGAGTGTGGTGAGTTTTTAACTCAAGTAGGGCCTTTTCAGAGAATAATATTGGTGTTAAAAAGGCATTGTTTGCAGTGTCAGGAATACTGATGTGAGGCTCTCAAAACCTCTTTCGTAGGCCTGTATGTGATGTTACAGTAGTCTCACTTTATCCAAGGTTTCATTTTTTGCAGTTGCTGTTGAAATCTTGCACCACTCTACTCTGTCCATTCAGGATGTGAATCCTCCCTTTGTTCAGCATATCCATGCAGTACCTTCTCCTCAGTCACTCAGTAGCCACCTCAGTTGTCAGAGCTCCCGTCAAGGTATTGCAGTGCTTGTGTTCGACTAACCTTTATTTTACTTATAGTAGCCCCAAAGCTGCAAGAGTAGCAATGCTGGCAATTAGCATATGCCAGCTAGAAGTTATAAAATACTCCCTTTATGTGAAAAGGTGAAAGTTCTTGATTTAATAAGGAAGAAGGGAAAAATCGTAAGCTGAGGCTGCTAAGATCTGTAATAAGAACGAATCTTCTATCCATGAAGTTGTGAAGAGGGAAAAAGAAATTCATGTATAGCCTGTATAGGGTTTGGTACTATCCACAGTTTTGGGCATCCACTGGGAATCTTGGAATGTTTACCCCATGAATAAGGGGGCTATATTCTATAATTCTTGGTCTCATTTTTATTAAAATAGTGTTAAGTGGTTTATTGGTTTTGTTTGTTTCAAGTATATTTGAGAGAGTGAAACCCTCTGCTCTTTTCTGTGTTTACTGTGTGTGACTATTACTAGAGATCTAGGAATATACTTACTATTTGGCACGAGCTGACTATTCAATGTCCTTGGTTTTATTTGTAATGTACAAAACAAGAGGCTGGTTCACTGTAAGAGCTGCTTGTATCTTCCCGTAACCACTTGGTAAGAGCAACAGTGATTTACAGGACCCATAACGCCTCTGAGAAAAGAACTTCTTTTAATAACTCAGCCTTCGTGTGGGGTAAGGTGAGGGGATATTCTTTTTTTTTTTTTTTTTTTTTTTTTTTTTGAGACGGAGTCTCGCTCTGTCACCCAGGCTGGAGTGCAGTGGCGCAATCTCGGCTCACTGCAAGTTCCGCCTCCTGGGTTCATGCCATTCTCCTGCCTCAGCCTCTCCCAGTAGCTGGGACTACAGGCGCCCGCCACCACGCCCGGCTAATTTTTTGTATTTTTAGTAGAGACGGGGTTTCACCGTGGTCTCGATCTCTTGACCTCGTGATCCGCCCGCCTCGGCCTCCCAAAGTGCTGGGATTACAAGCGTGAGCCACCGCGCCCGGCCTTGTGCGGGGATGTTCTTGTTTCATTAAAGACTGTGACTTCGGCCAGGCGCAGTGGCTCACTCCTGTAATCCCAGCACTTTGGGAGGCCGAGGCAGGTGAATCACGAGGTCAGGGGATCGAGACCATCCTGGCTAACACGGTGAAACCCCGTCTCTACGAAAAAATAGAAAAAATTAGTCAGGCATAGGTGGCGGGCACCTGTAGTCCCAGCTACTCAGGAGGCTGAGGCAGGAGAATGGCGTGAACCCAGGAGGTGGAGCTTGCAGTGAGCCGATATTGCACCACTGCACTCCAGCCTGGGTGACAGAGCGAGACTCCGTCTCAAAAAAAGACTGTGACTTCAGAAGTTCAGGATAAGTTTGGGGCAGTGGTGCTGGGCTAAGAGGAGGGCTTGGCAGGGCTCAGGAGGCCCAGGCCTGGCTGAGTGGAGAGCTGAATGCCTGGGGAAGAGGAAGAGGAAGTGATTCCAGACCTCATGCCTACCCTTGGATTTTGTCAGGACCGCCTCCCCCTTCAGAGCACACCGGTGCAACTTGTAACTGCCAGCAGTAGCATTTATTTGCCTGAGCCCTTCTTTGGCCTCTGGAGCCCATTATGGCTATCCACATGGCAGGCCAGAAGTTCAGGAGAATCCTGGGAGAAGGAGCAGACCCCTGGGAGAAGCCTTCAACCAGTGACTAACAGGAGGTGGAGTACAGATACCACAGCTCTGTCACCCCTTGGCTTGGATAGCTGATGTGTACATCTTACACTGGCTTCCCAGCAGGCTTCAGCTTGTCACTCACAGTGGTAGCTGGCTTGACAACACTCTTTATTGGTTGCTTTCACTTTCTTGTCGCACTTCTCCACTTCCCTATTGGTGTTTGCCTTCATCTCCCAAAAGAACCCTCTCACTAGAGTATTTGTCTCAGGAGATGCTTTTGGGAAAAGCTAAGAACTAAAACACCTCACTTCTTTCAGAAAGAAAGTTTCAGGCTTCTGGTGTAAATGCCCTCACACTTAAAAGGTGGGCATGATGAGGAGGGAATCAAAGTGAAGACATCAGTTAGGTGGCCCAGATTACAAATATGCCTGTTAGCAAGCACCTGCTGGGGTACTTGGAAGAGAGTGCTTGAAAGGGCACTGGCTACCTTTGATTTCTTTCTCTGAACTTGACGCTGACTATTCCTCTTCTATCCATACACTCTTTCTTGACACTGGGTACAGTTCGATTGACTAGGATTGTGTTCTAAATGACCATCATATTCCAGCCTTGCCTCTCAAGATGATGCCAAGTCATCTTGATGGAGCAGCAAGTCTACCAAGCTTTGAGTTAAGTGTTTACAGGCAGTCTCTTGGTTTATTTCCTGGAGCTAAAGATGTATTATTTCATCAGGCTAGTACCTTGTTCCTTCTAGGATCTGTCACATAATCCCCTATTTCAGCCATTTAATCCTGTGAGACCTGCCAGGTCCTTCAGTATAATTGAGGGATATCTGCTAGCCATCCTTTCCTCCAGACACAGTTGCTTGAAGAGTACACGTGAAGTGGAAAACTGGAGACAAGAGTGATACCTAGGTTTGAATCATTGTTTGGGTCCCAGCCCAAGGACACTGCTCCCCAGGGCATGTTGACACAATGTAAAGAATCTACATGGTGTTTCCTGTTGGGGGTCGGGGTGGTTACAAGTAGTCAACCAGATATTGCATCTGTTGCACCAGAGGGCAATGCAGTGAGAGATGTGTACAGGGGTCTCTGAAAACCTCACATTTAGGAAAAGAAAGCCTTCTAACCAAGGCCAAAAATGTTAAATGGCTTGCTCAAGATTTCACAGCTAGGAAGTGACAAAGCTGGGATTAAACCCTAATTACAGAGCCCATGGTCTTTACCACAGGCATGTGGGTGGCAGAGCACCCAATGACTGGGAGAGTTTTCACAGTGGAAGTGAAAACAGGTGAGCAGGATAGCAAGGTTTCCTGGAGAAGTAGGTGGGGAATGAAAAACAGCATGGGTCATAATACCCCTTAAAGATACAGCTTCAAGGACTTCCATGGCAGAAAAACTCAGTTACCCAAGAGGTGAGCACATAGCTAAACTCTTTTCCTTCGCTTCTTTGATGGTATCAGAACTGCTTTGAAGAGTTTCCTTGAAAAACAAAGCTCCCCAGATTGCATTCCTGGGGGCTGTCAAAGAAACTGTAAGCCTTTAATAAGCCCTCCAGCACCTCTGGTATCTGGATACTCGGGGGACTTGGAGAATCCTTACGTCTCTATTTTTTGGTTTGCCTTTTTCCTGGGACCGCCGGGACGCAGCGATCCACTTCGATATTGAAACTGTGCCAAGGCTAAGGCTTAGGTGGAAACAAATGGAATATATCCTTGTCACTGACCCGGCTTTGCCAGCATGCCCCCTCATCATCCCAAGTGCCCCTGTGGGCTTCCTCCCACCTGCCTGCCTGCTTCCTTTACAAGAGGCTAAGCCGACACCACGCGAGTGTGTACGCGCTGGGGACGGAGCCACTGAAGCGAAGCCCTGTCGGAGGAGTTTCGGGCGGGAGTGGGAACGGCTGGGCGTGGGGTCAGCAACGGCGCCACCCGGCAGGGTGGGGGGAGCCAGGCTTGTCAGAGCCAGAGCGCGTCACCGTCGCCGCAAGAGACGCCGCGCTGCCCAATTGGCAGAGGCGCTCCCTAGCAGCCTGGTGGGAGCAGAGATATAAAAGTGCTCCAACAAACCCGGAGCTGGCGTGCCGACCGCGGGCTGGTGGCGGACGGCGCGGTGCTCCGGGGGTCCGGGCTCCCTGGCTCCTCGGGACGGCCTTGCATGCTCTGCGCCCCGCATCCCTGCTGCGCGCTCCTAGCCCAGCGGGAGGGGACGCCCGGCCCGCAGGCTCCCAGGGGAGGGGTGGCTCCTGCAAAATGGTCCCTCACCTCTTGCTGCTCTGTCTCCTCCCCTTGGTGCGAGCCACCGAGCCCCACGAGGGCCGGGCCGACGAGCAGAGCCTGGAGGCGGCCCTGGCCGTGCCCAATGCCTCGCACTTCTTCTCCTGGAACAACTACACCTTCTCCGACTGGCAGAACTTTGTGGGCAGGAGGCGCTACGGTGCGGAGTCCCAGAACCCCACGGTGAAAGCCCTGCTCATCGTGGCTTACTCCTTCATCATTGTCTTCTCACTCTTTGGCAACGTCCTGGTCTGTCATGTCATCTTCAAGAACCAGCGAATGCACTCGGCCACCAGCCTCTTCATCGTCAACCTGGCAGTTGCCGACATAATGATCACGCTGCTCAACACCCCCTTCACCTTGGTAAGGGGCCCGCTGCCTGCCGCCCCACCTTCTGTCTTCGTCTCCCTTTCCTCTCTCAATTCTCTGGCTTCCCTCCGCCGTTCTGTGTCTCTCTGTGGGTCCCCACTTCTCTCTCCACGTCGTTCTTTCTCCTCATTTCTCCTCTCCTCTGCCTCTGTCTTCCTGTCCTAGTCTCTTTTTTCTCTCCTCTGTCATCTCGGTTCTTGTCTCCTGTTTTTCTTAGTCTTTCTTTCAGTCTCTGTCTCTGTCTCTGAAGTCTTTCTGTCTCTCTTCTCTGTCTCTATCTCTCAGTGTCCTTATCTTTTTTTTCTGTCTTTCGGCCTCCCTGTTCATCTGTCTCTGTCTCCTCACCTCTTACCTCTTTTTCTTGTCAGTCCCTGCGATTTTATTTTTCTATTCTCTCTCCTCTCCTCTCCCTACCTCTCCTCTCTTCCTCTCTCTCTCCTGCCTCACTCTCTGATTCCTCTCCACTTCTTTCTGTCTCATCACCTTATCAGCCAGAGCTTCTGCGGAGGTGGCATTGGGTAAATGGTTTGAGTGTCTGCAGCCAGCTGGAAATGAATGACCATTTCCTGTTTAATCTCACTGGGTCTGGGCTTGCTTGATAATTGAGCAGTAAATCAATGCCCCTGAAATGTCAGCAGAGATGATCAGGTCCCCCTCCCTCTGAATTGCAGCCTATTCAGTGCCCACCCGTACCCATGGGATGCTGCTTTGTGCTACAACTGAAATATCAAACAATTGCTAATTGTTAATGGAACATTAAGTGCATTTTCCCAGACCACTTATTTAAAGTGCATTTGCCTTCTGTGGGTTGATAATGAGGCTGTGTTTGAGGTCTGCGTTGAGGAAGAAATGAGGGGAGGTGGGCTTGGGCCCCAGAGACTGGGCAGGCTGGGGGCATTTGCACATTGGCAGCTGATGGGATTCTTCCCCAAGCCCTGGCTACTTAGCACTGGTGGTGTCCTGCTGTGACCCGGGAGTGTGGCTCTCATGGATGATTTGGGACTGTGAGGGTGATGACTGAGCAACCATAGTGACAGTTACACTGCATGTTTCTCTAGTGCGTTATATTTTTTCACTTTATGGAATAACTTTGTTATTTGAGTGATTACTAAAGCAATATCTATTAATCCCTCTTTGTCTCTCTCTCCGCTATCTCTCATACACAACCAGATATAACAGACAAGCAAAAAACACAGGATGAACCCCCACAAGTCCATCACCTGTGTGAACATCCTTCCAAATCTTATATTGAAAAAGTACGCTCACATTCTCTTTCTCGTCCTCACTTATTAGAATATTACTCACATTTTGCAGATGAGAAAACTAGGGCACAGAGAGGTTCAATCCCTTGTCCAAAGCCACCTGGCCAGTAGTTGGCAGAGCCAGGATGAGAATTCCATCCCCTAACTCAAATCCAGAGGTTGGTCCATTAACCAGCTAGCTGGGAGTGAAGGACACTCTTGGACCATGTTTAGCTTCTGCTACTCCAAACCCTGGACTTGTTCTGATCTTTCAGCCTACGTCTAATATATTGATGGCCACTCGGTATCCCCTGGGCATTACCCAAGGATGAGTGGGCTTTCAAATACTCCCCTCCTCCCTGGGTATCTCAAAGCACAAGACAACAGCATCCCTGCCACCCGTTGGCACCTCCCTTGGTTTCTGACTTGAGAACCTACAATGGTGCAGTTGGGCTGCGCTACCCAGGTTGGGAACTGGGAAGCCACAGAACATGGGCTTTTTTGCTGCTGCCCAGAGCCAGGATACAGGGCTGGATCTGCAGCAGACACAAGAAGGGGTAGGGAGGCCATGGACGTGAGGACAGGCTACACCTGAGAGCTGGCAATACCTGCCCCAGAGATCTCCTGCAAGAGACAGGATGTCAAGGTCCTCAGAACCCAGCACCCCCTCCAGTATGAGCCAAAGCAGCTTAGCCTTGAACCTGACCCATCAAGCTGCCCCAATCCAAACTCGTATTACAGCTTACAAGGCGCTGGCAGGTAGGAAAGGAAGAAGGTTGTGGGGAGGGGCTTCCAACCCCTCGGCCTACTCAGCACAGGCTCCCCCACTGGGAAAGGCATCACTGCCTTTGCCTGATTGGCAACAATATCCTTCTTCCCTGGTCTCCCTTCCTATCCGCTTCATCTACTGCAGTCAGCATGAAGCCTAGCTCTGATGATGGAGAGAAAAGCAATTACTTACAGTTCCCATGGTAGACAGGGATAGATGCACACAGAATGTAGTGGAGCCTGGAGGAGGGAGTCTTTCATTCTGACCCATCAGAGTCCCATGAGAGGGTCAAAGGAGACTGCAAAGAATGTGACATTTCAATGGGACCTGGCTGAATAGGAATTTCCCAGGTCGAGATGAACACTTACTGCAGACAGAGGGATCAGGGAGAACAAAGGCATCGAAGCATCAAAGTTCATGGTGTGTTGAGGGAACGTTGAGTGGCTCAATGAAGCTGAAGCATCAAGAAGCGCAGTGCAGGAGTGGGCAGGGGAGGGAGAAGCGGAGATGGCCAGAAAGAAAGGCGGGGCCAGGTTGTGAAGGGGCCTGGATACTCTGTCCTGAGAGCCAGGATGATTTCAAGCAGGAGGGTGACAACAATATGATGATGGTTAGCAGAGATGCTGTCAGGAGTGTGAAGGCTGAATTCCAAGGTGACAAACCTGGAGAACTGGGAAAGCTGTTCAGAGGCTATAATAGTCTGAGGGAGAGATAACGAGGTACCCCACAAGGCCCATGGCCTTGGGACTGAAGAAGAGGGAACAGTTTTGAAAACCAGTGAGAGGCAGAACTGGTTGGATTTGGTAATTCCAATGTGAGAGGTAAGAAGTAGGAACAGCTGAAGATTTCTAGCTCTATAATGTTACTGAACTGCTCAAAAGCCTCAATGGCTCCTCCCTGCCCTCCACAAAGAAAGTAACATCCCTGGTCTGTTGTCCTAGTTTCAAGATCTGGCCAGACTTGTCATGACTCTCGTTCACACACTCCAGACAAACCAATCCACTCCTTATTCCCCAAACAGGTCCTGGGATTTCTGATCCAGTGCCAATGCCTTTTGTCCTCATCTCCACGTGTGCAAATCCCTCCTCAGTTCAAATGTCTCATATGTTGTAATAATGGCAGTTGATAGCGTTAAGTACTTGCTATGTACTAGGCAGTGTTGTACCTACTTTACATGTGTTATCAATCTTGATTGATGTAACAACCATGTGAAAAGGGTTAGCCCATTTTACAGATGAGGAAAATGCGGCTCAGAGGGCCCAATGCCTTGCCCAAGGTCACAGTGATCAGTGGCAAACACTCTGCTGTAAGTCACTACATTATAATCCTTCTCTTGGGCTGACTTGCCCTATTTCTATGCCTCTGTGCCTCTGCCCACTCCCATCCCTACCTGGTGGCCCCATTACCCTTTAATCAGTCTCTACAGAGCACTGATTACTTTCTGTCTTGCACTTGAGTTGAGCCCTCCTCCGCCCTGGCTGCAAACTCCTTAATCAGAGTCAATGCTCAATCTCTCTCAGGCATGGGACGTTACTCACAGGAGCTGCTCAAGTACTAATTGAATGAGTAAATAGTGCTGGGTGATGGGGGATAAGGACCGGGCCTGCTTCTAGGGCCCTACATGGTTTTGGGAGCTTGTCTTCTCTCCCCACACCTGTCCACACCTCTCCAGGTCCCTGGGTCTCCTCCCCAGATGATGACTTGCAAGGCCAGTTTAGCCAAGATTTGCCAGCACAGCCCACATGCTATGTTGTGACAATTCAGATGTGTCTCCTCTACTAGAGTGAACTTGTGTGGACTAAGAATGAATTTTGTTATTGCACATAAAGATAGCTACTATTTACTTCTAATAATATCTGAACAATCTGCCAGACATTGTGTTTTGCCCTTTACAGACATTTAAAAAATTTAAACCTTACACTAAGCCTATAAGGAAGAGATTTCTGAGGGCTTTTTTTTTTTTTTTTTTTTGCAAATGAGGAAACAGATTCAGAGAGGTTACCTATCTTGCCCAAGCCCTCACAGTAAGAAACTATTAGAGGTGGGAAGTCCAACTACAAAGCACACATCCTTCCCAGGCTCTCCTGGCACCTAATGGAGCCTGGCCCAGAAGCATGATCAGGGTTTGTTGAATTGAATGAATGAAAATGAGTTGTGCTGGAGAAAATCACGTTTACTCCACAATTCAGTAACATAGACAGAAAGAAGGGAGGAGCTGGAGGAATCCTCCTGAGGGCATGCTCCTCAGAGACCTCTAGGGATGGGTGTCAAAGTCAAGGTCTGTCTGTCTCCTAACATCTTTGGACTCATCTCCAGGTTCGCTTTGTGAACAGCACATGGATATTTGGGAAGGGCATGTGCCATGTCAGCCGCTTTGCCCAGTACTGCTCACTGCACGTCTCAGCACTGACGCTGACAGCCATTGCGGTGGATCGCCACCAGGTGAGGGCACCTACCCCTAATGCTCTGCTCTTCCCTTTCCTGGAAGTTGCAGGGGCTCTGAAGACAGTGTTTTAGCCCAGTTTTCAATGAGTGTGTTTCTCTTCTTATTGATCCACATGAACACATAGGTTAGGGATATTAAACCCTTTGTCTTAATTGTCACAGAAGTTATTAGTCTGTTGATCCAATGAATACTCATTGCTGGCATTTTCTTTTTTGTTTTTCTTTTTTTTTTTTTGAGACAGAGTCTCACTCTTGTCACTCAGGCAGGAGTGCAGTGGCGCCATCTCGACTCACTGCAACCTCCGCCTCCTGGGTTCAAGCAAATCTCCTGTCTCAGCCTCCTGAGTAGCTGGGATTACAGGCGCCCACCACCACGCCCGGCTAAGTTTTGCACTTTTAGTAGAGATGGGGTTTCGCCATGTTGGCCAGGCTGGTCTCGAACTCCTGACCTCAGGTGATCCACCCCCTCCTCAGCCTCCCAAAGTGCTGGAATTACAGGCGTGAGCCATCATGTCCAGCCATTGCTGGCATTTTCTGTCTCAGAAATTAGTGAGCCTGTTTTGAGGATAGGAAAAGCAAACCTGAAAAATCACAGATGAAAGGAGAGAGGAGTAATTGCAGGCCAGAGATAGTGAGAGATGAATGTTCACCAATTCAGGCTGTTCAGGCAGAAAACAAGCCAGGATGTCCAGGTGGCAGGAGCAGGCATTGCAGTGGAGCATGGCGGCCCTGGGTCAGGAAGGTATTCTAACAGTTCTGCACCCATGGGAAGCTCATGGGTATATATGGTGAAAAGGAACTGACCAGGACATCTAAGTAGGACAGCTTCATGGCAGGCGCCTTTTCCATGCTTACTCAATGAACTCACGTTGTATGCTTAGACCTATGCTGAATTATAGAATGGAGGCTCAGGAAAGTGCATATGTAGCTTTTCCAAGATCATGTGCCTGTGAATGGTGACACTAGGATTAGGACTGAGGTCTGTCTGGCTCCAAGCCCATGTTCCAGTCACTAGACCATGCTGCTCTGAGAAGACTCAAAGGAATCTACAAGGCCATATTATAAGGGCCACCAGACACAGAAAGATGAGATTTCTTCTGAGTAGCACCATGAGATGCAGCAAGGACCACAGGATAGGAGGCTTCAAAGATGCAAATTCAAAGATACAGTCCAATGTGGGAAGAATTCTCTCACAGAAGTGTCTAAAGGTGGTCAAACCTGCGTGGGAGGCAATGAGTTTCATTTCACCAGCCATATTAGAGCAAAGTGAGGATGACAACTTGATGGGGAGGTATTCGAGGAGATTCCTGCATCTGATAAGGAATAGGACTAGTCAAAATTTGAGATCTCTTTATCTCTGAAATGCCATAATTTTGTTAGAATCAACTCTTAATTTATGTTGCAGGTGCTTTAGTGTAAAGTGTGAAAAGTTTGCATACAAATATTTCCTGCCTTTTCTTAACCGTCTCCCTTAATTTAACTAGAAGGACTTCTGATTATTTTACCTGGCCTATGCTTACCCCAGATTAACGCAACCGAGCATTGACCATGGGCTAAGGGTGGGTCTGGGGAATGGGGGCAAAGCCTTGCTCATGTTGACCATGTTACTGCAACATATACCCCAACAAGCAGCTCTGTCCCGAGGCCAACAGAGTCCTTGAGAAGTGCTTGGAGCCTCTGCCCCAGGCTGCCACTCCCTTCAGCAATCTGAACACAAGAGTATGAGGGGCAGAGATGGCTGAATCCAGAACGGAGATGTGCTGTCAACTTCTGAAGCCTCATTGCTTCCTCCCATAAAACCTTGAAAACATTGGGAGGAATAAAAAAAAGCTCAGGACACAGCCAGGATGTCCAGTGTGTTCTGGGATGGTATCTAGAGGTGGTGCCAGCTCTTCCTGACCTCTTCCCCCAACCCTGGACTAACCTATCCCAAATGCCTTTTTCAAAAAATAATGTTTCTCATCTGAAAATGAGGATGGTTTTAAATCCCTAAGTCTTTATTTAAACATTTTAGGATAATTGATTGATATACAGTAGCAACTCCAAGATGCATTTCAGCCTGAAGCCTGTAACACTGACTTTATTATAGTTGTGTGAGAGCTGGGCCCTGGTGCGGTTTTAGTAATGACTTTCATAAACATGTTAGGAGTTCCCACATAAGTGTCCGTGCAGCTTCCCAGGATGAGTGATGAGAATGGCCTCTTCCTGTCTGTCAGCTCAGACCCTCTCAGAGTCCATCATAACTTAAGGGGTCCAGAATCATGGGAAGATGAGCTCAGGTCCCGAGGAGGTGGGGGCTGACCATGGGCTTGCTCCTCTCCCAGCCTTGCTGTGGTGCCATGCAAGCAGCTTTCCTCCTGGACCCCTCCCCAGTCCTCTCACTGGACCCTGGTTCAGCCTGAGTATGACCAGCAGGGCAGATGACCTGCCCCGGGTCTCTGAATCCAGATGACCCTTTCTTTCCTCCTCTGGAGGTGGGCTGTTGGATGGGGCATGGCTGGGCCTCCTCTCCCCCAGCAGCTACCTGGTGTAGCTCAGGGGCTCAATAATGAACATAAGCGGTGCTTGACTTTATCAATAGGGCCTGCCTTATGTGACAAGTGAGCTGTGCCATCCAGATTTCTTTTTATTTATTTATGTATTTTCATTTTTTTAAATATATAGAGACAGGGTCTCACTGTGTTGCCCAGTCTGGTCTAGAACTCCTGGGCTCAAGTGATCCTTCTGCCTCAGCCTCCCAAAGTGCTGGGATTACAGGCACGAGCATCTGCGCCTGACCCAGATTTCTGATTTGCCCCAAAACGTCTTCAGTTAGTGATGTGGTTTGCTTGTTTTCCAGGTCATTATGCATCCCTTGAAACCCCGGATCTCAATCACAAAGGGTATCATCTACATCGCTGTCATCTGGACCATGGCTACGTTCTTTTCACTCCCACATGCTATCTGCCAGAAATTATTTACCTTCAAATACAGGTGAGGTGAATTCGTAGGTATCCACCTGGGGACTTGTGTCTTCTCCTGAATCAGGCTCGACCAAGGGATACTTGAGGCCCCCAGGAGCTCACAACTCTCTGAGTAACTAGTACCTGCCTTACTGAGTCTTTCTCTGGCTCGCTCCCATTCTGTTACCTCCTGGTCCATGCCTGTCCTCTACATTTTGTCTGTTTTCTCTCTTCTTTAGCTTCTCCCTTATTCTCTTTCCGGGTTCTCTGCAAGGACAAAGCAATAATTATCAGCATCTGTCACCAGGGTGCCGTACTTACACAGCCTGAGATCTAAGTCACCAAGGCCTTGTTGAAAAGGAGCAAGGTGTAAACCTCTCACACTATCTACAAACAAAATCTGCACGCACCTGAGCCTGAGACAGGCTTCTCTACCTCCCCCACCTACCGTGCATGTTTATCATATGCTCTCACTGAATGAGAACGTCTTTCTTTCAACACTCAGTTTTTTAAAACTTCAACTGGTTCATTAGGTGATCTCCCTGCTGGACTGTCAGTTTGGGAAGAACTGGCCCTGTTTCTTTGTTATCTCAGTGATCTCAACACTTAGCTTACCACCTCCACGTAACAAGCTCTTGGTATGTATTTACTGAATGAATGAATCATCTTAGAGTGATTTTTTTTTTTTTTTTTTTGAGACAGAGTCTCGTTCTATTGCCCAGGCTGGAGTGCAATGGCAGGATCTCAGATCACTGTAACCTCCGCCACCTGGGTTCAAGCAATTCTCCTGCCTCAGCTTCCCAAGTAGCTGGGATTACAGGCACGCACCATCATGCCTAGCTAATTTTTTGTATTTTTAGTAGAGATGGGGTTTGTGTTGGGCAGGCTGGTCTCGAGCTTCTGATCTCAGGTTATCCGCCCATCTTGGGCTCCCAAAGTGCTGAGATTACAGGCATGAGCCACCACGCCCGGCCCCATAGAGTGATTTTTGTCATTTATTGATGGTGGTGGTGTTGGTCACTGGTATGTCTTTTTTAAAAAAAAATTTTTATTATACTTTAAATTCTGGGGTACATGTACACAATGTGCAGTTTTGTTACCATGGGGGTTTGCTGCACCCATCAAACTGTGCCATGGGGGTTTGCTGCACCCATCAAACCGTCACCTACATTAGGTATTTCTCCTAATGTTGTCCCTCCGCTAGCCCCCCACCTCCCGACAGGACCCACTGTGTGGTGTTCCCCTCCCTAGGTCCATGTGTTCTCATTGTTAAACTCTCACTTATGAGTGAGAATATGTGGTGTTTGGTTTTCTGTTCTTGTGATAGTTTGCTGAGAATGATGGTTTCCAGCTTCATCCATGTCCCCACAAAGGACATGAACTCATCCTTTTTTATGGCTGCATAGTATGCCATGATGTATGTGTGCCACATTTTCTTTATCCAGTCTATCATTGATGGACATTTGGGCTGGTTCCAAGTCTTTGCTATTGTTAATAGTGCCGCAGTAAACATATGTATGCATGTGTCTTTATAGTAGAATGATTTATAATCCTTTCGGTATATACCCAATAATGGGATTGCTCAGTCAAATGGTATTTCTAGTTCTAGATCCTTGAGGAATCATCACACTGTCTTCCACAGTGGTTGAACTAATTTACGCTCCCACCAACAGTGTAAAAGCATTCCTATTTCTCTACATCCTCTCCAGCATCAATTGTTTCCTGATTTTTTAATGATTGCCATTCTAACTGGCATGAGATGGTATCTCATTGTAATTTTGATTTGCATTTCTCTGATGACGAGTGATGACAAGCATTTTTTCAAATGTCTCTTGGCTGCATAAATGTCTTCTTTTGAGAAGTGTCTGTTCATATCCTTTGCCCACTTGTTGATGGGGTTGTTTGTTTTCTTGCAAATTTGTTTAAGTTCTTTGTAGATCCTGGAGATTAGCCCTTTGTTAGATGGATAGATTGCAAAAATTTTGTCCCATTCTGTAGGTTGCCTGTTCACTCTGATTGCTAATTTCTTTTGCTGTGTAGAAGCTCTTTAGTTTAATTAGATCCCATTTGTCTATTTAGGCTTTTGTTGCCATTGCTTTAGGTGTTTTAGACATGAAGTCTTTGCCCATGCCTATGTCCTGAATGGTATCCAGGCTTTCTTCTAGGATTTTTATGATCCTAGGTCTTAGTTTAAGTCTTTGATCCATCTTGAGTTGATTTTTGTATAAGGTGTGAAGAAGGGGTCCAGTTTCAGTTTTCTACATATGGCTAGCCAGTTTTTCCAACAACATTTATTAAATAGGGAATCTTTCCCCCATTGTGTGTTTGTGTCAGGTTTGTCAAAGATCACATGGTTTTAGATGTGTGGTGTTATTTCTGAGGGCTCTGTTCCATTCCATTGGTCTATATCTCTGTTTTGGTACCAGCAACATGCTGTTTTCGTTACTGTAGCCTTGTAGTATAGTTTGAAGTCAGGTAGCGTGATGCCTCCAGCTTTGTTCTTCTTGCCCAGGAATGTCTTGGCAATGCAGGCTCTTTTTTGGTTCCATATGAATTTTAAAGTAGCTTTTTCCAATTCTGTGAAGAAACTCAGTGGTAGCTTGATGGGGATAGCATTGAATCTATAAATTACTTTGAGCAGTATGCCCATTTTCATGATATTGATTCTTCCTATCCATGAGCATGGAATGTTTTTCCATTTGTTTGTCTTTTCTTCTGTTGAGCAGTGGTTTGTAGTTCTCCTTGAAGAGGTCCTTCACGTCTCTTGTAAGTTGTATTCCTAGGTATTTTATTCCCTTAGTAGCAATTGTGAATGGGAGTTCGCTCATGATTTGGCTCTGTTTGTCTGTTATTGGTGTATAGGAATGCTTGTGATTTTTGCACATTATTTTGTATTCTGAGATTTTGCTGAAGTTGCTTATCAGCTTAAGGAGATTTTGGGCTGAGACGATGGGGTTTTCTAAATATACAATCATGTCATCTGCAAACAGAGACAATTTGACTTCCTGTCTTCCCATTTGAATATCCTTTCTTTCTTTCTCCTGCCTGACTGCCCTGGCCAGAACTTCCAGTACTATGTTGAGTAGGAGTGGTGAGATACGGCATCGTTTTTTATGCTGGTTTTCCAAGGGAATGCTTCCAGTTTTTGTCCACTCAGTATGATATTGGCTGTGGGTTTGTCATAAATCGTTCTTTTTTTTTTTTTATGCTTTAAGTTTTAGGGTAGGTGTGCACAACATGCAGGTTTGTTACATATGTATACATGTGCCATGTTAGTGTGCTGCACCCATTAACTCGTCATTTACATTAGGTATATCTCCTAACGCTATCCCTCCCCCTTCCCCCCACCCCACAACAGGCCCCACTGTGTGAGGTTCCCCTTCTTGTGTCCATGTATTCTCATTGTTCAATTCCCAACTATGAGTGAGAACATACAGTGTTTGGTTTTTTGTCCTTGTGATAGTTTGCTGAGAATGATGGTTTCCAGCTTCATCCATGTCCCCACAAAGGACATGAACTCATCATTTTTTATGGCTGCATAGTATTCCATGGTGTATATGTGCCACATTTTCTTAATCCAGTCTATCGTTGTTGGACATTTGGGTTGGTTCCAACTCTTTGCTATTGTGAATAGTGCCGCAATAAACATATGTCTGCATGTGTCTTTATAGCAGCATGATTTATAATCCTTTGGGTATATACCCAGTAATGGGATGGCTGGGTCAAATGGTATTTCTAGTTCTAGATCCCTGAGGAATCGCCACACTGACGTCCACAATTGTTGAACCAGTTTACAGTCTCACCAACAGTGTAAAAGTGTTCCTATTTCTCCACATCCTCTCCAGCACCTGTTGTTTCCTGACTTTTTAATGATGGCCATTCTAACTGGTGTGAGATGGTATCTCACTGTGGTTTTGATTTGCATTTCTCTGATGGCCAGTGATGATGAGCATTTTTGCATGTGTTTTTTGGCTGCATAAATGTCTTCTTTTGAGAAGTGTCTGTTCATGTCCTTCGCCCACTTTTTGATGGGGTTGTTTGTTTTTTTCTTGTAAATTTGTTTGAGTTCATTGTAGATTCTGGATATTAGCCCTTTGTCGGATGAGTAGGTTGCAAAACATTTCTCCCATTCTGTAGGTTGCCTGTTCACTCTGATGGTAGTTTCTTTTGCTGTGCAGAATCTCTTTAGTTTAATTAGATCCCATTTGTCAATTTTGGCTTTTGTTGCCATTGCTTTTGGTGTTTTAAACATGAAGTCCTTGCCCATGCCTGTGTCCTGAATGGTATTGCCTAGGTTTTCTTCTAGGGTTTTTATGGTTGTAGGTCTAACATTTAAGTCTTTAATCCATCTTGAATTAATTTTTGTATAAGGTGTAAGGAAGGGATCCAGTTTCAGCTTTCTACACGTGGCTAGCCAATTTTCCCAGCACCATTTATTAAATAGGGAATCCTTTCCCCATTTCTTGTTTTTGTGAGGTTTGCCAAGGGTCAGATAGTTGTAGATATGTGGCATTATTTCTGAGGGCTCTGTTCCGTTCCATTGATCTATATCTCTGTTTTCGTACCAGTACCATGCTGTTTTGGTTACTGTAGCCTTGTAGTATAGTTTGAAGTCAGGTAGCGTGATGCCTCCAGCTTCGTTCTTGTTGCTTAGAATTGACTTGGCAATGTGGGCTCTTTTTTGGTTCCATATGAACTTTAAAATAGTTTTTCCAATTCTGTGAAGAAAGTCATTGGTAGCTTGATGGGGATGGCATTGAGTCTATAAATTACCTTCGGCAGTATGGCCATTTTCATGATATTGATTCTTCCTACCCATGAGCATGGAATGTTCCTCCATTTGTTTGTATCCTCTTTTATTTCGTTGAGCAGTGGTTTGTAGTTCTCCTTGAAGAGGTCCTTCACATCCCTTGTAAGTTGGATTCCTAGGTATTTTATTGTCTTTGAAGCAATAGTGAATGGGAGTTCACTCATGATTTGGCTGTCTGTCTGTTATTGGTGTATAAGAATGCTTGTGATTTTTGCACATTGATTTTGTATCCTGAGACTTTGTTGAAGTTGCTTATCAGCTTAAGGAGATTTTGGGCTGAGACGATGGGGTTTTCTAAATATACAATCATGTCATCTGCAAACAGGGACAATTTGACTTCCTCTTTTCCTAATCGAATACCCTTTATTTCCTTCTCCTGCCTGATTGCCCTGGCCAGAACTTCCAACACTATGTTGAATAGGAGTGGTGAGAGAGGGCATCCCTGTCTTGTGGCAGTTTTCAAAGGGAATACTTCCAGTTTTTGCCCATTCAGAATGATATTGGCTGTGGATTTGTCATAGATAACTCTTATTATTTTGAGATCGGTCCCATCAATACCTAATTTATTGAGAGTTTTTAGCATGAAGTGTTGTTGAATTTTGTCAGAGGCCTTTTCTGCATCTATTGAGATAATCATGTGGTTTTTGTCATTGGTTCTGTTTATATGCTGGATTATGTTTATTGATTTGCATATGTTGAACCAGCCTTGCATCCCAGGGATGAAGCCCACTTGATCATGGTGTATAAGCTTTTTGATGTGCTGCTGGATTCGGTTTGCCAGTATTTTATTGAGGATTTTTGCGTTGATATTCATCAGTGATATTGGTCTAAAATTCTCTTTTTTTTGTCGTGTCTCTGCCAGGCTGTGGTATCAGGATGATGCTGGCCTCATGAAATGAGTTAGGGAGTATTCCCTCTTTTTCTTTTAATTGGAATAGTTTCAGAAGGAATGGTACCAGCTCCTCCTTGTACCTCTGGTAGAATTCAGCTGTGAATTCTTCTGGTCCTGGACTTTTTTTGGTTGGTAGGGTATTAATTATTGCCTCAATTTCAGAGCCTGTTATTGGTCTATTCAGAGATTCAGCTTCTTCCTGGTTTAGCCTTGGGAGGGTGTATGTGTCAAGGAATTTATCCATTTCTTCTAGATTTTCTAGTTTATTTGCGTAGAGGTGTTTATAGTATTCTGTGATGGTAGTTTGTATTTCTGTGGGATCAGTGGTGATATCTGCTTTATCATTTTTTATTGCATCTATTTGATTCTTTTCTCTTTTCTTCTTTATTAGTCTTGCTAGTGGTTTATCAATTTTGTTGATCTTTTAAAAAAAACCAGCTCCTGGATTCATTGATTTTTTTGAACGTTTTTTTGTGTCTCTATCTCCTTCAGTTCTGCTCTGATCTTAGTTATTTTTTGCCTTCTGCTAGCTTTTGAATGTGTTTGCTCTTGCTTCTCTAGTTCTTTTAATTGTGATGTTAGGGTGTCAATTTTAGGTCTTTTCTGCTTTCTCTTGTGGGCATTTAGTGCTATAAATTTCCCTGTACACATTGTTTTAAATGTGTCCCAGAGATTCTAGCATGTTGTGTCTTTGTTCTCGGTGGTTTCAGAGAACATCTTTATTTCTGCCTTCATTTTGTTATGTATCCAGTAGTCATTCAGGAGCAGGTTGTTCAGTTTCCATGTAGTTTTGCAGTTTCTGAGTGAGCTTCCTAATCCTGAGATCTAGTTTGATTGCACTGTGGTCTCAGAGACAGTTTGTTATAATTTCTGTTCTTTTACATTTGCTGAGGAATGCTTTACTTCCAACTATGTGGTCAGTTTTGGAATAAGTGCAGTGTGGTGCTGAGAAGAATGTATATTTTGTTGATTTGGGGTGGAGAGTTCTGTAGATGTCTATTAGGTCTGCTTAGTGCAGAGCTGAGTTCAATTCCTGGATATCCTTGTTAACTTTCTGTCTCGTTGATCTGTCTAATGTTGACAGGGGGGTGTTAAATTCTCCCATTATTATTGTGTGAGTGTCTAAGTCTCTTTGTCAGTCTCTAAGGACTTGCTTAATGAATCTGGGTGCTCCTGTATTGGGTGTATATATATTTAGGTTAATTAGCTCTTCTTGTTGGATTGATCCCTTTACCATTATGTAATGGCCTTCTTTGTCTCTTTTGATCTTTGTTGGTTTAAAGTCTGTTTTATCCAAGACTAAGATTGCAACCCCTGCCTTTTTTTGTTTTCCGTTTGCTTGGTAGATCTTCCTCTATCCCTTTATTTTGAGCCTATGTGTGTCTCAGCACGTGAGATGGGTTTCCTGAATACAGCACACTTGACTCTTTATCCAATTTGCCAGCCTGTGTCTTTTAATTGGAGCATTTAGCCCATTTACATTTAGGGTTAATATTGTTATGTGTGAATTTGATCCTGTCATTATGATGTTAGCTGGTTATTTTGCACGTTTGTTGATGCAGTTTCTTCCTAGCCTCGATGGTCTTTACAATTTGGCATGGTTTTGCAGTGGCTGGCACAAATTGTTCCTTTCCATGTTTAGTGCTTCCTTCAGGAGCTCTTTTAGGGCAGGCCTGGTGGTTACAGAGTCTCTCAGCATTTGCTTGTCTGTAAAGTATTTTATTTCTCCTTCAGTTATGAAGCTTAGTTTGGCTGGATATGAAATTTTGGGTTGAAAATTTTTCTTTAAGTTTGTTGAATATCGGCCCCCACTCTCTTCTGGCTTGTAGAGTTTCTGCTGAGAGATCCGCTGTTAGTCTGATGGGCTTTCCTTTGTGGGTAACCTGACCTTTCTCTCTGGCTGCCCTTAACATTTTTTCTTTCGTTTCAACTTTGGTGAATCTGACAATTATGTGTCTTGGAGTTGCTCTTCTCAAAGAGTATCTTTGTGGCATTCTCTGTATTTCCTGAATTTGAATGTTGGCCTGCCTTGCTAGATTGGGGAAGTTCTCCTGGATAATATCCTGCAGAGTGTTTTCCAACTTGATTCCCTGCTCCCCATCACTTTCAGGTGCACCAATCAGATGTAGATTTGGTCCGTTCACATAGTCCCATATTTCTTGGAGGCTTTGTTCATTTCTTTTTATTCTTTTTTCTCTAAACTTCTCTTCTTGCTTCATTTCATTCATTTGATCTTCTATCACTGATACCCTTTCTTCCAGTTGATCGAATCGGCTACTGAAGCTTGTGCATTCATCACATAGTTCTTGTGCCATGGTTTTCAACTCCATCAGGTCCTTTAAGGACTGCTCAGCATTAATTATTCTAGTTAGCCATTAGTCTAATCTTTTTTCAAGGTTTTAACTTCTTTGCCATGGGTTCGAACTTCCTCCTTTAGCTCAGAGAAGTTTGATTGTTTGAAGCCTTCTTCTCTCAGCTCATCAAAGTCATTCTCCGTCCAGCTTTTTTCCATTGCTGGTGAGGAGCTGCGTTCCTTTGGAGGAGGAGACGCACTCTGATTTTTAGAATTTTCAGTTTTTCTGCTCTGTTTTTTCCCCATCTTTGTGGTTTTATCTAGCTTTGGTCTTTGATGATGGCGACATACAGATGGGGTTTTGGTGTGGATGTCCTTTCTGTTTGTTAGTTTTCCTTCTAACAGTCAGGACCCTCAGCTGCAGGTCTGTTGGAGTTTGCCGGAGGTCCACTCCAGACCCTGTTTTCCTGGGTATCAGCAGCAGAGGCTGCAGAACAGCAAATATTGGTGAACAGCAAAGGTTGCTGCCTGATTGTTCCTCTGGAAGTTTTGTCTCAGAGGAGTACCCGGCCATGTGAGATGTCATTCTGCCCCTACTGGGGGGTGCCTCCCAGTTAGGCTACTCGGGGGTCAAGGACCCACTTGAGGAGGCAGTCTGTCCATTCTCAGATCTCAAGCTGCATGCTGGGAGAAGCACTAATGTCTTCCAAGCTGTCAGACAGGGACATTTAAGTCTGCAGAGGTTTCTGCTGCCTTTTGTTTGGCTATGCCCTGCCCCCAGAGGTGGAATGTACAGACGCAGGCAGGCCTCCTTGAGCTGCGGTGGGCTTCACCCAGTTCAAGCTTCCTGGCTGCTTTGTTTACCTACTCAAGCCTCATCAATGGCGGGCACCCCTCCCCTAGCCTCGCTGCCGCCTTGCAGTTTGATCTCAGACTGCTGTGCTAGCAATGAGTGAGACTCCGTGGGCATAGGACCCTCTGAGCTGGGCACGGGATATAATCTCCTGGTGTGCCGTTTGCTAAGACTGTCGGAAAAGCGCAGTATTAGGGTGGGAGTGACCTGATTTTCCAGGTGCCATCTGTCACCCCTTTCCTTGGCTAGGAAGGGGAATTCCCTGACCCCTTGCACTTCCCAGGTGAGGCAATGCCTCGCCCTGCTTTGGCTCATGCTAGGTGTGATGCACCCACTGTCCGACAATCCCCCATGAGTTGAACCCAGTACCTCTGTTGGAAATGCAGAAATCATTTGTCTTCTGCATCGCTCACGCTAGGAGCTGTAGACTGGAGCTGTTCCTATTTGGCCATCTTGGAACCGCCCCATAAATAGTTCTTATTACTTTGAGATACATTCCATCGATACCCAGTTTATTGAGAGTTTTTAGCATGAAAGGGTGCTGAATTTTGTTGAAGGCCTTTTCTGCATCATTGAGATAATCGTGGTTTTTGTCATTCGTTCTGTTGATGTGATGCGTCATATTTATTGATTTGCATATGTTGAACCAGCCTTGCATCCCAGGGATGAAGCCGACTTGGTCATGGTGGATAAGCTTTTTGATGTGCTGCTGGATTCGGTTTGCCAGTATTTTATTGAGGATTTTCGCATTCATGTTCCTCAGGGATATTGGCCTGAAATTTTCTTTTTTTTGTTGTGTCTATGCCAGGTTTTGGTATCAGCATGATGCTGGCCTAATAAAATGAGTTAAGGAGGATTCCTTCTTTTTCTATTGTTTGGAATAGTTTCAGAAGGAATGGTACCAGCCCCTGTTTGTACCTCTGGTAGAATCTGGCTGTGAATCCGTCTGGTCCTGGACTTTTTTTGGTTGGTAGGCTATTAATTACTGCCTCAATTTCAGAACTTGTTAGTGGTTTATTCAGGGATTTGACTTCTTCCTGGTTTAGACTTGGGAGGGTGTATGTGTCCAGGAATTATCCATTTCTTCTAGATTTTCTAGTTTATTTGTGTAAAGGTGTTTATAGTATTCTGTGATGGGAGTTTGTATTTCTGTGGGATCAGTGGTGATATCCCCTTTATCATTTTTTATTGCATCTATTTTATTCTTCTCTCTTTTCTTCTTTATTAATCTTGCTAGTGGTCTATCAAGTTTGTTAATCTTTTCAAAAAACCAGCTCCTGTTTTCATTGATTTTTTTGAAGGGTTTTTTGTCTCTATCTCCATCAGTTCTGCTCTGACCTTTGTTATTTCTTGCCTTCTGCTAGCTTTTGAATTTGTTTGCTGTTGCTTCTTGAGTTCTTTTAATTTTGATGTTAAGGTGTCAATGTTAGATCTTTCCGGCTTTCTCTTGTGGGCACTTAGTGCTATAAATTTCCCTCTGCATACTGCTTTAAATGTGTCCCAGAGATTATGGTATGTTGTGTCTTCATTCTCCTTGGTTTCAAAGAGCATCTTTATTTCTACCTTCATTTCGTTATTTACTCAGTAGTCATTTCGTAGCTGGTTGTTTAGTTTCCATGTAGCTGTGTGATTTTGAGTGAGTTTCTTTTTTTTTTTTGAGACGGAGTCTCACTCTGTCACCCAGGCTGGAGTGCAGTGACATGATCTCAGCTCACTGCAAGCTCTGCCTCTCCTCCCTCAGCCTCCCAAGTACTGGGACTACAGGCGCCCACTACCAAGCCCGGCTAATTTTTTTTTGTATTTTTAGTAGAGACAGGGTTTCACCATGTTAGCCAGCATGGCCTCGATTTCCTGACCTCGTGATCCACCCGCCTTGGCCTCCCAATGTCCTAGGATTACAGGCATGAGCCACCGTGCCGGGCCTTGAGTGAGTTCCTTAATCCTGAGTTCTAGTTTGATTGCACTGTGCTTTGAGAGACTGTTATGATTTCCGTTCTTTTGCATTTGCTGAGCAGTGTTTTATTTCCAATTATGTGGTCAATTTTAGAATAAGTGTGATGAGGTACTGAGAAGAATGTGTATTCTGTTGATTTGGGGTGGAGAGTTCTGTAGATGTCTATTGGGTCCATTTGGTCCAGAGCTGAGTTCAAGTGCTGAATATCCTTGTTAATTTTCTGTCTCATTGATCTGTGTAATATTGACAGTGGGGTGTTAAAGTCTCCCACTATTATTGTGTGAGAGTCTGAGTCTTTTTGTAGGTCTCTAAGAACTTACTTTATGAATCTGGGTGCTCCTGTATTGGGTGCATATATATTTAGGATAGTTAGCTTTTCTTGCTGCATTGATCCCTTTACCATTATGTAATGCCCTTCTTTGTCTCCTTTGATATTTGTTGGCTTAAAGTCTGTTTTATCAGAGATTAGGATTGTAACTCCTGCTTTTTTTTTTTTTTTTTTTTTTGAGATGGAGTTTCACTCTTGTTGCCCATGCTGGAGTGCAATGGTGCAATCTTGGTTCAAAGCAAACTCTGCCTCCTGGGATCTGCTGCCTCAGTCTCCTGAGTAGCTGGGATTATAGGCATGCATCACCATGCCCAGCTAATTTTGTATTTTTAGGAGAAACAGCGTTTCTCCATGTTGGTCAGGCTGGTCTCGAACTCCTGACCTCAGGTGATCCTCCCATCTCGGCCTCACAAAGTGCTGGGATTACAGGCATGAGCCACCATGCCAGGCTTCATTTGTTGTGTTAGATGAGCTTCCTTAGAGACACATTTTTTTTTTTATACTTTAAGTTTTAGGGTACATGTGCACAACCTGCAGGTTTGTTACATATGTATACATGTGCATGTTGGTGTGCTGCAACAATTAACTCATCATTTAACATTAGGTATATCTCCTAATGCTATCCCTCTCCCCTCCCCCCACCCCACAACAGTCCCCAGTGTTTGATGTTCCCCTTCCTGTGTCCATGTGTTCTCATTGTTCAGTTCCCACCTGTGAGTGAGAACATGCGGTGTTTGGTTTTTTGTCCTTGCAGTAGTTTGCTGAGAATGATGGTTTCCAGCTTCATCCATGTCCCTACAAAGGACATGAACTCATCATTTTTTATGGCTGCATAGTATTCCATGGTGTATATGTGCCACATTTTCTTAATCTAGTCTGTCATTGATGGACATTTGGGTTGGTTCCAAGTCTTTGCTATTGTGAATAGTGCTGCAATAAACATACGTATGCATGTGTCTTTATAGCAGCATGATTTATAATCCTTTGGGTATATACCCCGTAATGGGATGGCTGGATCAAATGGTATTCCTAGTTCTAGATCCCCGAGGAATCGCCACACCGACTTCCACAATGGTTGAACTAGTTTACAGTCCCACCAACAGTGTAAAAGTGTTCCTATTTCTCCACATCCTCTCCAGCACCTGTTGTTTCCTGACTTTTTAATGATGGCCATTCTAACTGGTGTGAGATGGTATCTCATTGTGGTTTTGATTTGCATTTCTCTGATGGCCAGTGATGATGAGCATTTTTTCATGTGTTTTTTGGCTGCATAAATGTCTTCTTTTGAGAAGTGTCTGTTCATATCCTTCGCCCACTTTTTGATGGGGTTGTTTGTTTTATTCTTGTAAATTTGTTTGAGTTCATTGTAGATTCTGGATATTTTTTGCGATAAAGGCAGGTGCACCTGCAAGTGGCTAATTGAGGTAGTGCTCCCAGGAGCAATGGGTAAGAGAGTGGCAGAGGCTGGACCAGGACCAGGGAGAGACTAAGGAAGGGTATGATTTCAGAGGAAGCTGCCCCTGCCCCACAAGAGGCTCTAGGGCAGAACTGAAAATGCAGAGTTTGTCTCACCTTGAGGCCAGGTAACTGGGCTTTCCTATTTCTCCGTCTCTCAGTCTTTTGTTACAGGTCTTCCCTAGAAAAATTGGAAACTCCCGGCCAATTATGGCTGTGGTGAATCGTGGGAAGGGCCTTGAGTGGCCTTAGGGGAGTCCTAGGCACCTAGAAGATCACAGGTGCTAGCTGTTTCTTGCTAGGGAGTTGGTTCTCCAGACTGGCAAAGGGGCTCTGCAGGGATCCAGGGAGTGTCTGCCACAGGAGCCATGTGCCACCCCACCTGCAACAAGCACACGCACACACACACACACACACTCTCACTCCTGTGACAAAAGCAGGGTCAAGAGTAACATTTCCGGAGGGCGGATTTCAACTAATTTATAAAGGCCCCCTCCAGGAATTCTAGGACATTGAAATGAATCACACACCCAGGCCCCCCAACATCCAGGCTGCCCTTCTACCTTTCCACATGGAGGACTTTTTTTTTCCCCCTAACAAAAGCAAAAGAAGTTTCCTCTCTCTTTTGTTAGTGGTGACCACTGGGACATAGAACTAGAGCACCAAGCCACATGGATATTCCTAAAAAGGCTGAAGAGGACCGGGGTACATTCCATATAAAATAAATACTTGTTCTATGAGTGGCTGAAGGGATGTTAGTTCAGGCTTTACCATTATATGCTCAAGATCCATCATTTCTTTTCTTTATGCCTTAGTTTTCCCTTTAAAATGGGGAAGTAGAACAATGGGAAATTCTAGGATTTCCTCAAGGATGAGTTAGTTTTCAACCTGGGAAGAGGAGCATTTCATTCATTCATTCAACAAATATTTATTGGGTCTCTACTGTGGGCTAGGAATTGCACAAGATTAAGAGAACACAGAGAAATTCAGGTGTATTATTTACCTCTATGCAATTACCAGCCTAGTGGAGGAGGCAGAAATGTAATCAGATAATTAGGCTACAGCATCAAAAGTGCTATATTAGATGGATGTACCAGGAGCCCAGTGGAAGGAGAGGCCAGTGCTTCTTGGGATGAAGCCTTTCCACACTAATATCTCCTTTCTGTTACCTCTTTCCCCCTCCCCACTTCCTGCCCCCAGTGAGGACATTGTGCGCTCCCTCTGCCTGCCAGATTTCCCTGAGCCAGCTGACCTCTTCTGGAAGTACCTGGACTTGGCCACCTTCATCCTGCTCTATATCCTGCCCCTCCTCATCATCTCTGTGGCCTACGCTCGTGTGGCCAGGAAACTGTGGCTGTGTAACATGATTGGCGATGTGACCACGGAGCAGTACCTTGCCCTGCGGCGCAAAAAGAAGAAGACCATCAAGATGTTGATGCTGGTGGTGGTCCTTTTCGCCCTCTGCTGGTTCCCCCTCAACTGCTACGTCCTCCTCCTGTCCAGCAAGGTCATCCGTACCAACAATGCCCTCTACTTTGCTTTCCACTGGTTTGCCATGAGTAGCACCTGCTATAACCCCTTCATATACTGCTGGCTGAACGAGAACTTCAGGATTGAGCTAAAGGCATTACTAAGCATGTGCCAAAGACCTCCCAAGACTCAGGAGGACAGGCCACCCTCCCCGGTTCCTTCCTTCAGGGTGGCCTGGACAGAGAAGAATGATGGCCAGAGGGCTCCCCTTGCCAATAACCTCCTGCCCACCTCCCAACTCCAGTCTGGGAAGACAGACCTGTCATCTGTGGAACCCATTGTGACTATGAGTTAGAGGAGGTTGGGAAGAGGGAGTGGGAGGGGTCTGTCTCTACCTGAGGCAGGGAAAGAGAGCCTATTCTCACACATGATCTTCAGAGTGCTGGAAACACACTCCTGCAGAAGCTGTAGGACTCTTGAATCCCTTGGAAACTATCCAGCCTCCTAGCCCCATGTGATGTGAAAACTAAAAGGCACCACCAACTAGACATGTGTTCATAAATTCTCATCTAAGAAACACTGGGAGGCACAGCAGCCTAGATCTCTGAGGAAGAGGAGCGAGGATAACTTTGGCCCAGATGGGGGCTGAATCATTCAACTGCCTCCATCTATGGGGCAGCTGCTGCCTTACAGCCCTTCCTACTGCTGAGCATCCCGAAGGGAGACCTAAATCATACTTTGGGTGTGGTGACCCAGATGCACAGAGCTCTGCTTGAAACAGGTACACGGGCCAGGGAAATGCCAGCAAGCCAGAGCGGGCGTGGAGATTTTTATGCCTCACTTTCTGGAGTCACTGGGCCATGATGAATCGTAAGTCTTCAGTGGCCTAGCAATATCCAGACAAGAAAGGACAAACTTTGGTTCCTTAAAACAAAGGGAAATTATTATTGCCACTTAGAAAAATTCAGAAAACACACACACACACACACATACACACAAACAAAATCACTCTCTTATCCCATCCATTTGTGATAACATCTGTGAACATGCTGTGGCTCTATTTGCAATGTTTTCCTTTGTGTGTGTGACTGTGTGCATGACCTTTTTTTTTCTTTTTTTTTTTTGAGATGGAGTCTCACTCTGTCACCCAGGTTGGAGTTCAGTGGCATGATCTCGGCTCACTGCAAGCTCTGCCTCCCAGGTTCATGCCATTCTCCTGCCTCAGCCTCCCAAGTAGCTGGGACTACAGGCACCCGCCACCATGCCTGGCTAATCTTTTGTACTTTTAGTAGAGACGGGGTTTCACCGTGTTAGCCAGGATGGTCTCGATCTCCTGACCTCGTGATCCGCCTGCCTAGGCCTCCCAAAGTGTTGGGATTACCGGCATGAGCCACTGCGCCCGGCCCTTTTTTTCATTTATACTTTTTCATTTAGGTTCTAATGATTAACAGAAACAGGGGTACCTTTCCCAAGGATGTCCACCAGAAGAGTTGAAGAAGAGGTGAGAAGAACCCAAGGTGAAGCCTGTCACCACGCAGAGAGAACTGCCCCCTATTGTAGACAGTGGTGGGAAGGGCCTGGCTCACATGCCCCTCCTTAGAGGCAGCCTCAAGATGAACCAGGGAATCAAACTCAACCAGGAGACATGATTGCTTCTCTCCTGCAATTCCACAAAAACAAGTGGTCATGAAACATTGTTCTGTTTTCACAAGAGATGAAGGAGCAGGCTTTCCAATATGCTGGAAGTAATTGTGCTTAGACACCTCATCCTCCCAAGCTGTCTAGAAAGGCCATTTCGCTGTGTTGTCTGAATAATGAGGGTTTTGTCACACCATTTCTCAAAAGGAGATTCGCTGTCAACATCATTTTAGTGGTTCAGGTGTCAATTTCACTTACAGAAACCTATGCCTCCTTAAGAAACCTCAATTTTTAAGGGTCTAACGTGTCAGAGAAATCTCATTCCAGGGACTGATTGTTTTTAATCACCTTCCGTCTGGTCCTGAGTGACTTACTGTGTCACCCAGAAAAGAGACCTGTCAGGCAGAATCAAGCTTAATTCACCTGCTCTAAACAATTGCTACTGACACACTGCTTTTAGGTTTTCTTCTAGCACCAGATAAACTCTGAAAACAAAGCATGGATATGAGCTCAGTAGGAAACTAAGGTTTGAGGGAGAGTTTGTCACTTAGACCTCTTGGCTGTTAACTGAAACTGAACTTGGTCACGTCATCTGTTTCCCTGTAATGAACTATGAGGGTTCTTTATCCTAGTTTCTATTTATGAAGATGGTTGAAAATTTTCAAGACAAGATTTTGAAAACTCACTTACTGAATTGTGGGCAAAACCGTGACTTTCATTGGGCAGACAGAGTCTTCTAAGCCCACAGGGATCCCCAGATGGATTTTTCAGCACAAATGCCTCATGTGCCTGTACTTATTATCTCTGTTGTGTGTCAAGAAGTAGCTAACGGTTTCATCTGAGAGCTGCCATAGAAATTCTATGAACCAGAATGAGACAAGGCAGCAGGCACACAGAAGGTTTATCCTGCTCTGGGAAGCATGGAGGATGTTGCACTTCACTCCTCTCTGAGGGTGTCTAGGAATACAGAAGCTCCTTGACTTACATCTCAATAAACCCATTGTAAGTCCAAAATATTGGAAGTCAAAAATGCGTTGAATAAACCCAACCTACTGAACATTGTAGCTTAGCCAAGCCTACCTTAAATGTTCTGAGAACACTTACATTAGCCTACAGTTGGGAAAAATCATTTAACACAAAGCCTATCTTGTAATGAAGTATTGAATATCTCATGTAATTTATTGAATCCTGTACTCAAAGTGAAAACCAGAGTGGTTGTATGGATATGCGAAGTATGGTTTCTACTGAATGTGTATTGCATTCACATCATCATAAAATTTTAAAAAATCCTAAGTTGAACCATTGTTAGGGACCTTCAGTACTGCCAAGTCCCAAAGAAAACCTTTTTCCTCTGGGGAGCACCCACTGATGGCTCATTAGATCTGTCCCTTCCCCGAGGTCCCTGTGTGCCTTTGAGCAAAAAGTGACTTGTGTTTGTGAAGGTAAAATTTGTGAAACTTGAGTTTTTCCAACGTGCTGTAAAGTGTTTTATTGTAAATTGCTCATCTCAATAAAATTTACTTCAGGTGTGTGGACTGTGCCTCTTGGACTTGCAATTATGTCACAACTGGTAACCTTTAAAATGGGGTCAGCAGGGATTAGAGGAAGGGAGCATGAAGAGTATCTACTCAACCCTGCATTTTACAGATGCTGAGATTCAAGCCCTGAGAAATTAAATAGCCAGTTGAGGATCCTCTGCCTCTTTGTCTAGTGTTTCTTCCACTGATCAGCTGCCCAAGTTCCCTCTTTTGTAGTTATAAATCTGTGCTGCATGTTTTAACCTGGGACTCCATCTATTCCTCAGTGACTCATGAGGCGACAAAGCTGCCACTCAAGCCTTGAGAGCAATTCTACTTGGCAGTGTGCAGTGCACACCACATTCCCTGTGTTTACCATTCTGCCACTGTAGTCTGGGGTCCTACTATCCTACCAGGTAAGCTGGGTAAGCCTTCATTACATACATAATTACCTGATGCCATTCAGTGTTCAGGAAATTAGTTTCAAACAATTTCACAGAAGGTTGTAAATAGGGGTAATTTGCTAAGCCTAGAGAAAAATTTGAAAGAAAAATGAAAGGCGTGGGAGAAGGAGAGGGAACTAAGAATTTGTTACCACTGCCTATGTGCAGTATTGTGCTAAATGCCTCAGAGCTCATTATCTCACTCACCTTCACAGCAGTCCTCCAAGGTGGGCATTATTACTGCAGATGAGGAAACAGAGGCTCAGCTAACTTAGGCAGCCTGCTAAAGATCATGCACAGCTCAACTGGGAAAAGGCTATCCTCTTGGAGATTAGGTTCTGAGAAGGTGTGTAGAATAGAATCTTAATTTTTAAAAAATCTAAGATTCTCCAAATTTCCCTGATTAAGAGACATCTTTTTGGGTAAAATCTATCAACCATCCTAAAAAACTAGTGCTTGAGTTCCATACTTTGGGAAATGCTTAACTAGATGAGCTCCAAAGTCTCTTGCAGCTCAGTGGTCAAGGAATCCATCACTGTAGTACAGGCAAGATCTATGACTGCTGTGTGAGGTCAATTCTGATTAGAATTATCTTCCAAAAAAGCTTCTAAGGGACTCCCAAGTTGCTGAATCCTGCTTAATTGTCTTAGTCCGTTTTGAGTTGCTGTAAAGGAATACTTGAGACTGGGTAATTTATAAAGAAAAGAGATTTATTTGGCTCACAGTTCTGAAGGCTGTACAGGAAGCATGGCATCAGCATCTGCCACTGCTGAGGGACCTCAGGAAGCTCCATTCATGGCAGAAGGCGAAGGGACCAGGCATCACATGACGAGAGGAAGGAAGCAAGAGAGAGGAGGGAGGTGCCTGGTTCTTTTTAACAGTCAATTCCTCCGGGAACAAATAGAGTGTGAACTCATGCATTACCACAAGGATGGCACCAAGCTGGTCATGGGGGATCTGTCCCCATGACCCAAACACTTCCCACCATGTGCACTTCCAACATTGGGGATCAAATTTCAACATGAGATTTGGAGGGGACAAATATCTAAACTGCATCACTGATGATGGCAGGTTGTCAAGGGAAACAGCCATTCCATAGCCAGCCTGGGCCTAAAGGTCCTCAGGTAGCACAGGTAGAACGCCACTAAACCCTCACTGCTACTAAGCTTGCTGTGATGTGCTACAGAGACCTCTATGGTGATAAGAGTCCTTCTGAGCTGTCTGGATTCAGGGAGAAATCTGAGAAGACTGGGGGTCTTGAAGCTTCCACTGGTGAAACATGCCTGGCATAGAGTGTAGCCTAAAGATGGCAGGTGGATGCTGCCAGTCTCCCAGTGCTGATCATTAGCATCTTACTTCATCATCTTCTGCATCTCTGTGCACCCCCCAATTCTCTTTCATTTCAAGGAGTAGTTAGGGAAGGAAGAAATGAAATACATGCAATGCTAGATGCATTTTTGAAATAATAAAACAACAACAATGATGTGTTTAATGTGAGAAAACTCTGGAGCTTAGTCTCCTTTCTGAGGTTTTATAAGCTCTCTTGCAGAGAAGAAGCTATCTGCTACTTCATCGGGACAAGTGGTTGATTTTAATAGCTCCTTCTTTATTTCTGCGTCTAGTCCACTGGGGATGCTGTCTTCAGACTATTCGTGAATTTAAGATCTTCAGCTGAAATATGAGGAAGGCAAAGGAATCTTGAACACCAAATCAGGATGTTTGTGACCTCAGATGGGGGAGAAGGGGTATGGGTTAGTATGGGGTTGGGACAAGGTTAGATAATTGTCTAGGTTCTAGATTTTGTTTTGGGCAGTGAGTTCATGTGTTCTTATTACATTATTTAAAATAACCAATGGCTAAAAGTAGGTCATACATGGACCAACATTAAAAGATTGCCAGATTTGGAGTATAATCAATCCAATTCTGTAACCCTGTGGTGTATAAATAAACAAACAAACAGTAAGCCAATGAAAATGGAGGCCTAGAGGTCTAGGCCTTCACTTTTCTTCCCTAGAGCCTTCCAATCAAGTTAAATCTATATTTGCATTATTAAAACATGCAAATACAGTTCACTGCCAAGTTAAAACCCCTTTGTGACATGGCCACGCACATCGAGTGCTCTGCCAGCCACCACCAGAATTGGTTCCCTTCGACCTCCTAAGCTATCTATGCTGCTTTGCTCTGGGCTAGTTGCTCTCCACATCTGCAGAATACCTGTCCTCCCAGGAATTTCCTTCTACATTCTCCAGTGTTAGCTATAGTCAAGTTTCCAAGGTTCCTGTCTTCCTCTTAGTTTACTCCTTTATTTTGGAAGTCCATATCTTTCAGCAGTTTCCCAAGACTGCTTAGGTGCATAGGACCTCATTTTTTTGAGACCTTGCACGCCTGAAAATGTCTTCAATTTAAACTCACATTTAATTAGTAGTATGTCTAAATACAGGATAATAGGTTGAAAAGCATTTTCTCTTAGAATTTTGAAGACATTTGTATTAGTTTTATATTTCTGCCTTAACAAGTTACCACAGTCTAAGTTGCTTAAACAACACAAATGGATTCTCTTACCGTTCTGTAGGTACATCAGAAGTCTGACACAGGTGTCCTGGAGCTAAAATTAAGGCATCAGCAGTGCTGCACTCCTTTCTACTGGCTCTGGGAAGCATCCATCTCCTTGCCTTTTTCAGCTTCTTGTGACTGTCCATATCCCATGGCCCTTGGTCCCTTCCTCCAGCTTCAAAGCCATCCACTTTGTACCTTTCTGAACTTCTTTTATAGTCATATTTCCCTGACTTGCTTCTTCTGCCCCTGCCTTCTACTTTTCAGGACTTTTGTGATTACATTGGATCTACCTAGTAATCCAGGATAATCTATTACTGTCTTAAAGTCAACTAATTAGTAACCTTAAATCCATCTGCAAACGTACTTTTCCTTTGCCTGAACATATTCACGGCTTCTAGGGGTTGGGATGAACATCATTGGGAGGCCGTTATGCTGCCAATCAGCATTTCTCTTTTCTATTTTCCAGCACTTTGGTTGAGAAACTGGATACTTTGCTTATTCTCAGTTCTATGTATGAGAACTAAGACCCATCTGTCTTAGGTAGAGACCAAGCAAGTGACTCGAATAGGCTTTAATAGGAATCCCCATCTCCATACCTTTCAAATATTTGAAGTTAGCACAAGCCTTTTTGGTTCCTCCAAGGAGCGATATTGCTTTCGGTTTACTGTCTTCACTGGGAGGAGAAGCTTCAGGGGCCTGCTTGTGACACTGCTATAATTGTTCTCATGTGTAGATTCTCCCAGTTTTAAGTATTCCAACTCTACACTTAGGAAGTCAGGGACTAACTACAGGCTAGATGCATGCCCCCAACTCATGAGCAGGACATAAGTCGAAATTCCCTCTATCATTTGACCCCTCACAAATTCACATGTTTGGTGGGAATGTGAATGGTGACTGCTTGGCCACTGTAGGCTCTGGGACACCTGTGCCTCATCCTGTAACGCTACCCAATCCTCATTGCCTTCAAACCCTATGAAATAAGAATAAATTCCAGATTCCCATGTCCTTCAAATCTGTAATCTGCACCATTTCTGGAATGAATTCTTTATCGATCACTGTTCTTTGTTGTAGAAAACAAAAATCATTCTAGCTAGCTTAAATGTAAAAGCAATTTTACATAATATCAGAGAGATTACAAGATTGTCAGGAACACTAGAGGGGTTTGGAAGTTTAACAATCAGAAGTAGTCAGCCAAGAGAAATGCCCAATTATTCTATGGGACTGCACTGGAAGAAAACCTATTGCTGCAATTGGTTATCAATGAACACTTAAGATAGTAGAATCTCTGCTGCAGATGCCACAAATGAACAAAATGCCCCCAACTTAGTATTCACTAGAAGAGCACTTTGACCTTCTCACAGCCTCTACTAGCTCTTCTGCTTTCCAAGTCCCTGTGAGTTTGTCCGCTACCAGAACCTGGGTCACATGCAGATCACTAACTACAAAAGGGTTCAGGATATGTCATTTTTAAAAAGCATTCCAGCCTCTACAACGTAAGAAAGCCATTGGAATGTATATCAAAAAGGAACCAGTCTGATGTATTAGTTATAGCAAAGATTATAGGAAGTAATCACTCTCAGACTTTGAAAGTCTAAAAGTCACTTTACTATGCACTCACTCTGGAATATTAGTTTAGCTGTGTGATGAATAGCAGGTTGACTGTCATTTTCCCTTAACATTTTTAGAACCTTATTTTATTGTTTCTGGCATCTGTTATTAATGATGCAGAATCTGCTGTTGGAATATCTTTCCTTGGTAGGAAAAATATTTCCTTTTTATTTTATCTGATTTTTTATTTTCTAGCGTTATTAGGGCATAATTGACACATAAAAATTATATAGATTTATGGTGTACAGTGTAATATTTTGATATAAGTATCCATTGTGAAATGATTAAATCAAGATAATCAACACACCCATTATCTCATATAATAATCATTTTACTAGTGGGGAGAACATTTAAGATCTACTCTTAGCAGTTTTCAAGTATATCCTACAATATTACTAACTGTAGTCATTGTGCTGTGATTCCAGCATTTATTCATCCTGTCTAGCTAACTGAAGCTTTGTGGCCTTTGACCAACATCACCCCATTTCTCTCACCTCCCTCCTGGCATGACCCAGTCCCTGGTAACCACCATTCTACTGTCTACTTCTATGAGTTCAACTTTTTAGATTTCGCATATAAATGAAATCATGCAGTATTTGTATTTCTGTGCCTGGCTCATTTCACTTGACATAAAGTTCTTCCGGTTCATTTGTAGGTAGCTTTTAAGATTTTATCTTTGACATTTTGAATTTTTACTATTGAGTATTTGGGTGCATACTTGTTCTTATTTATTCTGTTTAGAACTCTATGATCCTCACTCTAAAGATTATAGTTTTTACAGTTCTGAAAAATAAAATGACATTATCATATTGAATATCACTGCATTAGTCCATTTTTGTGTTTCTCTACAGAAGTATCTGAGGCTGGGTAATTTATTAAGAAAAGAGGTCTAATTAGCTCATGGTTCTGCAGGCTTTACAAGAAACTTGGCACTGGTATCTGCCTGACTTCTGGTGAGGGCCTCAGGGAGCTTTTACTCGTGGTAGAAGACGAAGTGGGATCAGGCAGCAGGCATGTCACATGGCAAGAGTGGGAGCAAGGGAGCGGCAGGGAGGTCCCAGATTTTTTTTTAAACAACCAGATCGTGCATGAACTAATGGACAGAGAACTCACTTACCACCAAGGGGATGTTGCTAAACCATTCATGAGGGATTCATCCCCATGATCCAATCACCTCCCACCACACCCCACCTCCAACATTGGGAATCACATTTCAACATGGGATTTGGAGGGGACAAACATCCAAACCATATAGATTACCTATCCCCATTTTCTCTGTTCTTCACTCTGGAGCACTATTTTTTGGGAGCTTCCTATTAGATCTCCTTTGACTCTTAATTTCTCTTTCGTATTTTTCATCTCTTTATGTCTCCGTGTTACATCCATATAATTTCTGGAGATATTTTATTCTATTCTTTCTCTCTTCAGCTGATTCAAGTCTACTACTTACTGCATTTTAAGAAATTCAAATGACTTTTTTTTTTTTTTTGAGACAGAGTCTCACTCTGTCACCCAGGCTGGACTGCAGTGGTGGAATCATGGCTCGCCATAGCCCCAACCTCCTGTGTTCAAGCGATACTCCTTGCTTCAGCCTCCAGAGTTAGCTGGGACTACAGGCATGTGCCACCACACACTTTTTAAAATCTTCTTACTGTTTTTTTTTTAATTATTATACTTTAAGTTCTAGGGTACATGTGCACAACGTGCAGGTTTGTTACATATGTACACATGTGCCATGCTGGTGTGCTGCACCCATTAATGCATCATTTACATTAGGTATTTCTCCTAAAGCTATCCCTCCCCCCTCCCCCCACCCCACAACAGGCCCCGGTGTATAATGTTCCCCACTTTGTGTCCAAGTGTTCTCAGTGTTCAATTACCACCTATGAGTGAGAACATGCGGTGTTTGGTTTTCTGTCCTTGCGATAGTTTGCTCAGAATGATGGTTTCCAGCTTCATCCATGTCCCTACAAAGGACATGAACTCATCCTTTTTTATGGCTGCATAGTATTCCATGGTGTATATGTGCCACATTTTCTTAATCCAGTCTATCATTGTTGGACATTTGAGTTGGTTCCAAGTCTTTGCTATTGTGAATAGTGCTGCAATAAACATATGTCTGCATGTGTCTTTACAGCAGCATGACTTATAATCCTTTAGGTATATACCCAGGAATAGGATGGCTGGGTCAAATGGTATTTCTATTTCTAGGTCCCTGAGGAATCGCCATACTGACTTCCACAATGGTTGAACTAGTTTACAGTCCCATCAACAGTGTAAAAGTGTTCCTATTTCTCCACATCCTCTCCAGCACCTGTTGTTTCCTGACTTTTTAATGATGGCCATTCTAACTGGTGTGAGATGGTATCACATTGTGGTTTTGATTTGCATTTCTCTGATGGCCAGTGATGATGAGCATTTTTTCATGTGTCTGCTGGCTGCATAAATGTCTTCTTTTGAGAAGTGTCTGTTCATATCCTTTGCCCCCTTGTTGATGGGGTTGTTTTTTTCTTGTAAATTTGTTTGAGTTCTTTGTAGATTCTGGATATTAGCCCTTTGTCAGATGAGTAGATTGCAAATCTACTCATCTCCCATTTTCTCCCATTCTGTAGGTTGCCTGTTCACTCTGATGGTAGTTTCTTTTGCTGTGCAGAAGCTCTTTAGTTTAATTAGATCCCATTTGTCAATTTTGGCTTCTGTTGCCATTGCTTTTGGTGTTTTAGACATGAAGTCCTTGCCCATGCCTGTGTCCTGAATGGTATTGCCTAGGTTTTCTTCTAGGGTTTTAGTGGTTTTAGGTCTAACATTTAAGTCTTTAATCCATCTTGAATTAATTTTTGTATAAGGTGTAAGGAAGGGATCCAGTTTTAGCTTTCTACATGTGGCTAGCCAATTTTCCCAGCACCATTTATTAAATAGGAAATTCTTTCCCCATTTCTTGTTTTTGTCAGATTTGTCAAAGATCAGATGGTTGTAGATGTGTGGTATTATTTCTGAGGGCTCTGTTCTGTTCCATTGGTCTATATCTCTGTTTTGGTACCAGTACCATGCTGTTTTGCTTACTGTAGCCTTGTAGTATAGTTTGAAGTCAGGTAGCATGATGCCTCCAACTTTGTTCTTTTCACTTAGGATTGTCTTGGCAATGTGGGCTCATTTTTGGTTCCATATGAATTTAAAGCAGTTTTTTGAATTCTGTGAAGAAAGTCATTGGTAGCTTGATGGGGAAGGCATTGAATCTATAAATTACCTTGGGCAGTATGGCCATTTTCACGATATTGATTCTTCCCACCCATGAACACGGAGTGTTCTTCCATTTGTTTGTGTCCTCTTTTATTTTGTTGAGCAGTGGTATGTAGCTCTCCTTGAAGAGGTCCTTCACATCCCTATAAGTTGGATTCCTAGGTATTTTATTCTCTTTGAGGGAATTGTGAATGTGAGTTCACTCATGATTTGGCTCTCTGTTTGTCTATTATTGGTGCATAGGAATGCTTGTGATTTTTGCACATTGATTTTGTATCCTGAGACTTTGCTGAAGTTGCTTATCAGCTTAAGGGGATTTTGGGCTGAGACGACAGGGTTTTCTACATATACAATCATGTCATCTGCAAACAGAGACAATTTGACTTCCTCTTTTCCTAATTGAATACCATTTATTTCTTTCTCTTGCCTGATTGCCCTGGCCAGAATTTCCAACACTATGTTGAATAAGAGCGGTGAGAGAGGGCATCCCTGTCTTATGCCAGTTTTCAAAGGGAATGCTTCCAGTTTTTGTCCATTCAGTATGATATTGGCTGTGGGTTTGTCACAAATAGTTCTTGTTATTTTGAGATACGTCCCATCAATACCTAGTTTATTGAGAGCTTTTAGCATGAAGGGCTGTTGAATTTTGTCAAAGGATTTTCTGCATCTATTGAGATAATCATGTGGTTTTTGTCTTTGGTTCTGTTTATATGATGGATTATGTTTGTTGATTTTCATATGTTGAACCAACCTTGCATCCCAGGGATGAAGCCAACTTGATCATGGTGGATAAGCTTTTTGATGTGCTGCTGGATTCAGTTTGCCAGTATTTCATTGAGGATTTTTGCATCGATGTTCATCAGGGACATTGGTCTAAAATTCTCTTTTTTTTTGTTTCTCTGCCAGGCTTTGGTATCAGGATGATGTTGGCATCATAAAATGAGTTAGGGAGAATTCCCTCTTTTTCTATTGATTAGAATAGTTTCAGAAGGAATGGTCCCAGCTCCTCTTTGTACCTCTGGTAGACTTTGGCTGTGAATCCATCTGGTCCCGGACTTTTTTTGGTTGGTAGGCTATTAATTGTTGCCTCAATTTCAGAACCTGTTATTGGTCTATTCAGAGATTCAACTTCTTCCTGGTTTAGTCTTGGGATGGTGTATGTGTCAAGGAATTTATCCATTTCTTCTAGATTTTCTAGTTTATTTGCGTAGAGGTGTTTATAGTATTCTCTGACGGTAGTTCGTATTTCTGTGGGGTCAGTGGTGATATCCCTTTTATCATTTTTTATTGCGTCTATTTGATTCTTCCCTCTTTTCTTCTTTATTAGTCTTGCTAGTGGTCTATCAGTTTTGTTGATCTTTTCAAAAAACCACCTTCTGGATTCACTGATTTTTTGAAGGGTTTTGTGTGTCTCTAACTCCTAAAGTTCTGCTATGATCTTAGTTATTTCTTGCCTTCTGCTAGCTTTTAAATGTGTTTGCTCTTGCTTCTCCAGTTCTTTTAATTGTGATGTTAGGGTGTCAATTTTAGATCTTTTCTGCTTTCTCTTGTGGGCATTTAGTGGTATAAATTTCCCTCTACACACTGCTTTAAATGTGTCCCAGAGATTCTTGTATGTTGTGTCTTTGTTCTCATTGGTTTCAAAGAATATCTTTATTTCTGCCTTCATTTCGTTATTTATCCAGTAATCATTCAGGAGCGGATTATTCAGTTTCCATGTAGTTTTGCAGTTTTTGAGTGAGTTTCTTAATCCTGAGTTCTAATTTGATTGCATTGTGATCTGAGAGCCAGTTTGTTATAATTTCTGTTCTTTTACATTTGCTGAGGAGTGCTTTACTTCCAATTATGTGGTCAATTTTGGAATAAGTGTGATGTGGTGCAGAGAAGAATGTATATTCTGTTGATTTGGGGTGGAGAATTCTGTAGATGTCTATTAGGTCTGCTTGATGCAGAGCTGAGTTCAATTCCTGGACATCCTTGTTAACTTTCTGTCTCGTTGATCTGTCTAATGTTGACAGGGGGGTGTTAAAATCTCCCATTATTATTGTGTTGGAGTCTAAGTCTCTTTGTAGGTCTCTAAAGACTTGCTTTATGAATCTGGGCGCTCCTGTATTGGGTGTATGTATATTTAGGATAGTTAGCTCTTCTCATTGAATTGATCCTTTTACCATTATGTAATGGCCTTCTTTGTCTCTTTTGATCTTTGTTGGTTTAAAGTCTGTTTTATCTGAGACTAAGACTGCAACCCCTGCGTTTTTTTGTTTTCCATTTGCTTGGCAGATATTCCTCCATCCCTTTATTTTGAGCCTGTGTGTGTCTCTGCATGTGAGATGGTCTCCTGAATACAGCACACTGATGGGACTTGACTATCCAATTTGCCTGCCTGTGTCTTTTAATTGGACAATTTAGCCCATTTATATTTAAGGTTAATATTGTTATGTGTGAATTTGTTCCTGTCATTATGATGTTAGCTGTTTATTTTGCTCGTTAGTTGATGCAGTTTCTTCCTAGCATCAATGGTCTTTACAATTTGGCATGTTTTTGCAGTGGCTGGTACCAGTTGTTCCTTTCTACGTTTAGTGCTTTCTTTAGGAGCTCTTGTAAGGCAGGCCTGGTGGTTACAGAGTCTCTCAGCATTTGCTTTTCTGTAAAGGATTTTATTTCTCCTTCACTTATGAAGGTTAGTTTGGCTGGATATGAAATTCTGGGTTGCAAATTCTTTTCTTTAAGAATGTTGAATATTGGCCCCCACTCTCTTCTGGCTTGTAGAGTTTCTGCCGAGAGATCCGCTATTAGTCTGATGGGCTTCACTTTGTGGGTAACCCAACCTTTCTCTCTGGCTGCCCTTAACATTTTTTCCTTCACTTCAACCTTGGTGAATCTGACAATTATGTGTTTTGGAGTTGCTCTTCTTGAGGAGTATCTTTGTGGCATTCTCTGTATTTCCTGAATTTGAATGTTGGCCTGCCTCACTAGGTTGGGAAGTTCTCCTGGATAATATCTTGAAGAGTGTTTTCTAGCTTGGTTCCATTCCCCCTGTCACTTTCAGGTACACCAATCAGATGTAGATTTGGTCTTTTCACATAGACTCATATTTCTTGGAGGCTTTGTTTCTTTTTGCTCTTTTTTCTCTAAGCTTCTCCTCTCACTTCATTTCATTCATTTGATCTTCAATTTTTGATACCCTTTCTTTCACTTGATCGAATCGGCTACTGAAGCTTGTACATATGTCATGTAGTTCTCCTGCCATGGTTTTCAGCTCCATCAGGTCATTTAAGGTCTCCTCTATGCTGTTTATTCTAGTTAACCATTCGTCTAATCTTTTTTAAAGGTTTTTAGCTTCTTTGCAATGGGTTTGAACATTCTCCTTTAGCTCAGAGAAGTTTGTTATTACCAATCTTCTGAAGCCTACTTCTGTCAGCTCATCAAAGTTATTCTCCGTCCAGCTTTGTTCCATTGCTGGCAAGGAGCTGTGTTCCTTTGGAGGAGAAGAGGCACTCTGACTTTTAGAATTTTCAGCTTTTCTGCTCTGCTTTCTCCCTATCTTTGTGGTTTTATCTACCTTTCGTCTTTGATGATGGTAACCTACAGATCGGGTTTTGGTGTGGATGTCCTTTTGGTTGATGTTGATGTTATTCCTTTCTGTTTGTTAACAACAGTCCTTGTAACAGTCCTTCTAACAGTCAGGACCCTGAGCTACAGGTCTCTTGGAGTTTGCTAGAGGTCCACTCCAGACCCTATTTGCCTAGGTATCGCCAGCAGAGGCTGCAGAACAGTGAATACTGCAGAACAGCAAATGTTGCTGTCTGATCCTTCCTCTGGAAACTTCATCTCAGAGGGGCACCCAGCTGTATGAGGTGTCAGTCAGCCCCTACTGGGAGGTGTCTCCCAGTTAGGCTACTTGGGCGTCTGGGACCCACTTGAGGAGGCAGTCTCTCCTTTCTCAGATCTCAAACTCCATGCTGGGAGAATCACTACTCTCTTCAAAGCTGTCAGACAGAGATGTTTAAGTCTGCAGAATTTTCTGCTGCCTTTTGTTCAGCTATGCCCTGCCCCTAGAGGTGGAGTCTACAGAGGCAGGCAGGCGTCCTTGAGCTGCGGTGGGCTGCACCCAGTTGGAGCTTCCCGTCACTTTGTTTACCTAGTCAAGCCTCAGCAATGGCGGATGCCCCTCCCCCAGCCTCCTTGTCACCTTGCAGTTCAATCTCGGACTGCTGTGCTAGCAGTGGGCAAGGGTCCGTGGGCATGGGACTCTCTGAGACAGGTGCGGGATATAATCTCCTGGTGTGCTGTTTGTTAAGACCATTGGAAAAGCACAGTATTAGGGTGGGAGTGTCCCGATTTTCCGGGTAATGTCTGTCATGGCTTCCCTTGGCTAGGAAAGGGAATTCCCCAACCCCTTGTGCTTCCCGGGTGAGGTGATGCCCTGCCCTGCTTCGGCTCCCACTCTGTGGGCTGCACCCACTGTCCAACAAGTCCCAGTGAGATGAACCCAGTACCTCAGTTGGAAATGCAGAATTCACCCGTCTTCTGCGTTGCTCACGCTGGGAGGTATAGACTGGAGCTGTTCCTATTTGGCCATCTTGGAGGGAATCCTAACTTTTGCATTTTTTTGTAAAGATGAGGTCTTGCCATTTTGCCCAGGCTGGTCTCTAACTCCTGGGCTCAAGTGACTCACCACCTGCTCCAGCTTCCTAAAGTGCTGGGATTACAGGCGTGAGCTACTGTTCCTGGCCCAAATGACTATTTTCTGATATTCCTAGTGTGACTGCATATTCCTTTTTGAAATATGTCTTCTTTTTTCTCTTAATATCCTCTCCTTGTATTATGAACACTATTCCTTCTTTTTATGTCTTTGAACAGGTAAGTCATTTTCTAAGTCCTTCAGAGATTGAACTATTTTCTATGATTTCTTGACTACAAATCTTCCAGTTTGTTGTAACTGTTAACTCCCTTTTATAAGGGTGAATTTCCATGTGTGTTTTGTAATTTTTGCCTATGAGCTCATATTTGGCAAGAATTGTTTTTTATAGAAGTACTGTGGAAGTGCTATGTATGCACAGGTATTATAATGAATAAGTTGACATTTGCCTCTGTCAGGGCCCCTGAATTTTAGATGAATTGTTTTGTGATTTTATCAAACTTTATTTTTTGACTGCATCATAATTTAAAAATTTGTTCATTCTGTAATCTTTTCCCATACATAGATGAAGGTGGACAGACTATATGACATTTAAAAATAAACTTCTATCTTTTAAAATAGTTTTAGACATACAGAATATTTGCAAAGTCAGTACAGAGGGTTACCTATATCCCATGTCTAATTTTTCTTATTATAAAATCTAACATTGGTATGACATATTTGTCAAAGTATTGAACCAATACCGATACATTACTATTAACTAAAGTCCATGCTTTATTCAAATTTCCTTAGGTTTTACCTAAGGTACTTTTCCTGTTTCAGGATTCCCTCCAGTCCATCACGTTTCATTTCATCTTATTTTATTTCATTTCATTTCATTATATTTCCATCTTCATGTGTCCTTAAGCTCCTCTGAGCTGTGATAGTTTCTCCACCTCTCCTTGCTTTTGACGACCTCAACAGTCTGAAGGTGTACTGGTCAGGTATTTTGAAGACTGTCCCTCAACTGAGATTTGTGTGATTTTTTTCTCGTGATTAGATGGGGTTATGGATTTTTGGGGGAGAAAGACCACAGAAGTAAAATGCTATTTTTATCACATTATATCAAAATATGAATTGTCACTATTGATGTTAAAATCTGGCTAAGTTACTGTTTCTCAGGTTTTTCCACCATGTATTAGAGTTCTCCAGAGGGATAGAACCTATAGGATATACGCATATATAAAAGGGAGTTTATTAGGGAGAATTGGCTCACACAGTTACAAGGTGAAATCCCACGATAGGCCATCTGCATGGGGAAAGAAAGAAGCCGGTAGTGGCTCAGTCCAAGTTTGAAAATCTCAAAACCAGGAAAGCTGACAGTGCAGCCTTCAGTCTGTGGCCAAAAGCTAGAGAGCCCCCAAGAAGCCACTGGTGCAAGTCCCAGAGTCCAAAGGCTGAAAAACCTGGAGTCTGATGTCCAAGAAGAGCAGAAGCAAGTGTCCAGCTCGAGAAGAAGAAAGAGAGCCAGAAGCCTCAGGAAGCAAACTTATCCCACCTTCTTCCACCTGCTTTGTTCTAGCTGTGCTTGCAGCTGATTGGATGGTTCCCACCCTCATTGAGGGTGGGTCTTCCTCTCCCAGTCCACTGACTAAAATGTCAGTCTCCCCTGGAAACACTCTCACAAGCATACCTGAGACAATACTTTACCAGCCATCTAGCCTCCCCTCAATCAAACTGACACCTAATATTAACCATCACACATTGGATAGTTACTCTCCCCACCAACTCCAGTTTTCATACTGTACTCTTTGGAAGGAAGTCACTATGTGCAGCCTACCCTTAAGGAGTGGAGTTATGCTCCACCTTCTTGAAGGTGAAGTAGCTACATAAATTATTTGGAATTCTACTACACAGCAGATTTGTCTCTTCTCCCATTTATTTATTCAATCATTTTTTCTATCAGTATAGACTCATGGATATTTATTTTATCTGTGGGTTATAATTCAATACTACTTAATTTTGCTAATTTTGTTCCAGTTTTGGCTGTGAGGAGCTCCTTCAGTTAGCTCCTGTATCTGTTGACATGCTGCCATGAATGTGGGTTTTGTTTTTTGTTTTGGGGAGTTTTTCAGTACTTTCTTGAGCTATGGGATGCTCCAGGCTTATCTTGTATATTTCCTGCTCTTGTCTTAAAATCAGCTATTTCCCCAAGAAGACTGGTTTCTTTTGTTGGAAAATGACTTTAGAAATCAATATCTGAGGCTGGGCGTGGTGGCTCAGGCCTGTAATCCCAGCACTTTGAGAGGCCAAGTCGGGCGGATCACGAGGTCAGGAGATCGAGACCATCCTGGCTAACACAGTGAAACCCCATCTCTACTAAAAATACAAAAAATTAGCTGGGTGTGGTGGTGGGCACCTGTAGTCCCAGCTACTCGGGAGGCTGAGGCAGGAGAATGGTGTCAACCTGGGAGGTGGAGCTTGCAGTGAGCCGAGATCGCGCCACTGCACTCCAGCCTGGGCAACACAGCTAGACTCCGTCTCAAAAAAAAAAAAAGAAGGAAATCAAGATCTGAGTGCTGAATGTGTTCATTGCTACTGGGGTGTCCTTATTTCTAGGACCGCTCAGCTGGCAGAGCAAGGAAATATATGTGTATATATTCTGTGTATGCATATGTAACCATCTATATATATTAAGTTAATTATGAGCTCATATTGATGTCTTCAACTCTACACCATTGGCAATGGATCATTCTAACCTCCTCTAAACTCCCACTCTGATAGTGAGAAACCTGGCTTACATCATCTGCCACCCATTTACTTAGTCGTTCACTTCCAATATACATCTACAGCAATAGCAGAATTATTAATGCATACTCCTGTGAGAAACAACTTTATTAACTAGATTACTATGCATATGTGCAGTTCTTTTTGCCTTTTGTCTTACAGAGTTCCATTTCCAAAATTACTTTTGGAAAGTTATAATTTCCAAATTCAGCAACTTTATCGTCTATCCCCTTCAGTGATATTGTTTTAAATAATTATAATACAGTTAGATTCTTTTGTTCTATCTACATTCTATCCCGAGATCCATCCAGGGATCTCTTGACCTCCTAAAATGATGTTTTAAATTTGTATACATTGAGGTTTGTTTTGTAAAGCTTCATGGGCTTTGACAAATGCATACTGTTTTATATTCACAATTATAGTATAGATATTCCTGCGCTTTATCTATTCAACACTCACCTTACTCCTCTACTCTGAACCCCTAGCAACCGCTGATCTATTTACTATCACTATAGTTTTGTCTTTTCCAGAATGTTATATAGTTGCGATAATATAGTATATAGCTTTTTTAAACTGTCTTCCTTCACTTAACAATATACATTTGAGATTCATCTGTCATTGTGGGTTGATGTCTCATTCCTTTTTTTTCTTTTTATTGAATAGTATTTTTCATGCGCGTCTGTGTGAAGAGACCACCAAACAGGCTTTGTGTGAGCAATAAAGCTTTTAATCGCCTGGTTGCAGGCGGGCTGAGTCCGAAAAGAGAGTCAGCGAAGGGAGATAAGGGTGGGGCTGTTTTATAAGATTTGGGTAGGTAAAGGAAAAAGGGGGGTTGTTCTCTGGTGGGCAGGAATGGGGGTCACAAAGTGCTCAGTAGGGGAGCTTTTGAGCCAGGATGAGCCAGGAGAAGGAATTTCACCATCAGTTAAGGCAGGAACAGGCCATTTTCATTTCTTTTGTGGTGGAATGTCATCAGTTAAGGCAGGAACCGGCCATCTGGATGTGTACCTGCAGGTCACAGGGCATATGATGGCTTAGCTTGGGCCCAGAGGCCTGACATTCCGTCTTCTTATATTAATAAGAAAAATAAGATGAAATAGTGGTAAAGTGTTGGGACAGTGAAAATTTTGGGGGATGGTATGGGGAGATAATGGGTGATGTTTCTCAGGGCTGCTTCAAGTGGGACTGGGGGGGCATGGGAACCTAGAGTGGGAGAGATTAAGCTGAAGGAAGATTTTGTGGTAAGGGGTGATATCGTGGGATTGTTAGAAGAAACATTTGTCATGTAGAATTATTGGTGATGACCTGGATATGGTTTTGTATGAATTGAAAAACTAAACGGAATAAGAGAAGGAGAAAAACAGGTATTAAAGGTCTAAGAATTGGGAGGACGTAGGACATCTAATTACAGAGTGCCTGCCTAAGGAGATTCAGCATAGTCCCGCCAGCAAAGATTATTTATTTACTTCAAGAGTTAAGAGTGGCGGAGAGTGACCGCGGCTGCTCCACTGCTGAGGCCGCGCCATGGCAGACAAGGAGCTTGAGGCGCTGAGGAGACAGAGGCTAGCCGAGTTGCAGGCCAAACACGGGGATCCTGGTGATGCAGCCCAACAGGAAGCAAAGCACAGGGAAGCAGAAATGAGAAACAGTATCTTAGCCCAAGTTCTGGATCAGTCGGCCTGGGCCAGGTTAAGTAACTTAGCACTTGTAAAGCCTGAAAAAACTAAAGCAGTAGAGAATTACCTTATACAGATGGCAAGATATGGACAACTAAGTGAGAAGGTATCAGAACACGGTTTAATAGAAATCCTTAAAAAAGTAAGCCAACAAACAGAAAAGACAACAACAGTGAAATTCAACAGAAGAAAAGTAATGGACTCTGATGAAGATGACGATTATTGAGCTGCAAGTGCTCACAGACTAGAACTTAAAGGAAAAATTCTAGGACAGAAGTTAAGATCTGATTATTTACTTTGTTTATTGTCTATATGCCCTTAAAACAATAAACTTGTTATGCAAAAAAAAAAAAAAAAAAAAAAAAAAGAGTGGCAGTTTGGGGATAGCACCAGGAGATATGAGCTGTGATGGCTTTGAGAAACAGTGTAAACCAGCAGTGTAGACAAGAGCAGGGCATGTATGAGTAGTTGAGAATGGTGAATAGGAGTATGATGAGACAGAAGACAGTAGGGATGACAAGTTTTTTGGGGTATAGTCTAAGTTGGTCTGGTGTCTAGAATGAGACTGGGGCTTAATAAAAAGGAGTGTCCATACAGGAGCTCAAATGGGCTATACCCTGTAGCATTCTGAGGACAGGCCTGAATTCTGAGAAAAGAAAGAAGTAAAAGTATTGTCCAGTCCTTTTTAAGTTGGCTGAGCTTGGTGAGGTGTGTTTTTAAAAGATCATTAGTCCGTTCTACCTTTCCTGAAGACTGAGGACTGTAAGGGATATAAAGGTTTCGCTGAATACCAAGAGCCTGAAAAACTGCTTGGCTGATTTGACTAATAAAGGCTGGTCTGTTATCAGACTATATAGAGGTGGGAAGGCTAAACTGAGGAATTATGTCTGACAGAAGGGAAGAAATGACTGCGGTGGCCTTCTCCGACCCTGTAGGAATGGGCCCTACCTATCCAGTGAAAGTGTCTACCTAGACTAAGAGGTATTTTAGTTATCTGACTCAGGGCATGTTGAGTAAAGCTAATTTGCCAGTCCTGGGTGGGGGCAAATCCTCGAGCTTGATGTGTAGGGAAGGGAGGGGGCCTGAATAATCCCTGAGGAGTAGTAGAATAGCAGATGGAACACTGAGAAGTTATTTCCTTGAGGATAGATTTCCATGATGGAAAGGAAATGAGAGGCTCTAAGAGGCGGGCTAGTGGCTTGTACTATAGCATAACCTGCCTTTGCTGGTGTGTGGCAATTAGGCTTGGTGGAACTGCCATCAATAAACCAAGTGTGATCAGGGTGAGAAACAGGGAAGAAGGAAATGTGGGGAAATGGGATGAACGTCAGGTGGATCAGAGAGATGCAGTCATGAGGGTCAGGTGTGGCATCAGGAATACTGTGGGAGGCCGGATTGAAGTCCGGGCCAGGAACAATGGTAATTGTGGGAGACTCAACAAAGAGTGAGTACAACTGAAGGAGCCAGGGAGCAGAAGGTATATGCATCAGGTGTGAGAAGAAAATAGATTTTGGAAGTTATGAGAGCTGTAGAGAGTGAGTTGAGCATAGTTTGTGATTTTAAGGGCCTCTGAAAGTATTAGAGCGGCAGCAGCTGCTGCAGGGAGACATGATGGCAAGCCTAAAACAGTAAGGTCAAGTTGTTTGGACAAAAAGGCTACAGGACGCGATCCCAGTCCTTGTGTAAGAATTCCGACTGCACAGCCCTGCACTTCGGCTGTGTGTAATGAAAAGGGTTGGGATGAGTCAGGGAGAGCTAGGGTGGGGGCAGTCTTTAAAGCTGTCTTCAAGGAATGGAAAGAGGAGTGGGGAAAGGATTTAGGATCTATGGGGTCAGGTAGGTTTCCTTTTGTGAGTTTATATAATGGTTTTGTTAGGATGGCAAAACCAGATATCTAAAGGTGAAAGTATCTAACCATGACCAGGAAGGAAAGGAGTTGTTGTTTTGTATAAGGGATTGAGGTTTGGGAGATTAGTCGGACACGATCAGCAGGGAGAGCACGTGTGTTTTTATGCGAATTATGCTGAGATAGGTAACAGGTGAGGATGAAACTTGGGCTTGACTGAAGTAATGGGGGCTGTCTGTGAAGCCTTGTAGCAGTACAGCCTAGGTAATTTGCTGAGCCTAATGGGTGTCAGGGTCAGTCTAAGTGAAAGCAAAAAGACGCTGGGATGAAGGGTGCAAAGGAATAGTAAAGAAAGAATGTTTGAGATCTAGAACAGAATAATGGGTTGTGGAGGGAGGTACTGAGGATAGGAGAGTATATGGGTTTGGCACCATGGGGTGGATAGGCAAAACAATTTGGTTGATAAGGCTGAGATCCTGAACAAACCTGTAAGGCTTGTCTGGTTTTAGGACAGGTAAAATGGGGGAATTGTAAGGAGAGTTTATAGGCTTTAAAAGACCATGCTGTAGCAGGCAAGTGTTGGGCAGCGTCAGTTTTCAGCTGCTAAGCTGAGAAGATCTGGGAAGGAGCCAGTCAGAGAGCCTCGGGCCAGAGTTCCAGGGGCTCTGGGAGTGGCTGCCAGGTGAGCTGAACAGTCTGATTTCCAGTGGGGTCCTGCACAGGTGGGACACAGCTTAGGAGGTATCCTGGGCTGTGGGCATTCCTTGGCCTGGTGGCCAGATTTCTGGCACTTGTAGCAAGCTCCTGGGAGAGGCAGTTCTGGAGGAATGCCTGGCCACTGCAGTTTAGGTGTTTGGAAGTTCTTGTGTGCTGGAGATGTGGCGGGGGTTTGTCTCACAGTGGAGGCAAGGAATTGCAACTCCAAAATATGTTGCTACTTGGCTGCCTCTATTATTGTACACCTTGAAGGCAAGGTTAATTAAGTCCTGTTGTGGGGTTTGAGGGCCAGAATTTAATTTTTGGAGTTTTATTTAATGTCAGGAGCAGATTGGGTAATAAAATGTATACTGAGAATAAGACGGAGAGTTTATAGGCTTTAAAAGACCATGCTATAACAGGCGAGTAATAACAGGCTTTAATCTTTTTAAAATGTGCTATGGGATGGGATATTGGCATTGAGTGAGGTAAGCATGATTAGATTTTAATGGGATGGTAAGGGGTGCATGATCGGTCACTAAGGAGGGAGTAGAGGTATCTTATACTTGTGGGTTAAGGTGGGGAGATAAAGGGGAGGATGTGAGGGAGGCTTTGAACTGGGGGAAAAGGTGGCAATGAGGTGTGGCTGTAGCCTAGGAATAGTCAGGGAAGCAGATAATTTAGTCAAAGTGTCTCGGCCTAATAAGGGAACTGGGCAAGTGGGGATAACTAAAAAGGAGTGCTTAAAAGAGTATTGTCTAAGTTGGCACCAGAGTTGGGGAGTTTTAAGAGCTTTAGAAGCCTGGCCATCAATACACACAACAGTTATGGAAGCAAGGGAAACGCCCTTGAAAATAAGGTAATGTGGAGTGAGTAACCTCCATATTGATTAAGAAGGGGACGGACTTACTTTCTACTGTGAGAGTTACTTAGAGCATCTGTGATGGTCCTGTAGGCTTCTGAGGTGATCGGACAGTGTCAGTCTTCAGCTGCTAAGCCAAGAAGATCTGGGAAGGCGTCAGAGAGCCTTGGGCCAGAGTTCCAGGGGCTTTGGAAGTGGCTGCCAGGTGAGTTGAACAGTCTAATTTTCAGTGGGGTCCTGCACAGATGGGAGATGGCTTAGGAGGAATCCTGGGCTGTGGGCATTGCTTGGCCCAGTGGCCAGATTTCTGGCACTTGTAGCAAGCTCCTGGGGGAGGAGGTTCTGGAGGAACACCTGGCAGCTGCGGTTCAGGTGTTTGGGAGTTCTTGTGTGCTGGAGATGTGGCTGGGGTTTGTCTCACCGTGGAGGCAAAGAATTGCAACTCAGAAATATGCTGCTACTTGGCTGCCTCTACTTTATTATTGTAAACCTTGAAGGTAAGGTTAATTAAGTCCTGTTGTGGGGTTTGAGGGCTGGAATTTAATTTTTGGAGTTTTATTTAATGTCGGGAGCAGATTGGGTAATAAAATGTATACTGAGAATAAGACAGCCTCTTGACCTTTTAGGGTCTAGGGCTATAAAGCATCTCAGGGTTGATGCCAAACAAGCCATGAACTGGGCTGGGTTTTTCATATTTGATGAAAGAGCCTAAACACTCACTGATTTGGGAGAGGTCTGATAAAGAAAAAGGAGCATTAACCTTGACTATGCCTTTAGCTTCAGCCACCTTTTTAAGAGGAAATTGCTGGGCAGGTGGGGGAGGGCTACTCATGGAATGAAACTGTAAACTGGACTGGGTGTGAGGAGGGGAGATGTTAAAAAGATTATAGGGTGGAGGAGCAGAGGCTGAGGAAGGATTGGGACCTAGCTCTGCCTGGCGAGGAGCAGCCTGGGGAGGAGGGGAGAGGTCAGATGGGTCTGCAGAAAAGTGAGATTAGAAAGACTTAGCGATGCTTGGGGTTGGGACTGGGGGGGGGTTTGGGACTGAGGGGATGGGGGGAGGGAAAGAAGGAGGATTTGGGAGGAATCACATTGGGAAGAGACTAGGGAGGGAATGAAGTGTGAAAAATGCCTGGACATAAGGCACTTCAGACCATTTGCCTATTTTTCAACAAAAATTATTTAGGTCTTGTAGGATGGAGTAATCGAAAGTGCCATTTTCTGGCCATTTAGAGCATTGCCATGTTTGTACTGGGGCCAAGCAGTGTTGCAGAAGAAAATAAGGTGTTTAGTTTTTAGGTCAGGTGTGAGTTGAAGAGGTTTTAAGTTTTTGAGGACACAGGCTAAGGGAGAAGAAGGAGGAATGGAGGGTGGAAGGTTGTCTATAGTGAAGGAAGCAAGCCTAGAGAAAAGAGAGAGTAGAGACACGGAGGGAATGGGTTCAGGGGTTCTTACCATCCAGAAAAGCAGGAAAGGGGTCAGGGCACAGAGATACAAGGTCAGGGTGTGGAAATAAGGGATCACGGTGCAGAGATTTAAGAGGTTGGGGTGTGGAAATAAGGGATCAGGGTGCAGAGATATAAGAGGTTGGGGCATGGAAATAAGGGATCAGGGTGCAGAGATATAAGAGGTTGGGGTACAGAGATACGAGGTTGAGGTACTTGCCCCTCCTCTAGAAAAGCGGGACTTGCCACTAAGGGTGAAGGAGAAGGGGTTGGGGGTTTCTTGCCCTTCCCCCAGAAAAGCGGAGAAGGGGTAGAGACACAGAGAGAAGGGGCTGGGGTACTTGCCTTTCCCCCAGAAAAGCGGGACTTGCTGCTAAGGGTGAAGGACCAAGGCAGGTGTCCCTGCATGGTCTGACACCTCTGAAACCTGGGTGAATAATCAGAGAGGCATCCCTGCAATGATTAAACACCAAGGAAAGGCTGCCTTCTCTAGTCCGTGACTGGCGCCAGAGTTTTGGGTCCATGGATAAAACGTGTCTCCTTTGTCTCTACCAGAAAATGAAAGGAATTGAAATTAAGAGAAGGGAGAGATTGAAGTGTGGCGCCAAGATTGAAAAGAGAAAGAGGTTGAGAGGTAGTGAGGGAGGTTGGAAAAGAAAGTAAAAAGAGGCTGCTTACTGGATTTGAAATTGGTGAGATGTTTCTTGGGCTGGTCGGTCTGAGGACCTGAGGTCGTAAGTGGATCTTTCTCATGGAGTGAAGAGCAGGAGGACAGGGGATTGATCTCCCAAGGGAGGTCCCCCGATCCGAGTCATGGCACCAAATTTCTCACGTCTGTGTGAAGAGACCACCAAACAGGCTTTGTGTGAGCAATAAAGCTTTTAATCACCTGGGTGCAGGTGGGCTGAATCCAAAAAGAGAGTCAGTGAAGGGAGATAGGGGTGGGGCTGTTTTATAGGATTTGGGTAGGTAAAGGAAAAAGAGGGGTTGTTCTCTGGCAGGCAGGAATGGGGGTCACAAGGTGCTCAGTAGGGGAGCTTTTGAGCCAGGATGAACCAGGAGAAGGAATTTTACAAGATAATTCCATCAGTTAAGGCAGGAACAGGCCATTTTCATTTCTTTTGTGATGGAATTTCATCAGTTAAGGCAGGAACTGGCCATCTGGATGTGTACGTGCAGGTCACAGGGCATATGACGGCTTAGCTTGGGCTCAGAGGCCTGACAGTATTCTATTGTATAAATGCACCAAGGTTTGTGTAGCCATTTACCTTTATTCAGGGACATAGTGATTGTTTCCAGTTTTTGACATTTATAAATAAATCTTCTATAAATATTCACTTGCTATGTTTTGTGTGAATATAAATTTTCAAATCTGTTTGGTAGATACCTAGGGGCATAAGTGCTGAATCATGTGGTAAGACTATGTTCAGCTTTCTAAGAAACTGTCAAACTGTCTTCCAAAATGGGTGTTACATTTTTGCATTCCTACAAGCAATGAATGAGTGTTCCTGTTACTCTACATCCTCACCATCTATTGGCATGGTCAATATTTTGAATTCAGCCATCCCAATATAATACAATACAATAGGTATGTAATATAGTCCATTGTTATTTTAATTTACATTTTCCTAATGATGGTGCTGAGCATCTTTTCATATGCTTATTTTCCATCTGCATATTTTTTCTTATGAGCTGTTCAGATCTTTTGCCCACTTTTTAGTTGGGTTGTTTGTTTTCTTATTGTTGAGTTGTAAGAGTTCTTTGAATACTTTGGACAAAACTTCTTTATCAGTTGTCTGTTTTGCAAATACCTTTTCCCAATTTCTGACTTGTGTTTTTATTCTCTTAGCAGTGTCTTTGGCAAAGCAGAAGTTTTTACTTTTTTTTTTTTTGAGGCAGAGTCTGGCTCTGTCCCCCAGGCAGGAGTGCAGTGGCACCATCTCGGCTCACTGCAAGCTCCGCCTCCTGGGTTCACACCATTCTCCTGCCTCAGCCTCCCGAGTAGCTGGGACTACAGGTGCCCACCACCATGCCCTGGTAATTTTTTTGTGTTTTTAGTAGAGACAGGGTTTCACTATGTTGGCCAGGATGGTCTCGAACTCCTAACCTCGTGATCCGCCCACCTCGGTCTCCCAAAGTGCTAGTATTACAGGCTTGAGCCACCGTGCCCAGCCAGTTTTTACTTTTAATAAAGTCAAATTTATTAATTTTTTCTTTCATGTATCATGTTTTTCATGTTGTAAGGTCTATGACAATTTTTTTTGCTTACTTTTAAATAAATAGAACTTTACATCAAAAACTGTTTCAAATTTTTGTTTTAAAAATTAAAATGTCAGGTACAAGAGTCAGTACTTCAATCTCTATCTAAAGTGAAATCTTCCCCCACTTCCCTAACATTTGTGGCAGTTTCCTACTCTCGGAATTAGGAGTATGACTGGCATCTACTCTGACATCTCTCATCACAATTTTAACTCTTTAGCTCCTGTTTGGATCTTCAATGAGAAGCGAGTCAAAGAGAGTGAAGAGAGTTAAGAGTTCTTAACTTGCTGGGGTGACTTCATCCTTTCTGGCTTGGGCAGATGGTTAAAGCTAACTTTGTTTTATGGGTGTTTTCTTTTTTTTTTTTTTTTTTTTTGGCGACGACGGAGTTTCGCTCTTGTTGCCCAGGCTGGAGTGCAATGGCGCGATCTCGGCTCACCACAACCTCCGCCTCCCAGGTTCAAGCAATTCTCCTACCTCAGCCTCCCGAGTAGCTGGGATTACAGGCATGCACCACCACGCCCGGCTAACTTTGTATTTTTAGTAGAGACGGGGTTTCTCCATGTTGAGGCTGGTCTCAAACTCCTGAACTCAGGTGATCCGCCCACCTTGGCCTCCTAAAGTGCTGGGATTACGGGCGTGAGCCACCGCGCCTGGCCCTATGGGTGTTTTCAATGGCTCTGCAGAGGCTCTCCAAGGACCTCTTGCCATAATCCTCAAAACAAAGGGGATACATTTGATCAGTGTTCCAGGGAACACTCTGCCCTCAGCCTCTTGTTTACCACTGATCCATTCCACTGTGGTTTGCATGCTAGAGTCTATTCTCTCCCCCAGTAACTCCGGTTCTACTCTCTGTCTCCATGTGACTGACATCTTGTTCACAGAGAACACTCAGACATACTAAAGCAATTCAGGCAATTCTAGCATGGCAACCTTCTCTTTGCTATGCCACCAAAGCAGTGATTCAGTCCTTATCCTACCTCCTACGAACACCTGGACCAGACACATGTCCACAGTGTCCCTGGACTCCAGGGGACAGAGAATCTCAAGGAAACTCCTTTATTGCTTGAAATTAAGAAAATAGAAACTCACATATCTCATCTCTCGGTGGGGGGGAGATAAATAGGCAACAGCTCTCTACAAATTTTTTTTTTTCAAAAAATTTTCTCCTCCAAATCTGAGCCCTTTTTATATCCTTGATTTAGCTGAGGAATTCAGGAAAAGAAGACATGGTTTGAAGTCTGTCTCATACTTTGATGTTACTCTGATAGCCATAGAATTGGTCCCTCAGTGAAACTGAAACTAGAGTCCAATTTCCCTCTTAGGTAAGTAATACTCCCAGATCCTAGGGATCAGAGGCTTTCAGGCAGAGAAACAGGTAGTTAACCCAGACATAGCCACTTCAAAGGAAGAGCTACCTAGCTCTTAGTAGAAAACAGGTAATAAACCTAGACATAGTCACTTCAAAGGAAGAGCTATCTAGCTCTGTCTCTCAGAAATGCTGTATGCATTTTTAGATCTTGTACATGCAAATCAATTTTATTAGCCAGATGTTTGATTTTCTTTCTAGGGGAAGCTGGAATCTCTTCTCTCCCTTTTTATGCAAAGTTTTGCTGAGTCTCCTTTTCTCACTTTAATTACTGTCTGATTAAAGTTCCTTTCCTCTGTCAGTCCCTAAGGGCATTTGCTAGGTTATTGCTTCTGGTACTTCTCATTACTTCTTGTAAATCCAAGATATAGAAAACTTCTTAAAAAAATATTGGACTCTTATCTAGTAACCATGCTAAATTCAGTAATTCATTTTAGTAGATTTCTTTTGTAGATTCCTTAGGATTTTCTATGTACATCACTATGTCATCTGCAAATAAAAATGGTTTTACTTCTTTCTAATATATGCGACTTTTATATGTTTTCCTTGTTTTAGTGCACTAATTATGTTTTTGTGTACAATAGTAAAGAAGTGGTGAACATGGATCTGCTTGCCTTGTTTAGGATGTTAAGTAGAAAGCATTCAGACTTTCACTATCAAGTATGATGTCTGTCATAGGTTTTCTGTAGATACATGTTTCTTTCTATTCTTAGAGTGCTTAGAGTATTAATGAATAGGTAGCTGAATATCAAATGATTTTTTCTTATATATTGAGATGATAATGTGGGTTTCCTTTATTCTTTATTCTACAAGTATGGTAAATTACATTAATTAATTTTAAAAAGGTAAAACAACCTTGCATTCTTGAGACAAATCTTGTCTGGTCATTCTGCGTGTACACATAATTCTTATCCTGCAACCATACTAAATTCAGTAATTCACTTTAGAAGAATGCACATAATTCTTGGTTGATAGTCTTTTAGAATTTTAAAAATGTTATCCTAGGCTGGGCATGGCGGCTCATGCCTGTAATCCCAGCACTTTGGGAGGCCAAGGCGGGAGGTTTGCTTGAGCCCAAGAGTTGGAGACCTGCCTGAGCAACATAGGGAGACCTCATCTCTGCAAAAATAAAAAAATTAGCCAGGCGTGGTGGCGCATGCTTTTGGTCCCAGCTGCCTGGTAGGCTGAGGTGGAAGGATCACTTGGGCCCAGGAGGTCAAGGCTTCAGGGAGTCATGATTACATGACAGAATGAGATCCTGTTAAAAAAAAAAAAGTTTTTCTGGGCATGGTGGCTTCATACCTGTAATCTCAGCATTTTGGGAGCTGATGTGGGAGGATCAGTTGAGGCCAGGAGTTTGAGACCAGCCTGGGCAACATGACAAAACACCATCTCTACAAAAAATTAAAAAATTAGTTGGGTGTGGTGGCACATGGCTGTATTCCCAGCTACTTGGGAGGCTGAGGTGGGAGGATCACTTGTGCTCAGGAGTTCGAGGCTTTGATGAGTCATGATTACACCACTGCCCCACATCTTGGGTGGCATAAGAAGACTCTCTTAAAAAAAAAAAAAAAAAAAAAGGGCTGGGCACAGTGGCTCACACCTGTAATCGCAGGACTTTGGGAGGCCAAGGTGGGAGGATCACAAGGTCAAAAGATAGAGAGCATCCTGGCCAACATAGTGAAACCCTGTCTCTACTAAAAATACAAAAATTAGCTGGGCGTGGTGGCATGTCCCTATAGCCCCAGCTACTTGGGAGGCTGAGGCAGGAGAATCGCTGGAACCTGGGAGGTGGAGGTTGCAGTGGGCAGAGATTGCACCACTGCACTCTAGCCTGGGCAACAGAGCAAGCAAGGCTCTGTCCTAAAAAAAAAAAAAAAAAAAATTATTCTACTGTGTTCTGACCTCCATGATTTCTAAGAGAAATCTTCATTCATTTGAATTGTTTTTCTCTAGCTACTTCAAGATTTTTTTTCAAATATTTAGTTTTCAGCAATTTCATTATGATATGCCCAGGCTCTTTTTTTCTTTGAATATATTCTGTCTGAATTTCACTGAACTTCTTTAACCTGAATGTTGATGTTTTTTACCAAATTTGAGAAGTTTTCAGGTATATTTTTTCTTCAAATATCTTTTCTGTCATGTTCTTTCTTCTGTACTTTTTAGACTCCAACGAGATCTATATTAGACCTTTCGATGTTGTCCTGTAAGTTCCTACATCTCTATTTTTTTTGTCAAGGTTTTTCTTTTTGTTCTTCTAATAATTTTTTTAAAAATCTATTTTTAAGTTTACTAACTTGTACTCTGTCATAAACATTCCATTTAGCCTACCCAATGAATATCCTATTTCACATGTTTTATTTTTCATTTTTGAAATTTTCCTTTTTTTCATAGTTTTTATTTGATGAGCACTTCTACTTTTCCATTTACTTCAAGTGAGACCACCTTTATCTCATGAAGCCTTTGCTTACTGAATGTCTGATAATTTTAATATCTGGGCCCTCCTTGGGTTGGCATCTCCTGACTGTCATTTTTCCTTGAAAATTGTCACATTTTCTTGGTTCCTTGTTTGTCGTATAATTTTGGATTGTATCCTAGCCATTTTGAATATTGTGTTGCTTAGACTTGAACCCCCTTATCATTCTGTAAAGAATGTTGATTTTTCGTTTTAGCAGGAAATCGATCCACTTCAGTTTAGCCTACAAGTTCAGTCTCTTCTATTTTGACCAGTGGTTTCAATCTCAGTTCAGTTTTCAAATCTTTGCTCTGCTGTTTCAGGTTTATCTCATGTATGCACCACTCAGACTGGCCACTGAGTGGTTTAAATTTTTAATTTAGTTCTCAATGACTTTGCTGTGTTTCTATGAGTCTGTCCCATGCATGTGAAGCTTGGGGTAAGCACAGGACCTATGCTGATTTGAGATAGGAATAATACAGGGTGGTCGCAGAACAGAAAATTCCAGGCAGCAGTTTCGGATGACTAACAAAAAGGGAACTGTTGAAATAGCTGCCTAAGGTAGGGGCCAATAGGATCCTGAAAATCAGGGTGTGGGCCAAGCCGGCTAAGACCAACTGGACCCAATATGGTACTGAATTGACCTAGGTTTCTCCTAGGACCTCATTATATGCTCATTAACAAACTAAATCACATAACCACCAGCATCATGACAGTTCCAGGAACACTCACATTTGGTATAAAAATGGGTGACACCACAGTTCGAGAAATCTTCACCTTTGTCCAGGAATCTTCATGAATATTCCACTCCTTAAAGAAATCCATAAAGGTAGAAACCTCAAACCCAATTGTGCATCTCTCTCGAGTACACCCACACTCCCCTGTACTTTTTACTTCGCAGTAAATCTCCACACTTTCATTATTTTCTGACTCATCCTTGAATTCCTTCCTGCCATGCTGTCAAGAGTCTGGACACCGGCTGGGATTGAGGTCCTACCGGCATTTGGGAACCTTCCCCAGCCCACCAATATCAGGTTCACACACAGAATTAAGAAGTCCCCTTTCGCCGGGCGCAGTGGCTCACGCCTGTAATCCCAGCACTTTGGGAGGCCGAGGCGGGGGGATCATGAGGTCAGGAGATCGAGAGCATCCTGGCTAACACGGTGAAACCCCATCTCTACTAAAAATACAAAAAAAATTTAGCTGGGCGTGATGGCGGGCGCCTGTAGTCCCAGCTACTCGGGGGCTGAGGCAGGAGAATGGCCTGAACCCGGGAGGCAGAGGTTGCAGTGAGCCGAGATTGCGCCACTGCACTCCAGCCTGGGCAACAGAGCGAGACTCCGTCTCAAAAAAAAAGAAGTCCCCTTTCCAGACTCTCGTCCTCAGGGCACCCCCCCAACCACACACACACACACACACACACACACACACACACACACACACAATACTACTCCAGCTCACAGAGGCCCCTTATCAGGTTTCTCTGGCCAGAATTATGGAATTTTGATTAAAATTTTAGCTATCTACACTACTGCTTTACCATGCAGCTTGGCAACTGGGGCAAAATCTGGAGTAAAAAGGAAAAAGCACCCCCAAACCCGGGAGTGCTACCCCTTAGAGTATCACTTCTCCAAGTTTTGACTCACCTCCACAATCGGCCTTTTTTTTTTCTCTTTTGAGAGTCCTTAAATCGTTGCTTTGAGCATTTTGTTTTGAGTTTTTAGTTGTGATCAGTGGGAGAGTGAGGCTGTCGCGGGCTTTAGCAGCCTTGGTGGTTAGACCTCTGTGCTCAGTTCTTTTGGTCCCAGGTTCTGCTTTGTTAAGCCGGGCTCCCTGGAGGCTCCCTTGTATTTGCATATTTTAGTGGTAAGCTAAGGATTTTGGCAAAATTTATATTCAGATTTTAAATCTCAGTCTTTCTGTAGTGTTCTAATGTCCAGAATTTCCCTCTTAAATTTTCAGCTGTTCTACCTCTCTGAAACCTGTGAGGCCCTCCCTGATGGCAAGGCTTCCATAGTCAGTTCCTCAGCAGAGCTTGGCAAGTTGGGGAGCTCCAAGAAGAAAGAGCCATAAACTCACATTTCTTACCTGATACATTATTGGTCATTCAAGAGTAAACTCTTCACAAATGCCTGCCTGTCACTCGAACTTTTTGTAGTACCTTCAAATAGTTTTTAATAATTTTGTCCAGTTTTTATAATTGTTATCTTTAAGAGGAATTGTGTGACCTTCTTATGTCATCATTACAGAAGTCCCATCTATTCCTTGTGTGATTTTTTAAATAACATCTATTTCTCTGCAGAGATTTTCCATCTGTTCATTTTGAATATATTTTCCTTTAAAATATTAGAATATTATAATAGTTGTGCTTTAACTTTTCTTGTCTGCAAATTGTAACACCTAGGTCATCTCCAGACTGGTTTCCATTGCCTGATTTTCCTGTAGAGTAGAGGGTCATATTTATCTGTTTCTTTGTATGTTTAGTGATTTCTCATTGATTGCCTACTGGACATTTTAGTGGCATGTTAGAGGGAGATTTTATATTTCCCTGAAGAGTTCTGTTTTTCTTTTTTTGGTCTTGCGAGAGGTTAACCTTGATGTCCCTTGTGGTGGGCAGCAGCTGAAATCTATACCCACTTTCTTCAGCTTTCTCCTGCTGCTTTTTAGCTGGGCTCTCTGAGGCCTCCAACACATGCACACTTTAGTTGTCTGCACAGGATTTGGACTCAGTGTATATTCATATTTTAGGATTTATCCCTTCTGCACCTCTCTCCTCTGCAATTTCCCCCCTTTCTTACCACTGTATAATCCCTGAGCTTTTTTTTTCTCTTCAACTTTTATTTTAAGTTCTGAGGCACATGTGCAGGATGTGCAGGTTTGTTACATAGATAAATGTGTGTCTTGGTGGTTTGCTGCACACATCATCCCATCACCTTAGGTATTAAGCCCAGCATCCATTAGCTATTCTTCCTGATGCTCCCCCTCCCCCAACCCCACTCCTGACAGGCCCCAGGTGTGTGTTGTTCCCCACCATGTGTCCATGTGTTCTCATCATTCAGCTCCCACTTATAAGTGAGAACATGCGGTGTTTGGTTTTCTGTTCCTGGGTTAGTTTGCTGAGAATAACCGCTTCCAGCTCCATCCATACCCCTGCAAAGGACACCATCTTGTTCCTTTTTATGGAAGCCCTGAAATTTGTCCCTTGAGTTTCATGTATACTGGGGAATGTCTCAAACTCCCAAATCACACCAATTGTAATTGCTGTATTTTGAGGGTGGACCCCTATTCAATTTCTACAGGGCCTTCATATAGTTGTTTTAATACTTTTTTTCCATATTTTTAGTTGTCACTGCAGAATCTGACCAAACTATTTGGCCATTACCACTCTTACGAGTTTTAAAGTTGTTTCTCAGCTTAGGCTTTCCATACCCTGTGATTATTGTGAATTTGGCCTTACATCCAAACATGGAGCTGTCCTCGATTTCCAGTTTCTTTTTTTTTTGAGAAGGAGTCTCGCTCTTTCGCCCAGGCTGGAGTGCAGTCGTGCGATCTCGGCTCACTGCAGGCTCCGTCCCCCGGGGTTCACGCCATTCTCCTGCCTCAGCCTCCCGCGTAGCTGGGACTACAGGCGCCCCCCACCTTGCCCAGCTAATTTTTTGTATTTTTAGTAGGGACGGGGTTTCACCATGTTAGCCAGGATGGTCTCGATCTCCTGACCTCGTGATCCGCCCGCCTCGGCCTCCCGAAGTGCTGGGATTACAGGTGTGAGCCACCACGCCCGGCCATGATTTCCAGTTTCTTGTGAGTAACTCTATTTTTCCATCCATGGTGCAGGATGAATGAGAAGCTTCTATATCATTACTCATGCCACTAGTCCCCCTTCCACCATTCACTCTGATAGCACATATATAGGCTTCTACCTTTAGGCAGGGAGTTCCAGCTTCCCCTTCCCCACCCATGAATGTAGCCTCCATATTCACAAAGGCAATATAAATTCAGCATCTAAAATGTGTATTAAATCCTGATATCACCATGAGCAGTTATCACATCAATTCCTACTCCCCATTTAGATGTTAGTTTACTTCTTGTTGATGATGTCTGGACCTTTCCATTTCTTAGTTTTAAAGAACTTTTCTGTTTATAGTAGTCACAGAGCATCTTGCATCTGCCTCATCATGCATCTTTAACAAAAGTCCCATAATTTACTTTGCATAAGTATTCCTTGAAGAAGTTTTTAAAATCCACCTTCTCTTACGTATTAATTATTTAAGACGTGGTGTGCAACTTAGTCAACTTAAAAGCTTACTTGTCACCATAAACAGAAAATCAAGCAGAAAATATGCACACATTTCAGACATGATGTGTATTTCAAGAGAATTTACAATTTAAATAAATGAAAGCATATTCAGGCCGGGCATGGTGGCTCACACCTGTAATCCCAGCACTTTGGGAGGCCGAGGTGGGAGGATCACGAGGTCAGGAGATCAAGACCATCCTAGCCAACATGGTGAAACCCCGTCTCTACTAAAAAAATACAAAAAAGTTAGCCGGGCCTGGTGGTGTACGACTGTAGTCCCAGCTACTTGGGAGGCTGAGGCAGGAGAATTGCTTGAACCCGGAGGGCAGAGGCTGCAGTGAGCTGAGAGTGCACCACTGCACTCCAGCCTGGTGACAGAGTGAGACTCTGTCTCAAAAAAAAAAAAAAAAAAATGATGAGAGACCACTACACACCTACTAGAATGGTCCAAATCCTGAACAATGACAACACCAAGTGCTGATGAGGATGTGGAGCAACAGGAGCTCCCATTCATTGTTGGTGGGGATGCAAAAAGTGGTACAGCCACTTTGGAAGAGAGTTTGGTGGTTTCTTACAAAATTAAACATACTCTAACCATACTTTTCAGCAACAGCACATCTTGGTTTTTACTCAAAAACTTTGAAAATTTATGTCCACACAAAATCCTGCATGTAAATGTTTATTTTGGCAAGCTTTATTTATACTTGCCAAAATCTAGAAGCAAACAAAATGTCCTTTAGTAGGTGAATGGATAGACAAACTGTGGTACATCCAAACGATGTAATATTAATCAGTGCTAAAATCAATGAGCTATCAAGCCATGAAAGGCATGATGGAAAACAAGTACAGATTACTAAATGAAAGAAGCCAGTCTGAAAAGCCTACATACATACTGTAGGATTCCAACCATATGACATTCTGAGATAGGCAGAACTATAAAGACATTAAAAAGATCAGTGGTTTCCAGGGGCTGGGGGAAGGGAATAATGAATTAATGAGCATAGAGAATTTTTAGAGCAGCAAAACTACTATGTATAATACTACAATGGTGGATACATGACTTATCCAATGTCCAATGTTTACACAAATTTACACCACCAAGATAGAACTTCAATGTAAACTGTGGACTTGGGACGACAATGATGTATCTTTAGGTTCATCAGTTGTAACAAATGTATCACTCTGGTGGGGGATGTTGATCATGAGGGAGGCTGTGCGTGTGCGTGTGCGCAGGCAGAGGATATATGAGAAATCTATACCTAAAACTGCTATTTAAAAAATGAAGCCTTTTAAAAACAACAGCCAAAACCCATGAGTAATTACCTCACTTAACAATGCTGCACTTCCTCACTTCTCCCGGACTTTGCTTCCAAACCCTCACCACTTCCTACTTTTGTTGGTTAAATAATCATTTTTAATTATATCCAGTGGTATTGTATTGGAATGTTAAAGCTGCCATAGCAAAACAAACAAACAAACAAACAAAAAACCACACAGGCTGGAGGGCTTTATCCAAGCTTGTCCAACCCACGGGCTGCAGGCTGCATGCGGCCCAGGATGGCTTTGAATGCAGCCCAACACAAATTCGTAAACTTTCTTCAAACATTATGAGATTTTTAAAAAGCATATCAGCTGTCATTAGTGTTAGTGTATTTTATGTGTGGTCAAAGACAATTCTTTTCCTTTCAGTATAGCCCAGGGAAGCCAAAAGATTGGACACCCCTGGCAATAGAAATTTACTTTTTCACCATTCTAGAGGCTGGAAGTTCAAGATCAAGGTGACATCAGGGCTGATGTGTAGTGAGGGCTCTCTTTCTGGCTTGTAGATATCTGCCTTCTTGCTGTGTCCTCACATGGGTTTTCTTCTGTGTGTATGCAGAGGGAGAGAAAGAAAGAGCGAGAAATTTGGTATTTTTTCCTCTTTTTGTGAGGACACTGGTTCGATTAGGTTAGGGTCCATCCTTATGATTTCATTTAGTCTTAATTACTTCCCCAAAGACCCTACCTCCAAATACAGTCGCACCACAGGCTGTCTTGAACACATGATTTTTTTTGGGGGGGGGGAGGGGTACAATTCAGTCTATAACAAGTATTATTACAAATAATTTTCTTAAACTTCCATTTCTGTTTTATCACATTTACACCACTTACTTTGATTACTCGCCATGAAAAATGACCAAAGTAGCTTCCTACACTTACTTCTAAGAAGAAGTCATTGTGGTTGGCCAGAGCTTCAAACTTCAAGTTACTTTAAAGTGGGGAATGTTAGAAAGGGCTCAGGTGTCTGATGTGAACAGGACCAATCCATACACTTAAAAAGAGAAAAGAGGACTTTATGGTACTTTGAGTGAGTGCCCAGATGCCGCAATTTGCTTATTAAGAGGAAGCTAAACCTTCAGTGAAAAAAATGACTACTTAATTATATCATAAGGTTGTATATAGGAAACACGTCACTTTTGATAAAAATGTAATTTGGAGGGCAATTAGGTTCCAGTATAAACATTTTCACATACGTCATTCTGAGGGATTTGTCAGAGTCTTGGGAATGCTTCTTGAAAATGTCAAGGATCTGCTGTCTTGTGTCAATGAGACCCTAGCAGTGAGTCTGCTAGGGTCAGACTAACTGGGCCTTAAATCCAGCTAAGTCATTTACAACGGCTTGCTTTTTCTTCTTTTGAAGGTACAATAATGCAAGTTGGGTGTATGTTGTTTGGTGAATATTTGGCATTCCATATGGTGCTACAAATAGACATATCTGAGGCAGTGCAGGATGTAAAGCCACCCTCAAACTTCAGCATGAATAAAAAGCACAGCAATAGTAACAAAGCACAAAGAAGAGGTGTCCAGTCGTTAGGAAAGCAAGCTAGTTTCTTTTTCATAAATTCTATTCAAGAAAAAATGATTTTTGAGCCTCAGTCCTTTGGCAATGAACAATTTTATTTTGTTACCCCCAAAATACATTTGATTTTTACCAACTGGGGCATGATCTTGAAAGTCAGAAATGAATCACTGTTGTCCATGAGTCCAAAGGATGGAGCTGTTTGTGATGAAGAATGGTGACATAAGTATTTTGAAATAACATTTTAATTTCATATTATTTCAAGCTTTTCCAGCTCAACTAAATAAGCTGCAATTAGTTGAAATAAAAGCAAGAAACAACTAGGTTTTGACAGCAAAGAGATGTTCTCAGAGTAGTCCAAGTGAGAGGCTTCAAGACATGAAATTGTTTCCTCAGGAAGGCTGAAAAATTTCTCCTTGGAGGTGCTTGTCTGGGAAACAGGGCTTGGTGTGAGGTCCTTTGCCAGGTATTTGTCTCATCCTGTGGCTCTGAAGCCAGGAGAGGCAGTAGGATGCAGTGGTTAATGTCATGGCTCTGCTAGGGTCAGACTAACTGGGCCTTAAATCCATCTATGCCATTTACAACTACATGCCCTTGGGCAACTAAATTAACTTCTCTGAGCCTCAATTTATTATCTGTAAAATAGGTTATAGTAAGAATTAAATAATACAGATAAAGTGCTTACACTTTTGTAATTGTTCAACAAATGACAGCTCTTATTATTACCTATCAGATTCCCTAAATAGCTCAAAATGAAATTATGAAATGAACATCAAGGGAACAAAAACTGTGGGCATTGTGCTAACAGGACTTTCCATTCACTTTCTCACTTAATTTTCACAACAGCCCTTGAGGCTTTATTTTTCCCGTTCTTCACCTCCATTTGTTCTCATCCTCGAGGCTTTTGTTATGGTTGGCGAATTGTTTGTTTAGAGGACATTTGAGGAAATATGTTTGAAGACCACTGATGAAGCATGTGAGTGGATATCAGAAAGCTTCAACTCCATTCTTTTCTAAGGCTGCCTTGCACATGGATGAACACTGTCCTCCTTCGCATGATCTTGGCTTTTAAAACTGAGCTACCTCCCACACTGAGGAGCCATCATCTCTCTTGATAAATTGGTTCCCACATCATAAGAAAAAGCATCTCCGTTTCCTCCATTGTCATTACACTTTCCCAAGCATCTCATCCTGAGCAGTCTACCCCATCTTGCTCACCACAGGAATGAGCTCTTTTTGTCATACTCATAGGTGTGTTTATGTATGCTGTTGTATGTTGGGTATAGCAGCATTTTACAGGATCTCATTTTTAGTAATTACCCCTTCAGCTAGAGGGTTTTCATAAGCATGAATACCTCAGCTGACAGGTAAACGATCAGTTATAAATTCAGCAGTTCATACTCTCAGCGAGCTGGAACTGGGGTGAGGCAAGTTAGGCGCAAGGACACAAATTTTTATTTTATTTTATTTATTCATTTATTTATTTTTTATTATACTTTAAGTTCTGGGATACATGTGCAGAACGTGCAGGTTTGGTACATAGGTATACACGTACCATGGTGGTTTGCTGCACCCATCAACTCGTCATCTACATCAGGTATTTCTCCTAATGCTATCCCTGCCCTAGCCCCCCACCCCCTGAAAGGACACAAATTTAAGCAGGCACTTGCACAACCCTGAGAAAGAGCATCTCTAAATTTTGTACCCACTATGCCTCCCCCTGGAAAACACAATGGTCTCCAAACTGGCCTCCATGTGCCAGCCTTGCCCCTCCAATTCACTCCTCATGCCACGTATTAAAATGACTCAAAACCAAACTTGTCACCCCTTGCTTAAAACTCTTTCATGGGCCAGGTGCGGTGGCTCACGCCTGTAATCCCAGCACTTTGGGAGGCCGAGGCGGGCAGATCACAAGGTCAGGAGATCGAGACCATCCTCGCAAACATGGTGAAACCCTGTCTCTACTAAAAATACAAAACAATTAGCCAGGCGTGGTGGTGTGCACCTGTAGTCTCAGCTACTCGGGAGGCTGAGGCAGGAGGATGGCGTGAACCTGGGAGGTGGAGCTTGCAGTGAGCCGAGATAGTGCCACTGCACTCCAGCCTGGGCGACAGCGTGAGACTCTGTCTGAAAAAAAAAACCCAAAAAACCCAAAAAACCTCTTTCATGGCTCCTGTTGCCTACCTACCTATGGAGCCTCACCTCTCACCTTCTCTCCCTGCCTTTGCTCCTGCAAAGCCCAGACCTGGTAACCTCATTCACAAAATGGGGATGACGATGATACTAACCTCCCAAGGGCTATGGAGAGGACTGAGAAAGATAATGCGTGTGTTCATATTTACTGAAATGGTGGAGGCTGAAGGTTAATCTTTACAGAAGTCTATTTCCAAACATAATAGCTTTGTGCTGCCCTGAAAACCAATATTTTTCAGAATGTGCTTACCCTCTACTCTGTGCTCTGTGTTTTAACAAGTGATTTTGCAGAGCAAGTGAGTCATATTTTCCCTAAGGCCAAACAGCTCTTAATGTTGTTTATGTAATTACCTACCTTTGCTACATTCTGTATTTCCTTTTATCTGTAGTGGTTTATGGCTCTCCTGATAGCAAATTATTTCTCGCTGAATTTAAAATATTATGGTAGGTGCCAAGAATTCAGAAATGATTAGAGAAGCAAGGAAGTTATTGGAATGTTAAGGAGTTCTAGAAAACTGTGGAAAGGAGATAAGAAACACCTCAAACAGCCAAATATCAGAAGTCTCCTGGCTTGCCCATTTGTTTTATTATAGGATGTGAGGTGTATTAGTGGTGGGACTGGGGAAGGGTGGCATTGGTATAATGTTGCAGAAGATATTATCATAATGAAAAGAGCCTGATCTGTACAGTTTTTGTAAAAGTTTCCTTTTCCGAGATAGACTCGAGACTTTGTGTGGCCTGTTTCTCCCAAGTTCTGTTCGGCCACCTGAGAAAATCTTTTAAGGTTCTATTAACCCAACACAATGTTCACTTCTTCACTGTCAGGTTTTACAGATAGAAGACAGAAGACCCAGGAAGTGGCAAAAATGTATGGGTCACTCAACCCGCAGTCTGTAAATAATTTATAAGTAATAGTGCTATGGTTTAAAAACTGGTGTCTCCCCAAAATTCATATGTTGGAATTTTAAGAGATGAGTCCATTTCAGAAGTGATTGAGTCATGAGGGCAAAGCCCTCATGGGACTGATGCTCTTATAAACAAGATTGATGGAAGCTGCCTTGCCCCTTCTACCATGTGAGAATGCAGCAAGAGGCACAATCTGAAGCGGAGGACAAGCCATCACCAGATGCCCAATCTGCTGATGTTTTGAACCTGAACTCCTCAGCCTCCAGAATTGTGAGAAATAAATTTCTATTATTTATAAATTACCCAGTCTAAGGTATTTTGTTATAGCAGCCTCATGGACTAAGACAGAAATTGGTACTGAGAAGTGGGGTGCTGTTGTAACAAACACCTAAAAATGCGGAAGCAGTTCTGGAACTGGGTAATGGACAGAGACTAGAAGAGTTTGGAGGAGCAGGCTAGAAAAAGTCTCTATTGCCATGAATAAGCCATAAAGGGTGGTTCTGGTGAGGGTTAGAAAAAGAGGAAAGCGGCCGGGCGCGGTGGCTCACGCTTGTAATCCCAGCACTTTGGGAGGCCGAGGCGGGCGGATCACAAGGTCAGGAGATCGAGACCACGGTGAAACCCCGTCTCTACTAAAAAAAAAATACAAAAAATTAGCCGGGCGTGGTGGCGGGCGCCTGTAGTCCCAGCTACTCGGAGAGGCTGAGGCAGGAGAATGGTGTGAACCCGGGACGCGGAGCTTGCAGTGAGCCGAGATTGTGCCACTGCACTCCAGCCTGGGCGACAGAGCAAGACTCCGTCTCAAAAAAAAAAAAAAAAAAAAAGAAAAAGAGGAAAGCTATAGAGAGAGCCTCAATCTTCTTAGAGATTGTTTAAGAGAGTGTGATCAGAATGTTGATAGAAATATGGACAGTACAGTTAATTCTGATGAGATCTCAGATGGAAACGAAGAGTATATTATTGGAAACTGGAGCCAAGACTCTTCTTGTTATAAAGTGGCAAAGAACTTGACTGAATTATGTTCTTGTCCTAGTGTTTTATGAAAGGAGGAATTTATGAATGAACAATGAAATTGGATTTGGCAGAAGAAATCTACAAGTAAAGAGTTTAGGGTGCAGCATGGCTTCTCTTGACTGCTCATACTAAATATGAGAAGAGAGAAGCAAATTAGAGATGGAATTTATAACCAAAAGGGAAGCAGAACTTAAATATTTGGAAAATTGTAAGTGTGGGGAAAAGAAAGAGAGATCAGATTGTTACTGTGTCTGTGTAGAAAGAAGCAGACATAGGAGACTCCATTTTGTTCTGTACTAAGAAAAATTCTTCTGCTTTGAGATGCTGTTAATCTGTAACCCTACCCCCAACCCTGCGCTCCCTGAAATATGTGCTGTGTCAACTCAGGGTTAAATGGATTAAGGGCTGTGCAGGGTGTACTTTGTTAAACAAATGCTTTAAGGCAGCATGCTTGTTAAGAGTCATCACTACTCCCTAATTTCAAGTACCCAGAGACACAAAACACTGTGGGAAGGCCGCAGGGACCTCTGCCTAGGAAAGCCGGGTATTGTCCAAGGTTTCTCCCCATGTGATAGTCTGAAATGTGGCCTCGTGGGAAGGGACAGACCTGACCGTCCCCCAGCCTGACACCGGTAAAGGGTCTGTGCTGAGGAGGATTAGTAAAAGAGGAAGGAACACCCTTTTGCAGTTGAGATAAGAGGAAGACTTCTGTCTCCTGCTTGTCCCTGGGCAATGGAATGTCTCCATGTAAAGCCCAATTGTATATTCCATCTACTGAGATAGGGGAAAACTGCCTCAGGGCTGGAGGTGAGACATGCCGGTGGCAATACTGCTCTTTAAGGCATTGAGACACAGCACTTTTTTCTTTACCTTGTTTATGATGCAGAGACATTTGTTCACGTGTTTACCTGCTGATCCTCTCTCCACTATTATCCTGCCACATCCTCCTCTCCGGGAAACGCCAATAATGATCAATAAATACTAAGGGAACTCAGGACAGTGCCGGTGTGGATCCTCCCTATGCTGAAAGCTGGTCCCCTGGGCCCATTTTTCTTTCTCTATACTTTGTCTCTGTGTTTCTTTCTTTTCCCAGTCTCTCCTTCCACCTAACGAGAAACGCCCACAGGTGTGGAGGGGCAACCCATCCCTTCAGTAAGCATGGCCATGTTGTAAAGAATAAAATGGCACAATAGAGGCTGGGCGCGGTGGCTCACGCCTGTAATCCCAGCACTTTGGGAGGCCGAGGGAGGTGGATCACAAGGTCAGGAGATCGAGACCATCCTGGCTAACACGGTGAAACCCCGTCTTTACTAAAAATACAAAAAATTAGCCGGGCGCAGTGGCAAGAGCCTGTAGTCCCAGCTACTTCGGAGGCTGAGGCAGGAGAATGGCGTGAACCCGGGAGGTGGAGCTTGCAGTGAGCCGAGATCGCGCTGCTGCACTCCAGCCTGGGTGACAGAGCGAGACTCCATCTCAAAAAAAAAAAAAAAAAAAAAAATGGCACAATAGAGACAGAACATCAAGGGTGCGACCAAGCAACCGCCAAAGAGATTAACATGGGTGGGCAGAAGCCAGATGCTGTTCATTAAGACAATAAAAGAATGACCCTGAACACATTTCAGAGATAGTCAGGGTTGCCTCTCCCAGCACAGGCTCAGTGCAACGCCTGGAAGACAGAAATATGTCAAAAGAGGGGCTTTGGGGCACTTGCAGAACTTTGGCATCAGGCCACCTCCAGCCTCTGCTGCCTGCATTCCAGTGCAGCGCTCCTTAGCCACCTAAAGTGTGGCTCAAGCATGCCCAGGTGCAGCAGTGGCTGTTCTTACGGAAGGCACAAGTGGTAAACCATGGCAGTGTCCATGCAGTACCATCTCCACAGGTGTGTAGAGTGCACAAATCGTAGGAGCATGACTACCTCCAGCTAGATTTCAAAAAACGCCCTGAAGAGCCTTGGCGCCCAGGCTGAGAAGTGCCACAGGGATGGGGCCACTGCAGAGAATCCCCACTAGAGCAATGCTCAGTGTAGTCATGAAGGCAGGTCCACTTCCTAAATCCCAGGCTGGTAGAGCTACCAACATGCAGCTCCAACCTGGGAGAGCTGCAAGCATGTGACTCCAATGCAGGACAGTTGCTGTATGGGATGCGCTTAGCAAAACCCTGGAGGCTTCAGGGCCTAACCCTCACCCCAGTGTGTCTGGAAGGTAGGACACTGAATTAAAGGTTATTCTGGAGCCTTAAGATTAAATGTTATTTGCCCTGTAGTGTTTCAGACTTACTTGGAACCCATTATCCCTTTCTTCCTTACTATTTCTCCCTTTTGAAGTGGGAATGTCTATCCTGTGCCTATCCCATCATTGTATTTGGAAGTACATAAGTTATTTGAATTTACAGGTTCACAGTTGGAGAGCAATTTACCTCATGGTGAATCATACCCTGAATCTCACCCACATTGATTTAGGTGATATTTAGATGAGACTCTAGGTTATAGACTTTTGAGTTGGTACTGAACAGGTTAAGGCTTTTGTGGCTACTGGGAAGGAATGAAAATATTTTATATGTGAGAAGGACATGTCTCTCACTTTAAATCAAAAGCTAGAAATGAATAGCTTAATAAGGAAGGCATGTTGAAAGCTCAGATAGGCTGAAACCTAGGCTTCTTGCACCAGTTAGCCAAATTGTGAATGCAAAGGAAAAGTCCTTGAGGGAAATTAAAAGTGCTGCTCCAGTGAACACGTGAATGATAAGAAAGCCAAACAGCCTTCTTGCTGATATGGAGAAAGTGTTAATAATTTGGATAAAAAAATCAAACTAGCCACAACATTCCCTTAAGCCAAAGCCTAATCCAAAGCAAAGTGTTCAACATCGAGGCAAAACTCTCCACCAGCAAAAAGATCACATCTTGCTGAAGGTTCAGATGATTGTCAGCATTTTTTAGTTTAAAGTATTTTAAAATTAAGCTATGTACACTTTTTTAGACAGAATGCTATCACTCACTTAGTAGACCTCAATATAGTGTAAACTTTAATATGTTCTGGTAAGCCAACGAATTTGTGTGACTCACTTTATTGTGATATTCACTTTATTGTGGTGGTCTGGAACCAAAGCCACAATATCTCCAGGTTATGCCTCTATTTGACAGAGTTTTGTGATTAAACAACCTTCAAGACAGCCCCCAATGATCCCCATTCCTAGTGTTAATTCCCTTCTATAATCCCCGCCCCACCCCCCCACTGCACCCGGAGTTGATCTTTCTGGGATAGACCTAATACTTTGCTTCTAATGAATAGAATATAAGGCAAAAGCGATTCAGTGTCTCTTCTGAGACTAGGTTCCAAAAGGCTATCATTTCTGTTTTGATTGCAGAGTCTGTCTTGATTCTCTTTCCCTGGCTTTTCTTGGTTTGCTGACTCTTATGAAATGAGCTGCTATATTATGAGTTGTTCTGTGGAGAAACACATGTTAAAAGGAATTGAAAGTGGCCTCTGGCCAACAGCCAGTGAGGAACTGAGGCTCTTGGTCCAGTAGCCTACAAAAAACTAAATTCTGCCAACAACCATGTGAACAGCAGAGTTGTGAGTGAGCTTGGAAATGGATCCTTCCCCAGTTGAGCCTTAAGATGATTGCACAACCAGATGATACTTTGACTGTGTCCTTGTTAGATATCCTGAGCCAGAGGATCTGCTAAACCATACCTGAATTTCTAGCCCATAGAAAATGTGTGATAATAAATATTTTAAGACACTAACTTTTGGGGTAATTTATTACACAGTGCTTTGGTTTGGATGTGTCTCCCAAAAAGCAGGTATTAGAAACTTGATTCCCAATTCAACAGTGTTGGGAGGTGGAACCTGATGAAAAGTGATTAGGCCATGAAGGTGAAGTGAATGGATTAGTGCCATTATTGTGGAAGTGGGTTTGTTATAAAAGGGAGAGCTTGGCCCCCTTTACACACATTCTTTCTTTCATTCTTCCTCCCTTCCTGCTATCATATGACACAGCAAGAAGACCCTTGCAAGATGTCTGCACATTGATATTGGATTTTCTACCCTCCAAAAGTGTGAGCCAATAAATTTCTGTTTGTTATAAATTACCTAGTCTCATGTATTCTGTAATAATAGCACAAAATGTACTAAGACACGTAGCAATGGATAGCTAATACAAAGTTGATGATGGGAGTCCTCTATGGGAGGACACAAAGTCAGCCTCCTATTGATCACCCGTGGGTAGCTGCAGAAAGGGCAGACCAAGCATGATGTTGAAGCACAGAGTATACAAATGGACTGAATATATAAGTGGACAATGGCAGACTGTATATTACAATAGAAATCTGCAGCAACCTGGCCGGGAAGCCAAACCATAACCTTTGTAGCAACTTTCACAGAAGTGGGAGGACTTGGTCAATTGCTGCCAGCTTCCTTATTTTTTGCCCTCACTTCCACCTGAGGCCCAAACATAGAATGCTCCCCAAATCAATCACGTAAGGTGCTCCACTTCTAATTATCCTGCCTACAGCTTCCCACACTGACAAATTACAATCAGAGCATACTTAAAGCTGTTCCACTAATTTTTTTTTTTAACTATAAAGTTTTCCAACTCTCTTTTGCCTGTCTTGAGCCTCTGGCATAGGATAAGTGAGGGTGGCTGACCCCCTTGTTATAACCACCTCTGAATAAATAGCCTCTGCTTGTTCTCATGTAGGCGATCTTCATTTCCATAGCACCCTCTTCCCCAACTCCCATGTGTTCTGCTGCCTCCTGCTGGCCACCTGAGGAAGACCCACCTTGCTGGGGGCCACACTGCTCTGGATGTTCCTATAGAAACAGGAGCAGCAACCCAGATGGCTAATGACCAGTCATCCTCTCCCTTCTCCACCTGTTATGCTAGCATTCACTGTGAGTTGTCTTTTGACTAGTTGCTTGTTGACTAGAGCCTTTAATTAATCCAAATGGGGATTAGTTTTCTAAGAAATATGCCAAAAGAAGGAATTTGAACTTTGTAATTGCTTGTATTGAGAATAGGAAAGTCTGAAGAAATAAATGAATTTTCATGGTGGTAAAATATGTTTCATTTCAGATACCTTGGGGGGTAAAAATGCAACTCAGAGCGGAAAACTTATGATTCCCCCACTTTCTCTCCTTCCAGCATTCCATGTCCCAAGTCTCCCCTCCCCATGCCCTCACTTCCTAGCAGAACCAGGGGATGGTAAGATCAATTCTACTAAGTTAGATAAAGCCATGGACAGTAATATGCAAACAAACATGGTACACTAATATCCAACAAAGATATAAGGGATAGATTCTTCTGAAAGGAGGGTCAGGCAGGGTATTTGAGGTCTTCAAGAGAGGGATTATGAGAAGAAAAGAGAAGAAAAAGAGAAAGAATTGGGAAGTGGCATGTCTTTGAAGCTTCAGTCAATAAGGCTTTATTCTATTATTCAAAGACTGAAAGGCACATCAAGGATGAGTCTATCACTTTTTTTTCAACCCTGTGTGGCTTTTGGCAGTAAAGATCAGCTTAAATTTTTATCCAAATCCAACGAAGGAAAGGTAAGAAAACAGGAATGAGGTGACACAAGAGCTCATCCACCAGGCTGAGGGAACAACCAAATTACAGGCCACAAAGTGATGAGGATACATCCTTAGAAGGATGGCCCAGTTGGGGAAGTAGTAAGATGGACCCCTTGCCTCCCCTCTGCATGTTTCTCCCTTCCTGGTAGGTGATTAGAAACATAATTTGTGAGAGAGAAAAAGGAGGCACCTGCCACATGGGTTATGTCAATGAGTAAATCTGACCTGAATCTTGTGATGGTTTGTCCTTTCTTATCTCACTACTTGGATTCTCCTGGCCTGCAAAAGAAACTTGGGGCTTGGGCAAGGGTGCATTGTACTGAATGGTGTTTCCTATAACAGAGGTGGTTATAAGGATGAGAAGGAATGTTATACCTGGAAATTCCCAGCACAGAACTCAGCACATGGGAGATCCTCAGTAAACTGTAGCACACTCAGGATCTAGGAACCAAAATGTGATATGGGATGAAAAGTTGCTCTTGTCTACAATCTTTTCTTCAGTAGTGTAGTGCTCTGGAAATATTAGTACCAATGAAACACAGAAAATGTTTCTTGCCCATGAGAAGTAGGGGGCAGCTGGAGGAAGAGTGGCTCTCCCTTACAAGAGTCTTCCTCTCTCTTTCCTTGTGGCAGGGGCCTTTGCCTAGGATCTACTTCTATCTACTTCACCACATTCAACTTTTCTTGTGTTCTTTTAGAGCTGTTTTCCTTAGGCAACAATTCATGTTGTGTGTGATGTGTCAGTAAAAGGGTGCTGATTGAAGTTATTAAATTAAAAATAAATATGTTGGGAGGTATGTATGCCTTCCTGTTCAAATTTCTAGGAGAGTTTTTGTAGAGTTGATATAATTTCTTCCTTAAATGTTTGTTGTAATTCACCAGTGAGTCCATTTGGACCTTGTATTTTCTTTGTGGGAATAGTTTTAAGTACAACTTTAGTTTCTTTAATAGGTATAGGGCTATTCAAATAATCCATTTCTTTAAAAAACTTTTTTGGAAAGAGGGGTTCCTACTATGCTGTTCAGGCTGGTCTCAAACTCCTGGCCTCAAGTGACCTCCCACCTCAGCCTCCCAAAGTGCTGGGATTACAGGCATGAGCTACAATGCCCAGTAAGATAATCATTTCTTGAGTGAGCTTTGATAATTCATGTCTTTCAAATAATTCATCCATTTCATCTAAATTGTGCAATTTATTGACACAAGGTTGTTTCTAATAATCCTTTTTTTTTTTTTTTTTGAGACAGAGTCTCGCTGTTGCCCAGGCTGGAGTGCAGTGGCACGATCTCGGCTCACTGCAAGCTCCACCTCCTGGGTTCACACCATTCTCCTGCCTCAGCCTCCCGAGTAGCTGGGACTACAGGCGCCTGCCACCTTGCCCGGCTAATTTTTTGTATTTTTAGTAGAGATGGGGTTTCACTGTGTTAGCCAGGATGGTCTCAATCTCCTGACCTCCTGATCCGCCCACCTCAGCCTCCCAAAGTGCTGGGATTACAGGCATGAGCCACCACGCCCGGCCTAATAATCCTTTATGTTCATTTTTATATCTGTAGAATCTAGAGTGATGCTACCTCTCTCATTCCTAATATTAATAATTTGTGTCTTTTTTTTCTGATCAGTCTGGCTAGAGAAGGATCAATTTTATAATCATCTGAAAGACTCAGTTTTAAAATATATATATATATATTTGAAGTGTTGCTTTAATAAAGATGATACATTTTGTTAAATGAAATGAATGCAAAGCATAATTATGAGTAAATGCACATATATACACATACAGGTTTACACATATATATCGATAAAAAAAGATTTGCATTTGCTTTCATAGTGTCAGGGAAGGCTTAGCCTTGAAAAAAAAGTCTGCATTATTTGCAATGAAAGAATCATTGATTTTCTCTAGTATTTTTCTTTTTTCTTTTCTTTTCTTTTTTTTTTTTTTTTGAGATGGAGTTTTTCACTCTTGTTGCCTAGGCTGGAGTGCAATGGCGCGATCTTGGCTCATCACAACCTCCGCCTCCTGGGTTCAAGTGATTCTCCTGCCTTAGCCTCCTGAGTAGCTGGAATTACAGGCATGCACCACCATGCCCGGCTAATTTTGTATTTTTAGTAGAGATGGGGGTTTCTCCATGTTGGTCAGGCTGGTCTCAAACTCCCGACCTCAGGTGATCCGCTCACCTCAGCCTCCCAAAGTGCTGGGATTACAGGCGTGAGCCACCTGGACCAGGTGGCTCTGTTTTTCTGTTTTCTGTGTCATTGATCTCTGCTCTAATCCTTAGTATTTTCTTTCTTTTCTTACTTTGAGTTTAACTTGCTCTTTTTTGAAAAAAATAATTTCTTACAGTAGAAGCTGAAGTCATTGGTGTCATGCCAGACTCATGTCCAAGAGGCTGAAGAAGAGACCCAAAGACAGCAAATGAGTTTATTGAGAACTTACATACAGGGTGTTCTAAAATTGGTGGGCTGGACAGGAGAATTGCTACTGTTCATGAGAAGCAAGTAGTTTATATAGCAATTTTCACTTAGCACCCTCCACCTAGCAAACTTCATGAACCTCCATTTAACCCAAAACAATGGGTCTCAGTTCCTTGCACATCCTGTGTTCCAAGAACAGGTCAGGGATTCCGATGTCATTCATAGATAGGGAGTGAATCTGTGGGTTGGCTGCTCCCAGATTCATTAGCTGAGAACTTTGAACACACATTCTTAAACCATAGGGTCATCCTCAGGGTATGCTTAAGTTATTCCTGTCAGGGGCATTGGCTGTACAATCAATTTGGCTTGAAACTTTTCTTCTTTTCTTTTTTTTGAGTTTCATTCTTGTTGCCCAGGCTAGAGTGCAATGGCATGATCTCGGTTTACCTCAACCTCTGCCTCCCAGGTTCAAGTGATTCTCCTGCCTCAGCCTCCCAAGTAGTTGGGACTACAGGTGTGCACCACCAGGCCTGGCTAATTTTTGTATTTTTAGTAGAGATGGAGTTTCACCATCTTGGCCAGGCTGGTCTTGAACTCCTGACCTCATGATCCATCCGCCTCGCTCAGCCTCCCAAAGTGCTGGGATTACAGGCGTGTGCCACTGCGCCTGGCCTCTTCTTTTCTAATATAGACATTTGGTGTTATGAATTTTCCAGTAAATACTGCTTTTATAGTATCTCATGAATTTTTGACATGTTGTGTTTTTATTTTCATTCAGTATAAAGTAATATCTAATTTTTCTATTTCTTTTTTGATTAAAAGTACATTGTTTAGTTTCCAAATACTTGGGAATTTTTCAGATTTTTTTTATTGATTTCTAATTTAATTCTATTATGGTCTAAATATAAACCTGGTATGACTTGAATTTTTGTAAATATATTGAGACCTGTCTTGTGACCCAGAATATGGTCTGTATTGGTAAATATTCTGTATGACTTGAATATATAGTCTTCCACTCTTAAGTGGAGTATTATAGAAATGTCAATTAGGTTAAGTTGGTTGACCATGTTGTTCATCTTATATATCTTGATTTTCTGTGTTCCAACTGTTATACCAATTATGGAGATAGAAGATAAACATCTCTGACTAAAATTATACATTTTTTATTTCTTTCAGTTCTATCAGGTTTTGCTTCACATATTTTGAAGCTCTGTTATTTGATATATAAGAGGTAAGGATTGTTATGCCCTCCTGATGAAAACCCTTTTTCATTATGAAATGACCTTGTCTTGTGATACTCTTTGCTCTGAAATGTACTTTGTCTGATGTTAATATAGCTGATATAACTATCTTTTGGTTAGTGTTAACATGGTATATCTATTTCCATTCTTTGACTTTTTGTGTTTAATGTGAGACAGGGTTTTGTTCTGTTGCCCAGGCTGGAGTGCAGTGGCACAATCATAGCTCACTACAGCCTCAACCTCCTGGGCTCAAGAGATCTTCTCACCTTAGTCTCCTGAGTAGCTGAGGCCATAGGTACACACCACCATACCCTACCAATGTTTTTTATTTTTTGTAGAAATGAAGTCCCCTTATGTTGAACAGGCTGATTTCAAACTCCTGGGCTTAAAATTTAAGTAATTTTTTAAAATCTTGGATATCTATCCACGTAGTTCATCTTTCCAATGTTCCTCATTCCTTTGCATAGATCTACATTTCAATCTATTATTTTTATTCTGCCTATTTAACACTTATTATTGTCTGGGTCTGCTGGTGATAAATGTTTTAGACTTTGTATGTCTAAAAATGTCTTTATTTTGTCTTCATTTAAAAAATATATTGTATTAGGTTGCTAGGGTTGCCATAACAAAATACCACAGAGTAGTTGGTATACACAACAGAAATTAATTTTTTCATAGTTCTGGAGGCCAAAAGTCAAAGATCAGGGTTTGGCAAGTTTGGTTTCCTCTGAGGCCTCTCTCTGTTGCTTGAAGAAGGCCATCATCTCACCATGTTCTCAGATGGTTGCCCCTCAGTCTGTGTGGTGTTCTAATCTTCTCTTCATATGAGGACACCAATCATATCGGATTAGGGCCCACCTATATCACTTTATTTTACCTTAATTAATTCCGTAAAGGCCTTATGTCAAAATATAGTCACATTCTGAAGAGCTGGTGGTTAGGACTTCAGCATATGAAGTTTGAGGGGTGAGGGAACACAATGCAGCCTGTAAACATATATGTTTTCTGGGCATAGATTTATAAGTGGACGGTTTTCTTCTTTCAGCACTTTAACATGTTGCTCCACTGTCTTCTTAATTTTGTTCCTCTGAATGTATCAAATGTTTTTCTCTCTTTGCTTAAAGGTTTTCTCTTTATCACATATTTTGAGCAATTTGATTATGATTTATTTTGATGTCATCTTCATGTTTCTTGTGCTGGAGAGTCATTCAGCTTCTTGGATCTATGGATTTATCATTCCAGGCTGAAGTAGAAGTGACATTTCCTTAGGATTTTTCATGGAAGTAGAATTGTGAGCTAAAAAGATTTGACAATTTTATATTTTAATGCATTTGAACAATTTTCCTTCTATAATGCACCCATCAGTTTACATCCCCAGAAACAGAACTATTTTTTAAATCATTGCCAATCTAGTTTTAAAAAGGTTCTCGTTATTTTAATTTGCATTTATTTAACTACCCATGAAACAAAATTTTTGTTAATGTTTATTGATTATATTTTCTCATTTTTCTTTATTCATTCATTTAACCATTTAACAAATATTTGTTGAGCCCCTGCTATGTGCCAGGAAATGTTCCATATACTGAGGATACAGCAATAAATAAGACAGGTGAGGTTCTCCCCTCATAGAGCCTGCTTTCTAAGAGTGAGGTGAGGGAGACAGTGCAGATACACATACACACAATTTTCGATGGTGATATAAGCCATAAAAAAATAAGACAAGGTGACATGGAGTATGACTTGGAATGATGACTTGAGTAATTGCAGAAGGCTTCTCTGAAGATGTGATATTTGAACTAAAACCCAAATTATGAGAAAGAGCTAGGTATGCAATAATATGGGCAAAAGCATCAAAGGAATAGAAAACAAGCAAGTACAAATGTTCTGAGGTATAAATGAACCTAGTTTGTTTGAGAACGAGAAGAAATCCCAGGTCACTGGAGAGTGCTAAGTAGGAGCAAAAGTCTTAGGAGCTAAGGAGAGAGTTCTAGGCAGGAGTTTAACGTTTATTCTAAATGTGAATTACCTATACAAATCCTTTGCTTATATTTTAAAAATTTTATTGTACTAAAAATATTAACATCTGTGTGTATATGTTGCAAATATTTCTTCCTATTTTTATCTGTCTTTGAATTTTATTTAGTGTTTTAAAAAAACCTTTTCCTTTTTCTTTCTTGCCTTTTAAAAATATAAGTAAATATATTAATCTTTTACTTTATAGCTACTGCCTTTAGAAACTCACCTCATCAAAACTATGAAAATATTCACCAAAATTACTATCCTACTCATTATTTTCACACACCATTAATTTTTAAGGTTTTTTTTGTGTAGTTATTAAGTCATGTGTAAGACAAATATTTTTATCTTACCTCTGAACTTCCTTGGGCTAGGAAATGGGTTAAGAACTGGGTGGTGTCATACCTCTTGCTTAATAATAAAACCATAGCAACACATATTATTTAATGCCTTGCTGTGGCTATTTTGGAGTCCTAGAGTAAGGGAGGGGGAAGGGGACCAACCACATTTGACTTGTATCCTCAGAGGATAAACTCAACTTAGCTATTGGTGAGAAATGCGACCCTTCTGCTTGCCTTTCTTTGTTCTTGTCTATGATCTGGCTTCCTGGGGCTTGTTGTTAAGGCTCCAAATTCCATTCCAGGGAAAATTGTTCTTTCTTCCCAAAGATCTCCTTTGAATTGAAGTAATCAGAGCCTGGTAAGTGCTAAGTTCTTCCTGCATGAAGTAGTCAGCAGGACTAACCCCATCAGCTTTACAATCAGGGGTTGTTCTAGGATCTGGAACCACAGCCCCTCTCTCTATAGACAGATGCAGAGCTCAGAAAAGGTGGAAATGAATTTGTTTTTTGCTTTTTCATTGCTGGTGCCAATTTTTAATCTCTATTCATAAAATGTCCTGACTCTGAAAATAATCCTGTCTCAGTTTTTAAAATCTCACTGACAGCAACAGGAGGCAGCCAAATGCCTAGGCAGATAGGGGCAGGTCCCCGGTGAAACCCCACCTCCAAGCCAAAGTCAGTTTAAAGCCTGAAAGGAAAGCTACAAATCAAATCTACGGACTGGATTGAGAACCTGTCTTCCCATTTGGCGTACTTTCCTCTGATTGATCCCCACCCTTTGCCTGTTTTACCTTTACCTACCCTGTCCTAATTTGTCTTCTACACTGTTAGGCCCACCTGTGAGTGGTGTCTTCACTTTAACCTTTTTTGCATACTCACAAACCAATCAGCATCTACTCCCCATTCTGAGTCCATAAAAAGCCCTGGACCCAGCCACACAAGGAGAGAGAGAAACCACTTGACTGCATCCTCTCTCCGCTGAGAGCTGTTGCGACGCTCAATAACATTTTCCACCCTCATCATCCATCGATAGTCAGCATGACCTCATTCTTCTTGGACACTGGACAAGAGCTCAGGACCCACGGAGTGTGGATACCCAGAAAGGCTGTCACACTGGCACTTTGCCCTTGCCGGTAGAGGGCAGCCAACCCACGTGACAGGGCCAGGGGCCAGCTGAGCTGCTAACATGACATCATCCATAGGGTTGTGGACAGCAGAGCTAAAAGAGCTAATTATCACACTGACATCCTCTCTGGGGCTTTGGGGTCATAGATACCCTTGTCTGGGTGATGCCACATTCACCTTGAGGCCACATGCCTGGTCTGGCTGTGGGCCTCACATGGAGCTTGCTCCTGTGTCAGTGCTCAGAGTGGGCAGCCAGAACCTGCACTTGCTCACTCACATGCTGCCTCCTGCAAAGGGCTGAGCTCAGCAGGCTGAGTAGATGGGGCACCCCAGCTGTGAGTCCAGCAAAGGGCTGAGAAAAATCCTGCATTATCAACCTTGGGTGGATTTTGATTCTTTGGACATTTTACATTTACCATATGGCTGGGAATAGACAAGCTGCCCAGGCTGTGAATTTGGGAAGCTGGACGTGAGGAGTAGCTGCCCATGTGACACACTGCAGCCAGAATGTTCCCACTGTCCCACAGATATGGGCTTCTAAACTCACAGCAGGTGGCAAGCCTCAATGTTAATTGAGTCAAAGGTTACATTTGAAACATTTTAATTCTGAAATCACTTTTTAACATTTTCTTTCTTCTCCCATTTCAGTGGAAAAAGTATCCCATCTCCAACAATCTTTGTGTTCAATGCTGGGTCTCCTAACCCCTTTGAAATCATGCCCTCCGCTGTTCTGCCCTGTTTTAAACTTCATCTCACTAGCACTTTCCATTTATCCTACAAACATGCACCCCAATCTTCAGAATGTTTTCTCAGGCTTCCTATTCCTTTAATGTATCCACCTCATCTAAATTAGCCAGCTCTTCAACTCTCTCTGGGTCCTTGTATGCTTCTTTCCTAAGAATCATCTTATTTGTAGTTCTTTTAATTTTAACCATCTGCTTATATTTTTAATATATTTCTTATCATAGTATAAGCTCCTTGTGGCCAGGAATGATGTTTGTCTTCTTTGCTATTCTATCTTGTGGAAATAAATGAAGACCACCCATATGAGAACAAGCAAAGGCTACTCATTCAGAGCTTGCAAGGGAGTCAGCCACCATCACTTACATTTTGCCAGAGACTCAAGGCAAGCAGGGGAGTGGGAAAGTTTTAGAGTAAATAAAAGAGGAGGCTTCAGATCTGCTCAGATCAAAGGCTGTGAGCAGGGGCAAGCTGTAGGCAGTTGTATTAGCCTATTCTTGCATTGCTATAAAGAAATACCTGAGACTGGATTATATATAAAAAATATATATATATAATAGTTTTAATTGGGTCACAGTTCTGCAGGCTGTACAGGAAGCATTGCAGCATCTACTTCTGGGGAGGCCTCAGGAAACTTCCAGTCAAGGCAGAAAATGAAGGGGGAACAAGCACATTATGTGGCAAAAATAGCGGCAAGAGAATTGGGGGTGGAGGGGTAGAGGTGCCACACACTTTCAAATGACCAAATCTCATGAGAATTCATTATCACGAAGACAGCACCAAGTCATGAGGGATCTGCCTCCATGCTCTAAACACCTCCCACCAGGCCCCACCTCCAGCACTGGGGATTACAGTTCAACATGAGACTTGGCTGGAGACAAATGTCCAAACTATATCAGCAGCTAACTAGAAGCAGGGCATTCCATGTGATTGGTGAGGGGGCATATTTAGCTTTCCCCTGTTGGTCCTAAGTTAAAAACAGGAGCTGAAATAGGAAAGCTGGAAGTTATTAATCAATTCCTGATCATTTTGGGTCAATTGTTATAGGGGTTATTCTTTGGCTTCCTGGAATGGATACTGTGGATAGTAAGTTGGCTTCCTGGGCTGGCTGTTACAGGTTGTGGGTCAGAGTCCTGCTTTATACATTGCCTGGTCATTGTTCATTTGTATATTCAATCTTTCAATTCCCAGGACCAGCATTTTCCAGCATAGAGTAAGAACGCAGTAATTATGAGTTAATTAATATGTAGCAGGCAACTTCGAATTTGATTGCCCCTCAGAGATGCAGCTCCCTTCCATCCTCTTTCTACCCAGCTTCTGCATCCCTGTGTCCCTTGGCTGTAGGTGAGTCAGAGAGACTCTCCATAAGCTTTTCCCTTTTCTCTCTTTATTTTCCTGTGGAACCCATCTACTTCCACGCTTCTAGGAAAGTGAATCCAGGATTCTTATCTGCAGCCCACACCCTCTCCTGCACTATGGGTCAATTGTCTGATGGACAACTCCTCGCTGACATCCTGCCAGCATCTCAGAGCCCATCATCAGCTCCTCCTCACTGGGAAATCCTCTCTCCTCCTCCAGATGTTTCTTTTTTTTTTTTTTTTTTTTTGAGACGGAGTTTTGCTCTTGTTGCCCAGGCTGGAGTGCAATGGTGCAATCTCAGCTCACCACAACCTCTGCCTCCCACGTTCAAGCGATTCTCCTGCCTCAGCCTCCCTAGTAGCTGGGATTACAGGCATGTGCCACCATGCCCAGCTAATTTTGTATTTTTAGTAGAGACGAGGTTTCTCCATGTTGGTCAGGCTGGTCTTGAACTCCCAACCTCAGGTGATCCGCTTGCCTTGGCCTCCCAAAATGCTAGGATTACAGGCATGAGCCACTGCGCCTGGCCCTCCAGATGTTTCTATTTGGTTTAGTGGCAAAAGCACTATTGAACATGGTTTCTGATTCTGTGGGAGAGTAAATCTGAGGATGGATGTAAGGAAAATGGAGTAGGAGGGAATACAAAAAATGGGCGACTGGTGTTGTTGGCAGGAAAACTGTCCCCTGGGGATGCAAGAAGGGAGTGGACACTCAAGCTATCTCAAGGACTGGAGCTGGGGAAAGTGATCTGACCTTTTCTCCTTACCCCCTAGTCTCCAAAGTCCATTGTATCATTCGTATGCCTTTGCATCCTTGTAGCTTAGCTCCCACTTGTAGCTTAGCTTCCAACACCAGCCTAGAACACCAAAATAATCTTCATTTCTGGGTCTTCCAATAGCAAAAGCAACAGGACATTGGGAAGCAACTAAGGAAGCAGTCCTTTTTGTGGAGGAGGTCAGTGGGGGTGGGGTGGGAGAGGAATGGCAGGGGTGCTCAGCGCTCCTCCATCAGGCAGCAGAGGCGGTCTAGGAACAAGATCTCTGTGCATGACTGTCAGGCTGCAGCAACTCCTGTGCTTGGTAAGGGATCTCACTGAGGAAAGTTACTCAGAAAGAATCTTAAAGCAAGGGCAACATAAAAGAGGGCCATTTTGTTTTGTTTTTCATTTGCCTCCCAGGACTTCCCATTGTCCCTGAGGAAAGACTTGAATAGGGTTTGATGTTCTCACATCATCAAGAGTGACTGGGTTGCCTCCAGGAGAAGGAACACCCTCCAGTAGCTCCCTGCTACCAAGACCTAGTACAATCCAAAGTGGGGAAAGTTCCTCTTATAAATGGAAGCATCAGAGTACAGTTATCCAAGACTGTTGGTTTCTTTGTGATAGTTCTCCATCGCTAACGTCTTATACCTATTTTGTGGCACTTTATGCAAAAATATGCTCTAAGCTTCTATTGATTCTATCTTCTAATAGTTCCCGAATCTGCCCCTCTTGTGTCCACTGCCTCTACTGTAGCTTGGCTTCATGCCTCTTAGAAAGTTGCTCACAATTAGGTTTCTAGCACCTGCCTTCTGATTTTCTTTCTTTCCTGCACATTCATTCTACATATTGTCCTCATCCTCCTTGTCTTCCATTTGGCTTTCTTTTAATCTACTGTTTAAACAACAGTTGAGTCTTTAATAAATCTACAGCTTCTGGTTACAGAGAGTGGAATGAATACCTGGGATTCCACTGAAATGATTATTTCCATGTTCCTTTATCAAAAGCATGTGAAGGAAACCATCAGTGAACAAGAGATTTCAACAAATATTTAGAAGACAGGAAGCACATGAGAGCACATCAAAGGAAACAGGAGGCCAGAGAAATTGGAGGTGGCAGCTGTAGTGGATGAAGGAGCTGATTGATCAGGCAGAAACTCTGAGAGGATCTGGGCTCAGAGTTGGCAGGCGTTGGGGGCAGAGCAAGAAAGTCTCTACATGCCCCTGGCCCACATGTCCTCTGCCCAAATCTAGTGCTCAGGTAACCCAACTTTAGCCCCTGGGGTAGAAGAACCTTCTCTAAAACGTTAAATGAAATTCTGGATAGTGCTGAAGTTGGATTTTGTTTTTGTTTTTAAAGATAGAGTCTCACTCTGTCACCCAGGCTGGAATGCAGTGGTACCATCTGGGCTCATTGTAGCCCCAACCTCCCGGGTTCAAGCAGTCCTCCTGCCTCAGCCCCTCAAGTAGCTGGGACTACACGTGCATGGCACCACACCCAGCTAATTTGATAGTGCTGAAATTTCACATATGGTTGTTAGCATCCCAGAGAGAACCATCCCTATTCTGGCATGCAAAGGCTCCATACCCCAATATAGCTCCTGCTAACTTGGTCTCGAGACACTAGATATACAGATGGACAATGGTCAGACCACATAAAACAATAGAACTCTAGCCCATTATCTATAGTAACCAGCCCAGAAGCCATCCTACTGTCTTGCAAGTCAGACTCGTAGGACGTCAGAACTCTCTCTCTAGCAATTAGCCCAGAAAGCCAAACAATCAGCCCTGCAGTAGCCCAAACAGCCAGGAGTTGATTAATAACTGTTAGGTTCCCTAATTTTTATCCCTGGGATTGAAAGACTGAATCTACAAATGAACAATGGCTAGCTGTATATAAAACAGGATTCTGACCCACAAGTAGCCCAAGAAGCCAACCTACTAACTGCACTTGGTAAGGGATCTTACCTTCAGGAAGATCCAGTCTAGGGAGCCAAAGAATAATCCCTATCACAATTGACCCAACATGGCCAAGAATTTATTAATAATAGCCAGCTTTCTTATTTTGGCTCCATTTTCAACTTAGGACCCATCAGAAAAAGCTAAGTATGTTCCCTGAACCAAACACATAGGATGCTCATTTCTAGTTAGCCTGCCTACAGCTTGCCCCTGTCCACAGCCTCTGAGCCTAGCAGACCTAAAGCCTTCCCATTTTTTTTTTTCTTTTTTGAGATGGTGTCTTGCACTGTCACCCAAGCTGGAGTGCAATGATGCGATCTCAGCTCACTGCAACCTCTGCCTCCCAGGTTCAAGCGATTCTACTGCCTCAGCCTCCCAAGTAGCTGGGATAATAGGGACCCACCACCATGTGCAGCTAATTTTTTTGTATTTTTAGTAGAGACAGGGTTTCACTATGTTGGCCAGGATGGTCTCAGTCTCCTGACCTTGTGATCTGCTCACCTCAGCCTCCCAAAGTGCTGGGATTACAGGTGTGAGCCACCGCGACTGGCCAAAGCCTTCCCTTTTATCCAGTCTAAAACTTTCCCACTCTCCTCCCTGCCTTGAGTCTCTGGCAAAATGCAAGTGATGGTGGCTGACTCCCTTGTAAGCTCTGAACAAATAGCCTTTGCTTGTTCTTATTTGAGTGCTCTTCATTAATTTTCACACTCTGAAGCAAGGTCTTTCTCTCAACAAGCTCTTCCCACATACCAATAAACCTTTACAAATTGTTACAAATAGCAGCGTGCTGTTATTCAGGGGAAATGAAGATCCTTATATAAAACCATGGAGGAAACCTATACTAGCTTGCTATAAAATTAACTCCACCTCATTCTTAAATATGACAGCCAAAGATAGACAGCCAAAGCCACCAGACTCAGAATGAGCAGCACATAGGAGAAGATCAAGAAAACAGAACAGATTGACCTTGGAGGAAACAGGTCATTCAGAGACCCAAAACAAGCTTAAAAACATTCTAATTAGATCTTCAGTGACATTTGAGAAGATATTACACCCATGAAACAAAAAACAGCAGGCTGTGAAAAAAAAAAAATAAAAAAGTCTCCTGGAAATTAAAAGTGGACTGCCAGAATTAAAAAGATTGGAGGATTAAGTTGAGAAACTCAAACAGAACAGAGAGCAAAAAGATAGTCTGAATGTGTGGAAGGAAAGTCACATTTTGTCACTTTATCATAGCTAAACCCAGAAATGGTTAGAAGAGGTGCTCCCAGGGTAGGAACCTCGTGGATGGGTGAGCTGGCAGCTGCTCTCTTGATTTGCATTAGAAATCCCTCGGCCGATGTGTGTGAGCCATGTGCATTGATCACTCTGATTAAAACACACAATCTAACTGCAAATCTGACAGTTCTACTCCATTGCTTAAAACCCATCACTCCTCCTGTTGACCAAAATTAAGGCTATTTGTAACAATTTGTAAAGGTTTATTGGAAGCAGAAATAATTTGTAAAGGTTTATTTACATTTGGAAGCCAAATGTGAATATTGACCCAGGAAGACACACTAACAAAGTTGGGAGTCTTCCAGAGTCTGTTACATGTTGGAAGGTTTCTTATAGGAAAGTTTAGGAGAAGGGAGGGGACTTCTCTTACTGAAGTTGTCCTTTTTCATTGGAGGGTACAATATAGAGGTTACAAGTATTGGGTACAGATTGCAACATACAGGCTAAAATGTCTATGTGGAAGACAATCAATACAACTTTAATATGTAGATATAAATCAGCACCCTTGGCCGGGCACAGTGGCTCACACCTGTAATCCTAGCACTTTGGGAGGCCGAGGCAGGTGGATCACAAGGTCAGGAGTTAGAGACTAGCCTGGCCAATATGGTGAAACCCCATCTCTACTAAAAATACTAAAATTAGCCGGGTGTTGTGGGGGGTCCCTGTAGTCCCAGCTGCTAAGGAGGCTGAGGCAGGAAAATTGCTAGAACCCGGGAGGCGGAGGTTGCAGTGAGCTGAGATTGTGCCTTTGCATTCCAGCCTGGGCGACAGAGCGAGACTCTGTCTCAAAAAAAAAAAAAAAAAAAAAGGAAAAAAAATCAGCACACTTTTCAATGTCGGTAGGCTACACATTAATCAATATGTCAACAATTTGGGAACTCATAATAAGATTCTTTTTCAGGGAAAGGATGTCACCATGAATCATAAGACCTACCCCAGGTGGGTTAACTTGGAAGACTTTTTACTTTTAAACTGTCAAATGTGACCTGTGGGTTATGACTCCTAATCACATGAAGGGGTAGAACTCAGTCTCTTTCCTGACTGTGACTTGCCACCAGCCATCCCTCCCTCTCTCCCACTACTCCCAAATCCACGTCAGTTCCACTCAACTATGGACCAGGCTGTTCAGTGTAAGCCTGTGAGCTGGAATTGTGGGCTCAGACTTAGCTGGTTTCAAACCTACTTATATTTATGTCCCAATCTGAAAAGGGAGAATAATAAAAAATGAGGATAATATTATAATACAACAAGGATGATAAGGCTTTTGTGAGGATCAAATGAGCTAACATGTATTATGTACTTCCCAGAGATCCTGGGTGCATGGTAAGTGATCAGTAAGTATCAAGTTATTAGGGCTTCCAGACTACTCTTGTTTTGTCCACTCCAATTTTAACCTTCCTTTGGCAATTCTTTATTTATATTTAAAAACACTTTAAAAAGGGCATTAACCTCTCAGCTTTATTATCAACCACAAATCCACAGACACCTCAGTTTTCAAGAGATTTTAAATTTCTTAAGCTCTTTAAGAGATTTTTGATACATTCATGTGTATTTTTGAAGGTATAATTTATTAATTTTTTTTTTTTTTTTTTTTTTTTTTTTTTTTTTTTTTGAGACAGAGTCTCGCTCTGTCGCCCGGGCTGGAGTGCAGTGGCGCAATCTCGGCTCACTGCAAGCTCTGCCTCCCGGGTTCACGCCATTCTCCTGCCTCAGCCTCCGAGTAGCTGGGACTACAGGCGCCCGCCACCGCGCCCGGCTAATTTTTTTGTATTTTTTAGTAGAGACGGGGTTTCACCGTGGTCTCGATCTCCTGACCTCGTGATCCGCCTGCCTCGGCCTCCCAAAGTGCTGGGATTACAAGCGTGAGCCACCGCGCCCGGCCGGTATAATTTATTAATTTAAGAGAAATTGAAGGTCCTGCTTCATCTGGCTCATACTTTGGGGCCTCCACTGGGTTTTGACTAGCACTTCCCTTCTGTTCTCAGTAAGCTGCCCTCCTTTTTTGGGGCTCTAGCCTCACCCCTTTGTGAGGCCGTCTCAGAGACCCCCACCCAGCCCCTTTCTTTCAGACTTCCTATGAACAGCTTTGTCCCCACTGCAGCTGTCATCTGTCTACCACTCTAGACACTGAGGGCCGCACTTAGAAGGACACTCTTTTTTGGTTTTGTGACTTCAGTGTCTCCCATGAGACAAGATCTGCTCAGTGGATGGGCCTGTGAGGCCAGTGCAGAAGGAATGGAGGCCGAGTTTAAGCAATGAGCGGGGCTGGCTGGTGTCTGGCAAGAATGAACAGTTGTTAGAAAAGCCAGTCAAATCAAGTGCAGCCATGCTAGAACCTTCTCTTTGTCAAAGAAAAAGTTGTGGGGAAAGCATCATCTACTGCTGGGAAGCCGCCCGGCTCCAGGCTCCAGAAAGTGCTGGGTGGGCAGGTCAGTTGCTTGTCCACTTATAGCTAGGGTGTGAGGTCAGGGCCCCATCCCCAGTTCAGTTCTAACACTTCATTCTTGAGGTTGTGGCATACTATCTGAGGAGCACACACTATCTCCTGGCACACAACATTGCTAGCTTTTTCCTTTTTCTTACTTCTTTTTCCTAAGTTAAATCCAACTAACTCATTCCTTCCAGCAGACAGAGAAACTAAGGCAGTCTTAATGAAGATCACAGGAGTTGCCAAAAGTCATATAGAAAGCCAAAAGGCCAGATTAGAACTTGGGTTTCCAAAATTTTAGACCAGTGTGCTGTGATTCTGGGGGTAAAATGAATGTGTTAAAAGGAAGAGGGAACCCTGAAGGAAGTCGAGGTAGCTGCTTCAATTTTGGCAGCCAAAATAGAGCTGATGCGCTGGGTGGACCCATCCCTCTCGTCCTGGCTTTGGGTTCTTTGTGTGGGGTGTCACTTACTGAAAAAAAAAAGGGGCATTGAAAGTACTCCCATCAGAGAGTTGTTGTGAGGATGTGTGGCAGATATTAAGAAGTTAGTAATTGTTAGGCAAGTAACAACCTAACTTTGAGGCTTCAGTGCAGTGGGCAAACTGGCTCCCGCTGTGTGCATGTTGGGTCCCTGCACATAAAGCTAAGACAGAGGAAGTCAAGCAGAGGAGAGGTTGAGTGCCGATTTATTGGAGACACCATCGAGGACGGGAGGCCAGGTCTGCCACCATCAGCTCTGTCACAAAAAGGGGTAGGCATGTACTGGATGGGAAAGTCCTCGAGCCCCCTGAAAGCTCCCATCCCTCAAGGCAGGAGGGGGCCAGTCACCTTGGCTCTCCCAGCCCCCAGCTGCCTCCCAGGCCAGCTAAGGCAGAGCAGAGCAGTGGAGGGGGCCTCGGACCAAATATGCAGGTCTCAGGCACTAGTTGCTGAAGCCTTAGTGGCCACTTCCTTTCTCAGGCCCTCCCCTAAAAGCAGTGGCATGGGCTAGGGACCAGCCCATGCCACTGCTTTTAGGGGAGGGCCTGAGAAAGGAGGTAGGCCATGGCCTGGCCTGACCCACAGTTGGTGGATATGAAGGAATGTGGATTGGAGAAGAAGGGCTCTCAGGAAAGGAAAGGCAGGAACAGGGAACAGACCATGAGGGTGTAGGAGAGTTCCCAGGATGGGGCAGAGCTGGCAAAGAGGCGGGCCACGGCCACATTGGGGTTGCCCTGAGCAGGCTCAAACCACTTCTGGAGACACCGCCCACTGTTCCGTCGCTCAGGGCTGGCCTTGAAGGAGTTGCTCCAAGTCTTCTCACACAGGTCAGCTGGGGTGGGGAAGTAATGGGAGAAAGGGAGGCACTGGGCCCCTTTGGGGCAGCGGTTCTTCCCTGCAGGGGATGGAGGAGGGACAGCTTACCTCCTACTCCCTCATTCCTAGCCTTTGCACCTGCACCCTTGTGGGGACCACCAAGGGGCCTCTTTCCCGACCAAGGCCTTGTCAGCACCACTCACCCTGACTCCAGTCCCAGCCGCCATGCCAGTTGGATTTGCATGTGTAAGACATGCGACAGTCTTCCCACCACTCCTCACAGTCCTCCTGGCACAGCGGCGCATTCACAACTCGCTCTCCCTGACCACTCGGGGCCACCTGGGTGCAGTCATAGCCAGAGATAAGAACATTAATAGCAGAGATGTGAAGACTACTAATAGCTACAGTGGTATTTGTACCAGGTACCATATGTACATCATCTTCCATAAAGTCTCTAAGTATTATTTTACAAATAATACCAATGAGGCTAAGAGATTTAATAGTTTGTCCTGGGCTATACGGCTGGTAGGGACAGAACATGAGACTGAAGCTCTGGTCTGTCTAACTCCACCAGGCCTCCTGTGGTGATAGCCCCTCATCCCACTGTTGTCAGAACTGTCTCCCCCATGTGGTTCTCCAGCAGGGGCCTCTGGCTCTGCTCTTGTCCATAGGGAGATAACACCACCTGTTTCTACTAGCATCCTGGCGGCATCAGCATAAGATCGGATGAAAGCTCTGGCTGTTAATATAATAACAGGGCATTGCACAGATCTGCTTCCTACCTCCCACCCCAGGCTTCCCACTGGCTGGATCCAGGGCCCCAGGTTTGGGGAGCACTCATAGAAGCAGATGGCCTGGATGAAGTGCTTCCGACAGCCAGGCATCAGCAGTCCACAGTGAAACAGGCTGAAGTTGTAGAGTGGGGACACGTCCAGATGGGCTTCCCAGCTTGTCGTGAGAGTGCAGCAGGCATTGTCCTTCCAGGGGATGCACTGAAGGCAGAGGAAGAAACAAAAGGCCCAGGCATAAGGGGCAAGGATCGGCAAGTGTCTAGGGAAGAAAGGCGGTGAAATGAAAATGTCCCTTAGGAGGCCTGAGCCAAGTGGGATGCCTTTAGCTAGTAAGCCCCTACATAAGAGGAACCCTGATAATCTCTCTATTTACCCAAAGGGCAGAGGCACCTGCACACTGACCCCCTGCCACAGGCTGCTACAGTCCTCTAGGAACACAACTTCTGGGCTCTCAGCTCCTGAGAGGCAGCGGAAGCCTTTTAGGGCAAAGCAGGTAGAAGAGCCCCAGAGAGACCCAGGGGAATCTTGGGTTGCACTGGGTGAGAGGGTCTCATAGGCCAAATTCCAGCTGTGTTCTTCCTCCTATATCCCTGGCAATTGCCTTTAGGAGCTTGGGGAGGGGTCACAAAAGTCATATGTTTCCCCAGGACCTGTTGGTAGCAAGGCTTGTTTTCATCTATGCCGAGTCAACAGTGGACCTCTAGGATCACCATCTGCCCCTGCTTTCCCAGTGGCTGGAGCAGCTCAGAAATGGGAACTTTGAATCACTCGGCTCTTATGGTCTCAAAAAAGCACAGTCTCTTTCCATGTAGTTGCCTTTACTCAACTCCCAGCCCCAGGAACCAAATGATCAGTGTTGTCGAGGTTTGGAGACCATCTTGGCATTTGTGTCCCTTCCCTGATCTTCCCCATCCCATACCCAGGTCTGGCCTCTGTACCTCCTCATAGAGCTTGTCTTCTGGGCTGGGCGCTCTCTTGTGGTGTTTGGCATTCATGCAGATGTTGAGCAGCTCGTCCCCAGCCCAGGTGGATATGACTGTCCACAGCTCTAGCAGGAGTGGCCACCACCATGCCATGGCCTGCTGCAGAGAGATCCATGCTGCACATTCGATGGAAAGGACACCCCACTCCACCCCCTTCATAGCAGGTACTGAAAAAGGAGGATGGGCTTCAATCTCCCTCAAATGATTGCAACACTCTCGCTGTTCCTAGGACCTTCTTTTAGAGGCAGCATCATAGAATGTCAGGGCAGGTAGAATAATCCTTGGAGGCCTGACACAGTCCTGGAGGCCTTGCTGGCCCTGCAGAGCCAGGAGCATGCCGAGGCATAAGTCAGATAGGAGGAGCCTTCCACATCCAAAGCCTGATCCCCATCACAGGAATGAGGAGGAGGGTCCTTCTTATTTCCCACTCTGTTCTGGGTAGTAGTGGTAATGAGAGGTAGTGGAAAGAGAGACAAAACAAAAGGCAGAGGGGCCCCAGGCCTCAAGCACCCAACCTCTTAGGACACAGGGCCCCTCAGCTCCATAACCTAGGAGCCCATGGCTTCCCCAGTCCCCAGGTCTGGCAGGAGCCTGACCTGGACCCATCATGGTGAAATTGGAAACTTCTAGCCTACCCTGGGCTAAGAGCCTCAAATATTCTGGGGAAGAAGAGCCCAGCCCCCCTCTTCAGAGCCCAGCCTCAAGTCCAAATCTAAGGCTGTTCTCTCTCCAGATCACCAGTTTCAAGCTCAGCCATGGCCTTGAATATTTTTTAAGAATCAGGTCTGTTAGGTAAAAGGAGGAAAGATGCTGCCTCTTCCAGCACTGTCTTCATACTCACTTTCAAGGCAGGAGCCTCCAGGTGCTCCTGCTCACTCCTCCCCCGAGACTGTGAGGCTGAGGGGAGTTCCATGTCCTGCCCATTTATTACCCAGTCTGATTTCTACTAGGTTCAGGTGCAGGAGGCGAACTCCACGTGGCTCCCATTAAACACATCTGTCTCATCCAGCTCTGCGGGCCTGTGGGTTCTGGGGAAGTTTGCTTCCTCAGAGAAACAGACCCCATCGTAGGCAAGATCCGGGGCTCTACAGTGAGTTACTGGGTTCAGCTCTCAGCTCTGCTACTTACTAGCTGGCTGCCCTGGAGAAAATGACTCAAACTCTCTGTCGGTTTCTCTCTCTGTAAAGGAAGTTTTTATTATGGGATTGGGAAAACATAGAAAGTTCACGAACAAAAACCTTGGCATTGTGCCTGGGATAGAGGAAGTCTTAATGGTTTTAAATTTTATTCTTTTATCCTCTCTCCACAAGCCCCTCCTATGTTCTGTTCTATAGCTCTACCTGCCCCTTCACTATTAGCCAAGCATCAGCTCAGTCACCTGGTGGCCTTTCTGACAGTGTCCTCGCACAGTCCACAGGAGCTATGGTCCCTGCTGGAGCGCAGACCCAGGACGTAGGATGCAGAGATGAAGTGTGGCCTTGGGGATCCAAGAATTTAAACATACAAAGTCAAAGCAAACAAAACAAAGAAAGTCCCTCCATAACCTGCCAAGCAGCCTCCCTTAGCATACAGGAATCATTGTCCTGTGAAATATTCTACAAGTGTTCTCAGCAGTGATCATATTTGCAAGACTATCATTTTCGGCTAGGGAGAGACTGGAAACTTGGATAGGATTCTTGGGAGAGTCCCAAAAATGATAAAAATGCTGGAAAAGGAGCATATTTCTTTGTTTTTATAATATGTCCTCTCTCTCTCTCTCTCTGAAAGGGAAGTAGCTGAAATCACTGAAGTTTTATTGATACAAAGGAAAACAAAACACTAAAAGCGTTTTTTTAATGGAATAAAATACATTCTGTGGTGTTCAGCTACACAATTGATGTGTAAAACATATACTGATGTTGGAAAATGACATTCTCCACACCTGGGTAATCACAGCCATTGAATGCTGAGCACAAACAAGGACCCAGGCCCTGGCCTGGTGTTGTCTACAGGATCTGATGTCTCAAAAAGACCTCCAATATGAACACCCTCCTTGTTTTAGCTGTGGGGAAACTGAGGCTCAGTGGTGAGTAGCAGAGCTGGGATATAAATTCAGGTATACTCGACTCCCTACCTAATGCTTAAGGACCAGGTGAGGGAGAAACCTCCAGGACTAAAAGAGTAGATACTGCCTGGGTCTCAAGTGAGGTCCGCTTTTGTTTTTTAAAAAAAGTTAAATGCCATAATGAGGTTGTGCATGTATTGGGAGGTGTGTTTTGGCTTTATTCTAGAACAGTGACAGTTATCAACCCAGTCTCCCATGTCCCCACCTTAAGCAGAGCCTGGAGTCTCCTCCTTAGGGTCAGATACCAAATGGTAATAGCATCTCTATAGCGTGACAGAGAGAGAAGCAGGCTCTCATGTTCTGTTCAGTTCCTCACGAATATTCAGGAAGCTCCAAGCATTGACAAGGTAAGAGATTTGGGGTTTAAGGTTCAGTTTAAAATGGCTGTGGAGCTGCCAGAGCTGAGAATCCAGACATGAATCACAAGAGCAATTATTGAAATGGAAATAGGTCCTCTGACAACCGTCCTTCATAGAGTGGGAAGAAGGAAGAAGGGCAGCTTGCTAACAGTCTCCAGGACAAAGCTGTAGGAAATGAGCTAAAATTGCAGCCAGCGCATATGCAGGTGGAGGGAAGGAGGGAGGGAGGGAGGAATTACCCAGTGAGTGAGGCTGCCTTTCAGAGAACCATCAGGCCGGCCAGCATCTGCTCTTGGGAGAGGCAGCTTGAGACCCTTGAGCAAAGCTCATTTTTGCCTTATTGTGACTGAGCCTTCCATAGCAATCTGTTTTCTGACTGAAAGTAGATAAATCAAAGCTGACTGTAGATGAAGCAATTTGAAGTGTCTGATTCAAAACAATTTTTATTCTAAAACACACACACACACACACACACACACACACACACACACACACCAAAACAGAACACTTCCGTTTCCAAAAGAAGAGTTACAGTAGCCTTCAGAGAGCTCTGAGGGAGGACAAGGAGGGCAGGACAGTAGGTGAAGCAACCCAGCCTTGGCTCTGGTTTGGGGCCACTGGAGATGCTGGGCAGTGATGACTTCCTTCCCCTCTCCCATCCGGAGGTCACCCAAAGGGCTGAGGCCCACTGAGTTCGAGAACAGACTACGAAAGTGAAGAGCTAGAGCCAGGAGTCTCCTGGTGAGAATCTGATGTCAGAGGCCAGCCGAAGGGGACTTCAGTGATTCAGAGTTCTTAGTGGGTCTCATGAATTCTTCTCGCCCCTAAACCTGATTGACCATCCTCATCTAAAATCTTAATTGGTTTCTGTCTAGGGCAGGTAAATAGGGATATTAATTTATTCTTCCCTCTATGTCTATCCAATCGCCGAAGCTGTTGATTTAACTTTCTAAATATCTCTTGAATTCACATCCCTTACTTACTCTCTGGACCATGATCAGCTCTTGCCTCAGTTACTGCAACAACCTCCTAACTAGCTCTCCCACCCTTTTCCAGAGCTTTAATCATGTAGCAGCCATAATGACCTAATTTCTCAGAATTTTTTTTAAATTTGTATAAATTTAAGGGTGTAAGTGCGGTTTGGTTACATGGATATATTGCATAGTGGTGAAGTCTGATTATGTACTCAAGTAATTTCTTATACCTCACCTCCTCCCGCCCTTCCGAGTCTCCAACATCTATTATTCCATGCTCTTTGTCCATGTGTACACATTATTTAGCTTCCACTTTTAAGTGAGAAAATGCAGTATTTGACTTTTTGTTTGAGTTGTTTTACTTAAGATAGTGGCTTCAGTTCCATCCATGTTACTGCAAAAGACACGATTTCATTCTTTTATATGGATGAATAGTGTATCATTGTATATATTTTACCACATTTACTTTATCCATTCATCTGTTAATGAACAGTTAGGTTGATTCCAAATCTTTACTATTGTGAATAGTGCTGTAATAAACATAAGAATGTAGGTATATTTTTCATATAATTATTTCGTTTCTTTTATCAGTATTTTAATTATGAAAGTTTTCAAACATAAAGTTGAGATAATTTTATAGTGAACTCTCTCCCATATGCCCACCACTTAGATTTCACCATTACCATTTTATTATATTTTCTTTGTTATATATTTAGCCAACCATCCTTCTCTCTATTCAGCTATCAGTCTTACTATTTTTTATGCATTTCAAAGTAAATTGCAGGTATCAGTAAACTGATGTCTTCCTAAGTAATTCAAACATGCATATCATTAACTAGGGTTCAACATTTGTTTGCAGTCTTTGTTTTTCAGAATGATCTTTGAAAAATGTAAAGACAATTATGATACTCCCGTGTTTAAAACCTTTCTAGACCTTAAGGTAAGTCCCAGGTCCTTAACACGGCACACCAGCCCTTTTAAATGTGGTTTTTATTTACTTTTCCATCTTAATCTGTTGTCCTTGCTCTCATTGATGCTCTGCGCACTCCTGAGGCCTGATGGTCTGTCATTGTCCTGCCACTTGCAGGGGCCCCTCTTCCAGGGCTGTTCTGTCATAGCCCAGCCTCTGTGTCTAGGGATACATACCCCTCAGCTCTCAGAACCGAAGGCTTCCTGTCAGGGAAGCTTGTATGGCCATCATGGGCTGGTGAGATGTCTTTTGGAGCTTATGCTGCTGCAGTCATTGCACGTACCTCCTGCCCTTGGAAATGAATGCCTGCAGACAGGCTCAGCCTTGCCTCTTCTGTAAGCAGCTCCAGAAGACAGTAATGGTCACAGGGTCAAACACAGTCCCTGGCCCAGAGTGCATACTCTGCAATTTGTTGAGTAAATGAGAAGTACCTGAGTAGAATAAAACTGCATTTCTTTTCTTTTCTTTTCTTTTTTTTTTTTTTTTTTTTGAGACAGACTCTTGCTCTGTCACCTAGGCTGGAATGCAGTAGCACAATCTCGGCTCACTGCACACTCCGCCTCCCGGGTTCCAGCAATTTTCCCACCTCAGCCTCCCTCCCGAGTAGCTGGGATTACAGGTGCACACCACCATGCCCGGCTAATTTTTTGTATTTTTAGTAGAGATGGGGTTTCACCATGTTGGCCAGGCTGGTCTCAAACTCCTGACCTCAAGTGATCCACCTGCCTCGGCTTCCCAAAGTGCTGGGATTACAGGTGTGAGCCACCGTGCCTGGCCCAAACTGCATTTCTTAAAAACAGAGTTTTAACTCAGACCTTTCTCTAGTTTAACCTGATGTATCCCATCTCTCTTTTCTGCCTCTCTGCCTTCCTGCTGCTGAGTGTAATAGCTCATAAGTGAGGTTTGTTTGCAGTTTTGCAATGTGCAATTGTTCTTGATACATTTTCAATCCACGCAGCATCTCTTCCTGGAATATTAATTCAAACACTTCCCTAGTTTAACCTGACCTATCCCATCTCTCCCTTTCCCCTGCCTTCCTTCCTTTCCTCTCTCTTTCTTCTCCTTTATCATGTGCTCACCCATCCTTTTCTCTCCAACTTAAGGTGACCTCTCCCTTCTCCCTCTCCCCATCCTTCTTCCCTCTTTTCTCTTTCTCCTCTCCCTCCCTGCCCTCTCCTCCCTTCCTATCCCCTTTCTTTTCCTTTCCTCCTCTATTCTTCCTCCTTCTAGTTTATAGTGACCTCTCCTCTCAGCCTTTTCTCCCAACCCTCCCCTGCCTGCCTTTCCTCTCTCAGTTTTCTTCCTCACTCCCAGATTTTCCAACCAGAGCCTCTTCAGTTTCTGATAATTTCCGTGATATTTCAGAGTGTTAATGCTGGGGCCTCTCATTGCCACTTGAATAAGGCCACTTTTTAGGTCTAATCACCACAAGAGAAATGAGTGGGAAGCTCATCAACTGTTGAAGAGAGTCCAAGTAAGGGGAGAACAGAGAGCAAAACACCAATGTTCTATGGACAAGGAATTAACTGAAAATTACAGAGGAGAAAGAACAAATGTCTTTACTCTCCATATTTTCCTTCTCGGGCTGATGGCTCCCTTGCTCACCATCACACTTATGTCACATTGTCACATTCAAACCAGGCTGCTGCTGGGTGTATCAGAGAGCATTGTTAACTAGTAACTAAGGTTTGCATGCAGTTTTACAATATGCAACTGTTCTCCATACATTTTCTTTCTTTTCTTTTTTTTTTTTGAGATGGAGTCTTGCTTCGTCACCCAGGCTAGAGTGTAATGGCACAATCTCAGCTCACAGCAACCTCCGCCTCCTGGGTTCAAGCAATTCTCCTGCCTCAGCCTCCCTAGTAGCTGGGATTACAGGCACATGCCACCAAGCCTGGCTAATTTTTGTATTTTTAGTAGAGACAGGGTTTCACCATGTTGGCCAGGCTGGTCTGGAACTCCCCACCTCAAGGATCCACCTGCCTTGGCCTCCCAAAGTGCTGGGATTACAGGTGTGAGCCACTCGACCTCTTCATATATTTTCAATCCACCCAACGTCCCTTCCTGGAATTGTACTTTGACCCTAAGTTCCACGTCAGCTACCAAACTGTCTTTTCTTCCTAGCCATGTTTTGTATAAAACCTGCGTATGTTCTTGGTGGCTCCTCTGTGTCTCCTCATGTTCATTATCCCTCCCTGCTGCCTGGCTCCACCACCATTCCCTGGAATCCACTCTGGCCATATTCAGCAGCAACTTCTAAATTATCCAATCCAGTGGGTAAGGTCCATCTGTATCCTACCTGACCCCTCAGCTGCCTTTGACCAAAGTACTCAATCCCCTTGGCCTTCTTGAAACTCACATCTTCTTTTGATTATCAGGGCTTTCCTCCTGCGTCTCAAGTATTTCCTTGTTGGTCCCTTTGATAGGTTCCATTTCCTCCTTCTGCCCTTTAAGTGCTTTCTGGGCCTCTGTTCTTGGTTGGACCTCTCCTCTTCTTATGGTACACTCTGTCTCTGGGCAATCTCACCCCCAACGTGGCTTCAGTGATCATCTATATGTGGGTACTCTTTTTTTTTTTTTTTTTTTGAGACGGAGTCTTGCTCTGTCACCCAGGCTGGAGTACGGTGGCGCGATCTCGGCTCACTGCAAGCTCCGCCTCCCGGGTTCACGCCATTCTCCTGCCTCAGCCTCTCCGAGTAGCTGGGACTACAGGCGCCATGTGGGTACTCTTAAATCTCTATACAGTCCCGACCTGTAGAATTACATATCCACATACTTCCAATGGTATTGCAGTTGAATTTCTCACAGGCACCTTACGTTTACCTGTTTTAGCTCCTCATCCAATCTGCTTTTCTATGCTGGCTAATGGCAACCCTTCCCTCCAGTCACCCTGCCTGGAACTATCCTGGACCCCTCTTCCTCTGCCGCCTCTTTCAAATACTTTAACATGATCATTCGAGGCTCTTCATCATCTGACATGGGTTACAACAGAAACTTCTCTCCCCCCATCCCATCCTCACCCTTCAGGCCAGCCACACTGAGCTACTCCCTGCTCTCTGAATGAGCCACCACTGCTCTGTTCCTTTTCATCTGCAGCTCCATCTGCTGGGGATGACCTTTCCCTTCTTCTCCACCAGGCTGCTCATCATCTCGGGCTCTGCTCAGGCACCTTCATCACAAGACAGCCTGCTTTTGCCCCTTCCTCTGTGGACGCTCATGACATTCAATGCTTCTTTTCAGCATCGTATTTAATACAGGGTGATGCAATCTTCTGCATATTTGCTTGCCCCTCCCTCCTTAGACTCTTGAGTTCCTTAAGGGTGAGGACTTTGCTGTATCCTTCTGTATTAGTCTGTTCTCACACTGCTATGAAGAAATACCTGAGACTGGGTAATTTATAAAGGAAAGAGGTTTAATTGACTCACCATTCCGCATGGCTGGGGAGGCCTCAGGAAACTTACAATCATGGCGGAAAGCAAAGGAGAAGCAGGCATCTTCTTCACAGGGTTGCAGGACCAAGTGAGTGCAAGCAGGGGAAATGCCAGATGCTTATAAAAGCATCAGGTCTTGTGAGACTCACTCACTACTGTGAGAACAGCATGGGGGAAACCACTCGCATGATCCAATTACCTCCACCTGGCCCTGCCTTTGACACATGGGGATTATGGGGATTATAATTCAAGATGAGATTTTGGGTGGGGACACAGCCGAACCATATCACCTTCTGTCACCTGCTTCTGCCAGTTTATGGTACATAGAAGGGCCTCTCAATACTTGAATACATGAATGAGTGAGTGAGTGAATGGGATGTGTCAGGTGTGACAACCCACAGGGCCTGAACCTGGATTAGAACTCAGTGTTTCTGACTCCACAGGCCATGCTGTTTCCTCACAGTCCAATTTTCAGTGGATGCCCCTCCTGCCAACCTAGTATGCTTAAAATGAGAAGTATTTGAATAGGCGCAAACTTATCAGTAGCTCCTCTCAAAGGATGTTGAAACACCCCTACATATGTTCTTTTAGACTGGGACAATTTTACATGGGTATAATACGTGTGGTTCAGTGGCCCCCTGCAGGCAAGGCTGCCCAAAGCATGACTCTCAGTGTGGCTGTGTCCTCCCCATCTCTCCCCTTCACTTTCCAAGGATATAAGCCAGTGTTGATGGCAGCATTAGAATTGTATCCACAACCCTATCCTTCCCAGTGTGGGAAAGTCCAGCTAAATGGAGCTGTCTTCAATACTTTGAACTCTCTATGATCACTGTTGCTCCAGGCTTTTGTACATGCTGTTCCATTTCACATGGGACCTCCCATGTCATCCTCAAAACATGTAGTATCTTCCCTTAGCTAACTTGTTATTTTCTAGATCTCAATTTGAAGATATCTACATCCAAGGAAGCCCAAATCTGGGTTAGGTGTCCTTCCAGGTACTCTCTCATAGCTCTTGGGTTACCTCCATCATGTCACTTGCCACACTATTCCAGAAATGCCTGCTGACTCATGTGTTCCCCACTGGGTGGCTATAAGCTCCTAGACCAGTAGAGACTGTGTCTGTCAGTCTCACACCTATAACCACAGTTTTGGGTACATGATAGGCACCCAGTAGGTATTTGTTAAATGAACAAGTGATTGTTTATTGGTTAAAAAAAAAAAGATTTCTCCTATGATTCATTTTTGCCAAGAAGCATACCAGGAAAAATTCTTGGAAATCTGAGTTTCTGTATATGGTCATATTTAGATGTCATGTACATATGTGATTTGCAGGCGTTTCAATTTCTACTTTGTAGAAAATGATTGTTTTTCTTCTCTTTATTCACCTCTCCTATCACTAGATGTCCTGTGTCTTGCTGGGCTCATCTTCCTGACTCCCCACAGCTCTATAAACCATGAGGCTTGGCAAATGCAGTTGGTGAATTGTTTTTTGTTTTTTTTCTTAGTCAAGTACACAATTTCAAGTTTGAAGAATGGAATCAGTTGGGTTATACTTCATAGCCCAGAGAAAACAAATATGCATCTTTTTGGATTTGTTTTAGTCTTTGTCTTACATTGAAAATATCTGAGAAATCTCGCAGAAGAGTTGGAAGGTCCACAATGTATTTTATAGTTTTTATAGACAGAAAATAATGGAAAGTAAATAGTTTTAAGGTGGCAAATATTTGGCTGTTTATGCCCTTGTGCTTACAAATCAAAAGACAGAGAGAGGAAAATCAATTTTCCAGGAGGCTGTGGGTAAACTGCCTTGCAATACAATCATTAAGCAGTTGCCATTTCTAGAAAAGTAAATTTTGTGATTCTTCAGAGACCTTTATTACAGACCAGTGAGATGTAACATGTGAAGCTCTTGAATTGCTTTAAGTTTATTTAAGACTTAAATCTCTGAAAAATGTTAATAGTTGGGAATACTCAAGACTCCAATTTATGAAACTATAATAGATTTTAAGTTGCTAAGTGTCTTTTCATATTTGAGTTGATGCTTCCGTTTTATGATCAAAGTGTGTGGAATGTCTGGTTGCCATGCATACTGGGGCTTAAGAGGAAACACTGAGGCCTCTTGCTGTATTTTCCTTAAAGACAAGGCATTGCACTCATTCATAGAAATGTGGAGAGCCTTTATCTCCTCCTTTATCTGCCACATCCCTTGGCATAGTGTTTTCTTTGAATCTGGAAGAAGTGTTCTGGGGTTATTTCTACTGAAGGATAAATGGTCTCTTTGGGTGAAGTGAAGAAACCTAGGATATGAGGATGGTTGTTCACAGAGCTGCGCCTTACTCATTCCATGAATAAGGGGAAGGCAACTAAGATTTCTCAAGCATTGGCTCTGTTCCAGATCCCGTATCAAACTCTTGAGACATCTCATCTCACTGCCTGTCTGCTAATCAAGGGCAAAGATTGTATCATATATGAATGTCTTTGTGTATACAACACAGTTGACATTGATTGGTATGAATGACTGCTGAATGAAGGAATGAGCAAACAATCCTGTGTAGGTGTTTTAAACCCACTTTAAAGATCACCTCAGAGCAGTTAAATAAGTTGTTCAGTCTTATCTCTTTCATAGAACAGAAGATATATTAGTAATAGTTAACTTTATTTATTTATTTATTTTGTTTGTGACAGAGTCTCACTTTGTTGCCCAAGCTGGAGTGCAGTGGCATGATCACGGCTCACTGCAGTCTCAAACTCCTGGGCTTAAGTGATCCTCCCACCTCAGCCTTCTAAGTGGCTAGGACTACAGGCATGCACCACCACACTTGGCTAATTTTTTTTTTTTTTTTTTTTTTTGCAGAGATGAGTCTCGCTATTTTGCCCAGACTGGTCTCAAACTGCCAGGCTTAAGTGATCCTCCCACCTCAGCCTTCCAAAGTGCTGGGGTTACAGGGGTGAGCCACCATGCCTGGCCAATAGTTAACTTTATATCACAGTACAGTCACGTGTTGCTTAATAACAGGAATATATTCTGAGAAATGTGTTGTTAGGCAATTTTGACATCATGCAAACATCATAGATTGTACTTACACAAACCTAGAGGGTATAGCCTACCATACGCCTAGGCTAAATATAGTAGTATAGCCTATTGTTTCCAGGCTACAAACCTATACAGCATGTTACTATACTGAATACTGTAGGCAATTGTAACACAGTGATAAGCATTTTTACATCTAAACATATCTAAACATACAAAAGGTACAGTGAAAATACAGTATTATGATCTTATGGGGCCACTGTCATCACTGTCATATGCGGTCCACTCTTTGTATTTAAGCTACAAGATAGGAAAAGAGTGAATATCACCCAAGAATCTGCATTCTGTTCTGGGGAAAGGATTAGCATGTTTCTGTTTGCACACAGGATAGTTGTGTCATGTTAGGGGGAAGTATTATTTTGTTGCCTTTATTTGGATATTAAATATGGCTTAAGAAGATGTGTGTGGGTGCCAGGTTGTCAAAGGGTGGATTCATGTGGTCGCTATCTATGAAATTATCTAGGCTATTGCCCCCTATTCTCAACAAAATGGTAATCTAGGTTTTGCTAGGAAGGTATTTTGTATCTCTTGTTAAAGTCCGTAATCAGTGGTGAGCAACAGAACAAGGATTTGAGGCCCAATCTATCTGGCTTCAAGTCTGCGTTCCCCCTATTCTACATGAAACAGAAAATAAAAGTCTATTGAGTATTTCATTGGCAATTAAGTCTAATAAAATCTGCAAAGTTTAAACACCTGCCATGTGGCAGCCACTGGGCCAAGTGTGTCACTCAGGTTATCATACAGCAACCCTAAATGCCATCATCCCAACTATGGTCATGAAGAAACCGGAGTTTAGAATACCTCTATTTTTTTGCTAACTTTGCTATGCACCATTCTCTAAAGAATGTTCCCTGAAGTTCCAGTCTCAAAAATAACAGATTCTTTCCATGATGAAAATGTTTGGGAAACATTCGTGTTATCACTACCTCCTGAGGACTCAAAGTGTACATGCACAATGTGTTACAGATTCCAATAAGTACTGCAGTAAAGACTTTTTTTTTTTTTTTAAGACAGAGTCTTGCTTTGTCAGCCAGGCTGGAGTACAGCGGCGTGATCTCGGCTCAATGCAATCTCCGCCTCCTGGGTTCAAGTGCTTCTCCTGCCTCAGTCTCCCAAGTGAGTAGCTGGGACTACAGGCACATGCCACCACACCTGGCTAATTTTTGTATTTTTAGTAGAGACAGGGTTTCACTATGTTGGCCAGGCTGGTCTGGAACTCCTGACGTCAGGTGATCCACCCGCCTTGGCCTCCCAAAGTTCTGGTATTACAGACGTCAGTCACCGCGTCCAGCCAAGACCTTTCTTAAACTCCATTTAACCCAGCATTTCAAACATATTTGGCTACAGCAGCCCTTTTGTGTGTTATACCCATTAACATCATGGCATGAGACTTCTGCCAAGCAGACTTAGAAAAATTTTGGCTTGCTATATAGCACCAGGCCTCAATTTCACAGGAGCAACTGTAGGCAGGTTCTCAGACCATGTTGAACTGCTAGGTGATGCTTATTACCTAGATAATGCTTCATGTTTATTTATATGATATTTTTGCTGAAAATCTTATGTGGGCTGAATTTCTGTTCAGAGGAGTCTCATTTTGCCCACAGGCTATGTGTCATATTCCACTGAAAGCCAATTCTTGCACCTGTTGGCAAAATGAGCCAGAGGACCTCTAGATTATTTTCTTATTTTTTTCTTGTGTGCCATTTTGATTCCCACCTCATTTCCTTTTCTGTATGTTTCTTAGTTATTTTCTTAGTGGTTATCCTGGAGATTATAATTAACATCCTAAATTTCTTTGAATTGATAGCAACTAACTTCAACAGCATAGAAATCTCTGCTCCTGTACAGCTGCCCTCCCTCTTTACGTTGCTGTTGTTAACAGTTTCGTCTTTATACATTGTGTGCCAATTAGCAGAAATTTATAATTAGTGCTTTTTGCACTTATATTTTAAATAATATCGGAAAAGAAAGATGAGTTACAAACCAAAAATACAATAACCCTGGCTTTTATATTAATATTCACCTATGTTCTTACCTTTACTGGTGTTATTTCTTGATATCGTTTTGAATTACTCTGTAGTGTCTGTTCATTTCATCTTGAAAGACTGCTTTTAGCATTTCTTGTAGGGCAGGACTGCTAGCAATAAACTTTCTCAGTTTTTATCTGAGAATGTCTTAATTTCATTTTAGTTTAGCTTTTTTTTTTGTTTTTTGTTTTTTTTTGAGACGGAGTCTTGCTGTGTTGCCCAGGCTGGAGTGCAATGGCACAATCTCAGCTCACTGCAACCTCTGCCTCCTGGATTCAAGCTATTCTCATGTCTCAGCCTCTCGAGTAGCTGGGATTACAGGTGCCCACCACCGCACCCGGCTAATTTTTGTATTTTTAGTAGAGACGGGTTTTCGCCATGTTGGTCAGGTTGGTCTTGAACTCCTGACCTCAGGTGATCCACCCACCTCAGCCTCCCAAAGTGCTGAGATTACAGGCGTGAGCCACTGCACCTGGCCTTTTTTTTTTTTTTTTTTGAATTTCATTTTGGTTTTTAAAGAATATTTTTATAAACATATAATTCTTAATTTACAGGCTTTAAACTATGTCACCCCATTGCCTTTTGGCTTTCATGGTTTCTGATGAGAAATGAGCTGTTAAACTGATGATTGCTTGTATATGACAAGATGTTTCTCTCCTGCCACTTTCAAAATTGTCTTAGTCTTTTTTTTCTTGACAGTTTAATTATCATTGTGCCTCAGTGTGATGTCTTTGAGTTTATTCTACTTAGAGTTTGTTGAATTTCTTGGATATATAGATTCATGTATTTCATCAAATTCAAGCCATTTTAGCCATGATTTCTTCAAATAGGTTTTTTGCCTCTTTCTCTCTCTTCTCTCCTCCTGGGATGCTTCTTGGTATGCTTGATGGTGTCCCACAGTTCCCTTAGACTCTGTTCCTTTTTCTTTAAAAAAATATAGTTTATTTTTAAATTTTATTTCAGTAGTTTTTGGGAAACAAGTGGTTTTTGATTGCATGGATAAGTTCTTTAGTGATGATTTCTGAGATTTTGGTGTACCCATCACCCAAGCAGTGTACAGTGTACCCAACGTATAGTCTTTTATCCCTCACCACCCTCCCATCCTCCCCCACTGAGTCCCCAAAGTGCTTTATATCATTCTTATGCCTTTGCATCCTCACAGCTTAGCTCCCATTTATAAGTGAGGATATACAATATTTGCTTTTCCATTCCTGAGTTGCTTCGCTTGGAATAATGGTCTCCAATTCCATCCAGGTTGCTGTGAATGCCATTATTTCATTTCTTTTTTATGACTGAGTAGTATTCCATGGCATGTATATGATATATATGACATTTTATTTATCCATTCATCACTCATTGGTTGATGGGCACTTAGGCAGGTTCCATATATTTGCAATTGTGAATTGTGCTATTAGAAACATGCATGTGCAAGTGTCTTTTTCATATAATGACTTCTTTTTTTCTGGGTAGATACCCAGTAGTGGGATTGTGGATCAAATGGTAGCTCTACTTTTAGTTCTTTAAGGAATCTCCAT